>NC_092423.1:136591409-136927243 GCF_036169615.1 Heliangelus exortis | reverse complement strand
GCTCACCTCTGTTTATTCATTATATGTGGATTTTATCTCTCTGTGGAAATGTCTAGACACAAACAAATCTGGTCATCTACTCCCACTGCCTCCCATTCAGCAGCCAGAGCAGGCCTTTATTTTTTCTCTGCTTTCTTGCTCTCTGCTCCTTTGTCTCTGGTTCTCTAGGCAGAAGTTCTCCATCAGTCATGAAGGATTGCAGCCCCCATCCAGACTTCATTTCAAACCTTGCTCTTTATTCAGTTTGTAAACAGAGAATCAGATTTATCTCTCCTTGCTATTATTTAATTCTGCAATTAGGTTTCTTTGGTTTGCAAGGCACTTGGAGCTGTGGATTTCAGGACAGGTAGCATACAAAATAAATGTCTATTGGCTTGGCAAGGCTGAATATGTCTCATTGATTCTAATGTTCTCTGTATTATTCTCTGCCTGTTCCATGCTCAATATCCCATAGCTTTTTTCTTTTTCTTTTTGTTGGTTTTGTTGTTGTTGTTGCTGTTGTTTTTGTGGTTTTCATTGTTGGGGGTTTTTTGTTCATTTGTTTGGTTTTGTTTGTTTTGATTGCTGCTGCACAATGAATTCATGTCATCATTGGGCTGTCCACAATAATGTCTTTATCTTTTTCCTCAGAGGTTACAACTAATTCAGAGTCCATAAATGTTTACAAGTATTTTTAAACCATTTCCCACATAACACGTCTAGGCTGAATTTCATCTACTGTGCCACTGTCCAATTACCTGGTTTTGTTCAGTCCCTTTGGAGGTCATTGCAATCTCCTGTCCTGGCGAGGTTGACTTCTTTTTCATCAGCATGTTTTATCCCTTCCTGTTTCCCTTCTGCAGGTTAATGAATGTGTATTTTTTATTGCACATCTGTGATGAACTGCAGTGTGATATATGGCTGTTTCTTTGAAAGGGAAATGAGACAGCTATCTATTGAGAATGACCCCAGTCTTGGGTTATAATCTTTGGACAATGCTATTTGCTGATCTCCTGGGAATGGGTTTATTGACTTCTTCTTAGAGCATTTTAAATTGTAATTATTCACAAGCATAAGAACACATGGTTTTCCGTGAGCTGCATTTATCTGAAGATCTAACAGCCCCTTATTACTGTGAAAACAGTCTGATCAAATCCCTGCATTGCTAGAATAAAGGTTTTCTTCCTCATTTTTAAATAGAAATCAAAATCACTTGGGGAAAATGATTACAGAAGATAACGGGAAAAAGGTCTATCTAACCCAGTCCCTCTTAGGAATGGGAAAGAACCATATTAATACTTTAAGGATACTTTTCCAGTCTTCAGCAACTTGGATTTTTCAGGGATTTCCACAGGCAGAGTTGTATGCTTGTGTTTTATTGCCCTCCTTGGCAAACAGGAAACAAATCCAGGATAAGGACAACTGGTAAAAAATCTGGGATTTCACTGAGAGGTTTCTGCTGTGGTGGCTGCTCCTGTTGATCTTACCTGGGAGGTTTCTCCAAAGGTAGGAAAATTGTTCTCAGATATGTCCAGGCCTGGACCACAGGTTTCTCTGCTGGAGGGAAGGTGCCTGTGGTCACACCTGTGCATCTTCAACAAAGGTGTTATCATCATGCCCTTGGTTCCAGGAAAGCTGCCTCTTCTTTGGTAAGCACTCCCATGGGCTGGGTTGCTGGTTGCCCATATTTTTACCTCAGCGAGGCAGGAAACAGCATGGCTTTAACCACTGGGGACAACTTCCCCTGAGACTTCTCCTCATCTGCACAGCAAGACCAAGACAGTGAATTGTAGACTCTGCCCTTGGTCCTGCACATTCCTTTTTCCCTCTCTTACAGGTTAATCTCTGTTCATAATCTTTGCTTTAGCTGGTTTGATGCTATTTCTCTTGCCAGAGACTCTGAATGGGTTTATCCTTTAGCATCTCTAAGTTTACAAAGTCTAATGGGGCCTTCTATTGCTCTTCTCAGCTGACTCCTCTTTAAACCCCATCAAAGGACTGCAGGATAATTCAGGCTAAAAGGGGTCTCAGGTAGTCTCTGGACCAAACTCAGCTTAAAGAAAGGCAGATATGAGATCAGATCAACTTTCTCAGCTTTATCCAGGTTAATCTTGAAAACTTCCCAGGAGGGAGACTACACAAGCTCCCTGGGTAGCCTGCTCCAATATGTGACTGTCCTCATGGGGAAAAAGGTTTCATGATAGCCAGTTTGACCCTTTCTTCTCCAGTTTTAGCCTGATGTCTCTTATCCTTGCACCACGTCTCACTGTGAAGATCTTGGTCATCTTCCTGATGACCTCCTCATGGGTCCTAGCAGGTTGGTATCAGGTCCACCTAAAGGATCCTCTTCTCCCAGCTGAACAAATATAATGTTCCAGCTCCCAGTTGTTTTGGTTTTTTTTTTTCCTCAATTATTTCAATGGCTTTCTTGTATTGGGGGGCTCACAAGGACATAGTGCCTAGATGTGGTTCAACAGGTGTTGAATGGAAGAATAATCCCTTCCCTCGAGCTCCTGGCTCAGAATGCCATTAGCCACCTTTGCTGCCATGGCAGACTCCTGATGCACACCCAGGCAGCTTCCTGACTGCCAGGAATCTCCAGAGCCTTCACCAGTCAGGCTGGGCCCAACTCTGTGGAAAGCACAACCTAGTGACCACTCTTCCTCTGAGCCCAACCCTCCAACCAATTTTTACTCACCCAGTTGTCCAGCTTTCCAGACCACAGCTTCCAAACTCAGAGACTACAATAATGTTATTGGAAGCTCCTTCAAAAGCCTTGCTGAAGTAGACATAAATTATGTCCACTGATCTCCCTTTGTCCACAAATTCAGTTGGTTTATTATAGAAAGCAATTGGTTTGATCAGGAATTATTTACTTTCAGTAAATCTGAGCTGGCTTAGTTCAAGAGGCTTCTTGCTGTGCTCTTCCCAGTGAGTGGGATAGAACCTGTTCAGGTCCAGAGTCTCAAAAATATTCTCAGAATCTAATTGCTTTATCATTTTTTATTCTTTGATCTTGAGCATTTTTTGTGTTTCTCATGCAGGAAAGCATTCCTCTCTTTGGCAAGAGTTCATCCTTCTCCCTCCTGTACAGTGAAGTAAAAAGCTTATTTAATTTTTCTGTAATGCCTATCTCTTCTGACATCTGGTCTCTGCTCTTCTGTCTCTGGGAGACCCTAATGATTCCTTTGTTGACTGCTGCTTCTTCATATATTTGAAAAAACTTCTATTATTTATCTCAAGCTCTTCTGTAATCTTCCTTTCACCCTTTCCATTCCTTTTTCTTTTTGTTTGGTGTGGATTTTTTTTGTTCATTCCATGCTGCAAGATTTCTCTGTCTTTCTTATTGCAATACCTGCTGGTTTTTATGACTTATATTGCTATCTTTGATTACTTTTTGCAAAATCTGACTTTGCTATACTTCATCTAGGAGGAGCATAAAAACATTTGACTTTTTTGTTATTTTTTATATGGCTGCCTTTTTTCTTTTTTCTTTTTCCACTTTCTCTGTCTTTTTCTAATATTACTGTTCTCTAAAATGCTGACTACTGCAAGTCTGATACCCATACTAGGAAACCTGAAAATACACAAGACTGCATTTTCTTCTTAATCTTCTTCCTCTCTCCTATTTGAGGAATAGAGGAGCAATGGAGCAGCTCAGGAGTCTTTCTGCCATGTGGGATGCATGAACAACTTCCCCACCTCGAAGCCCTGCTACCTATTTTGCATACATATGATATCTTGAGTACCAAAAGGCAATGGCATGGTACTATCCATTGAATGTATTTCTGGCATAAAAGCCCTTTGAGGAGGATAGCATCATTTCATCCATTTCAGTATCAAGGGTCTGAGTAAGAGAAGGCTAAATTATATATCTAGGCTATGGGAGACAGAGTCATAGACCTGTAGTGACTGGATCCTTTGGGGGTTTCAGAGTGTGCCTGAATCCACTGTTTTGGGGTTTTTTTTCCCAAAACAAAAGCATAGACAATACACAAGCAAGTTCCCAAATGTACTTGTCAGAATTGAGCGACTGGCTCCCAGATCATAGATGTCTGGAATGGTTGGTGTGCATCTTGAAAAGGTGGGAGAAGTCTTGTTTTCTTCAGTTTTACACAGGATTCATAAGTATAAAGTACAATGTCTTTCCTCAAGAAGAATTACAGACAGATTTGCTCTTGGGTTTTTTTGTTGTTCAGTGTGGTTTTTTTAAGGAAATTTCTGGTATGCTCTACATTTCCTTTGTACTTGCACTTAGGTTTTTAGGGTCTCAGCTCTGTGTGATGTTTATTTCAGTCAGGACTTTCATTCTTAAAAGTTCTGCTCACAGCATACAAGGCTGCTCTTTTTCTTCAGCACAGAATTTTTTTTCTATCTGTGTATTTAAAAACTTTTGATAAATTCCCTTGTATTTAGTTAATGGAACACTTCACTGAATACATGTGGATTGGTAGGTCTTGTTGAAAAGAGATCAGGATAATTGGGCAAAAACTGTTAAAAAAAGTAACTAGTTATAGAGACACATCTGTAACCTGCTTTCAGAAACCCATCCTTTTCTTGGATATCCGGTTTCCTTCTTGTTCTCTTTCAAGGGCCCTACTCATTTTTTCCCAGTTTGGTTTTCACTAAGGAGGAAGAGTGATTAAAAAATAAAACACAAGAGCTTTAAGTATTCCCAAATGTTACACTATTGTGTATCTTTATGCCTTTTTGCAAGCAGATACCTGCATGTAATATGTACAATATGTACATACAATATTTACAGAGATCCAGTTTTCTAAAAGCAGGATGATGAAGTTATCCTCAGCTCCATGCCCCTGTAGACAAATACTTGACATGCTTTCTGGACATGCCATGTGTCAGTAGCTCCTTTTTGCTGCTTGGAAGAGGGCATTGCTTGAAGGAAATGCCATTGCTTCCCTTGCTCTCATGACGCACCCTAAACAGGGAAGAAAATCTGAGGATCCAAGGAACTGATGGAGGCCTCCCTTGAAAATTTGTGTCAAAATAGATGGCACTTGGCCAGCCTGGCAGCCCCCTGATCTAGACATCAACTTGTGTTTAGGGATTGCCCGTACATGCCTTTCTCATTTCATAAAGGAAGGCATTAATAATCCCTGGCAGAAGACAAGTATTTCCCCCTCCAGCTTGTTACCACCCATGAAGATCACAGAGTAAAGCCTCCGGTGAAAGACATTTTCTGACACTCAAACAGTGGATATTTTTGTCTCTGGCCCTACAGCCACCAATGGGCAGCTGTGAGAAGATGGCCAAGCCTGGCACTCCTCATGTCTGCCCATGCTGTCATGCTGGCTGCCTCACTCTGCCTGGCTTGCAGTGTAATTTGGGTGGCCATATGAGGTGACGCAAGAACAAGATATTGGTGTCCACTCAGGTGCTGAAGGATGGCACATGCTGGAGAATCCAAATGGCAGAGCTCCTGGTGCATGTGCCACATGGCCAGTGGGCTCCATCTCCTGGGTACGTGGTGTCTCCAGCAGCAAGCAGCAGGCAAGACAAATGTTCCCTTCTTCACTCCAGTATCGTGTCCTTTTGATTCCAAACTCACACTCATGTAGGAATTTTGAGAGCAGCCCATCTCCTTCCTCTAATGTGCCAGGTGTACTGGTTTAGGCTGGGATGAAGCTTCTGCTTTTGCATTGAGCAACGCAAATGGGTGCTGCTGGGTTTCAGGGAGGGAGTTATCCTGTCACCCACAGCCCGCACTGGGCAGCAACATCACTTTCACAGACCTAGCATATATGTTGCAAGATGCAGAACGAAACTCAAAACTTGCCAGAACTTTACTCAGAACTTTGGAGCCTACCACTCCAAATGCTGCTTCAGCAGTTCCTTGGCCAAAAGCTTTGGGTGACCAGTTGTATTCTGTTGCTGCATTGTGTCTGACATAACCACCACTCCATCTTGTACTTCTCTACCTCATAGACCTTAACTGGTTTTATATAAAGGATTATTGTGATTAACAAATCAGGAAAAACTGTTTTAATTTCTGAAGCAGAAAAAAAAAAAAAGGTGAATAGTGAGCTTGAAATGATTCACTAAATTTCCGAGGTGAAGCAGAAATCCCAAGTGCTCATGGCTTTGAGGTTGTCTAGGGAAAGAATAAAACATGTTTTGTTGTTCACAGATTTGAAATAAAGATGTTGCCCACCAACACAATAGGAAAAACATCAGACAATGTTTTTGAAATTGTTTGGTGACCTTTCTATCTTGTCAAAAGTTAGCGAAGACATTTTAAAACAAAAAAAAAACCCCATCAAATGTTATAAGTTGAGAATGGGTATGAAAACTAAAATGACATTTTTTCATCATCAGGATGAATTTCTTGACATGAAAAATAGAAGAAGCAAAGTTAATTTAGCTGATTCAAGGCAATGCATGCACTTAGATTGACATGATAGAGTCCCACCAGTCACACTGTTTGCATCTTGCAGGAGATATTTTTCATATACATGCTGGCTACCCCATTTCTTTTCCCTTGGTCTGTCCTCTGTACATGAAATAGTATGGGACATTTTTGTTTACATGAAAATATTTTACTGAAACAGAAGAGCAGACCCACTATGTAGCCTGTGGTTGTCTCTATGAAATTTTAGATTATTAGTTTCCATTTTTCAGAGCTTCAGGCACTGCTTTGCAGTCATGGTCTAGTAAGCTATGTTACCCGTCACAGTTAAAACATGTAAGAATGCTTTAAAAATGCAGTATTTGTGAGAAAGAAAGCAGTCATTTTAATGTGTTGGAAAAATTTGTCAATACAGCTACAGTATCTTCTCTTCTGCTCTCTGCTTCCATTATTAATTGTAATGGGGAAAATATATTCAGTGGAAATTACTCACACTGAGTGACTGTAATTTTGTACGGGAAGGTCACAGAATAAATGAGAATTAGTTTTATATGATTTGGCTTTGTAACTTGAGACGGATCCTTAATTGGTGTAAAATAGCAACTTTTGCTAAGATCATGAGCAATAAACAAATTTACTCTGGTTGAGCAGCTTTGGAGTACAGGACTCAAGCAGAAATGTGACACTGATTCAGTCAATTGATCTGAAATTTGCTGGTGATCAGATTTATTCAACTATCTCTAAAAATATTTTTTTTTCAAGATCAGTTAATTTTCATGGAAGAAATCGCATCCTGACTGAGGTCAGTGGAGAAAAAGATATCCTGCTGTCTTCACTGGAGGACATGTAGAATTAGTGCCTTCATATGCTGCTAATAAAAATTAATGGAATAGAAGGAGAGAAAAAACACTACACTACAGGTCTGAAGTCAGAAAAGGCCTGTGCTGCACTTAGTATTTGTGTTTGCATAACATGCAGGTGTCCCAATCCTGTTCACAGAACACAAAAGGGAATTTTAATAGTTTCAAAAGCCAAGCACGTAGACTTTGGTAGCACATCACGAAACTACAGGGAAGGACAGAGGACAACATCTACTGAGGACATGGTGTTTTTTAAAGAAGAAGAGATAAGTGGCCAAACAAAAGAAATGTTACATACAAATATGACTGCTGCATGTTTGGAGCCTTGAATGAATGGCAGAAATCAGTGGAGAGAGCATCAGTAGTCTGTGTTTAACATCAGTGTATGGGAGTGCTCATACAAACACTCTGCTACCCTCAAAGTAAAGAAGTTCCTCCTCACGTTTAGATGGAACTATCTATGTTCAAATTTGTGCCCATTGCATCGTGTTCTGTCACCGGGCACTACTGAAATAATATTGGCCCCATCCTCCTCTCTAAGTATTTATAAGAATTGATTAGATACCTTCTCTGGTCTTTTCCAGACTAAAATATCCCTCAGCCTTTCCTCATAGGAGAGATGTCCTAGTCCCTTAATCATTTTTGTGGCCTTTGCTGTACCCCCCTCTAGCAATTCTCTATCCTTGAACTGGGAAGACCAGAACTGGTCACAGTACTCCACATGAGGCCTCACCAGGGCAGAATTTACTAGATTGCTTTTTGGAGTTCCAATTTCTAGAACCACACAATTGTTTTTCCAAGACAGCCTTGCAGATGGACTTGACTATAAATCTGTGCATAGGGTGTGCAAGGATGTCATGTAAACCTGCCTGGGAAGCTACAGCTATTCTGCTGGGGGGAACTGTAGCTGCTGCTATCTGTGAGTCAAATAAACCTCTGCCTCATTATTACATTGCTATTTAAAAATATGGAACAAGTATTTCTCTTCAAATAACAGAAGTTGATTGTTCCATGCCTTGAGGGCACGAGTTTCTGAGGTCAGTAGAGACAGCAAAAAACCCAATTGAAATAAAATGAAAATGTTAAAAGTTTGTGAATCTCTCTGAAATAGATTTCAGCTTCAGTTTCATTCCAGTGAATGGATGGCCTGGGGATCTGGAAAATATTCTTGATCTATGACATTTGCAGAGCTAGTGCACTTTTAAAAAAATAAATGTTTTCATATAATTCCTAATTATATTCTTTGCTAATGAGTGGAGACAATTGCAGATGATTTGTGGCAGGAGATAGACAGAAATTATGAAAAATCAAATAGGAATAATGTACACTGGTGTCTTTCCCTGAGTCTCTGTTGGGTGACTATTACTGCTTTTTACCAGACATAGAGAGGAAAATGTAACAGTGAATTGGGAAAAGGTTGTTCTACATTTCTTTCTCGTTTTACTAAGAATACAAAAATTAATCTTTATTTATCTCCCATCTCTCTAAAGTAGATCCATTAGCAAGTCAAGAACCAAGCTATTGTGATGGACAGTCTCAGTGCTGTCACACAGTGATGCTCTCCTACCCCTCCATTCCTGGTCTATAGGGAGATGGTGGAATCTGACACTGGCTCTTCTCCCACACATAAAGCTTTGTATAGTACTAGTGGACACTGTCATTCCAATGTGTGGTCAATTTTCCATCTTTTTTTCCAGCATCATCTCACAGGGCAAGTCTTGCTAATATTGAGATGTTAATGGTTAACCTGGCTCTGTGGTGAAGGATGTGAGGCCATCAAATACATGTGACAGGGGGCATCAGCTACCAGTCTCCTGCTCAAAGTAGGGCTAACTGAGCTCAGGTTGCTCAGAGCCTTGTCCAGATTGGTTTTGAATGCCTCTAGAGAGGGAGGTGACACTGCCTCTCTAGACCCCTGATCCCTCCATGAAATCCTTGTGCTGGGGCTCAAGTTTCCCTTTCTGCAAATCTGTGATCACTGCCTCATCTTTTTTTTGCTGTGACCCTGAGCAGAGGGACTCTGGGGACCATCCTGGAGCTGTACCCAATGGGGCTGGCAATGAGTACAAGAGTACAGTGTGCCATCTCTGAGGGTAAATCTGGAAGAAGTCCCACTGTCCCCCTTTTTAAAAGGTGCCAGAATCCCTCCATTGATGAGAACTACTGCTTTAGACATCCTCTTCATGTTATTCATCACAGATTGGCTCCTGCAATGAAGTTAGACTTTGAAGTAAGCCTTCAAAGTAAACATAAAAAAGATTATTACTCTTTCTAATAAGAGTCAAAACTGCAGTAATTTTCACTTCTACCATTTTTAGCAAAGCAGTATTCACACCCTGTTCCTTCTCACCTTGCAGCACCCAGGTCCACAGAACAGGTCTGCTTGCCAGGCAGAAATGTTCTCTTCTATATGATTTGGTTTCATTGCTATTCCCTTCCTTCCATCTCTGTTTCTGCCTCCAGCTTGTGCCTTGAGACAGGAAGAGCACCAGTGTTCCTTCTGCCTTCTCCAAGGCCTTCACTTCACAGCCCAGAGGGGACCTGGCCCTTGTGGTCTCCTCTCCAGTTGACTTGAACCATGGGGCTCAGCAGCTGCTCTACAAACCTCAGATAGCACTGCTGCACAAATGGGATCTTCCAAGGGGGCAGAGCCAGCATACAGAGATCAGGAACTGCTTCAGCCATCCTAAACTCACTTGTTCCTATTCATGAACTGGGACTTTCAGGTAAATAACTTCATTCATCGCAATTTCTTCTCCTAGGAGAATGTTTTCAAGACTTTTATTGTGTCTATTGACCTGCCTTGCTTCCCTGTAGCCCTGCAGCTCTGCAATATTCTCTCTGAAATAAAGGGACCCATAATTCACAGTATTTATTTGACAGCCTTTGTTTAGTCAGGGTAAGGGAACACAATGCTGGGGGCGCATGATTTCCCCATTCTGCTTGCAGTGATCCCATTGTATTTTGTCTCTTCTGCCTGAGATGATGGGGTCATGTAGTCAGCATAGACTGAAAATGTCCTGTGGTTGTAATGGTCAGTATTTTAGCTTCTGACTGTTTGCTGAGCCTGACTCATAAGCAAGTTTAACAATCAAGACAGGGTGAATAATTTGTCAATGTGACATGTCTAGAATAATAAATAGACCAGTAATTTATTTAAAAGATGTTCTCATTTCATAAATATTTCCAAAGAAGCTTGAGGAAGCTTAATTATATGGCAATTCTTCACCCCATTGTGCAGGAGCAGAATTATAACTAGCTTCACTTTTCCTGCTCAGCAGCTCTGTGATTTCTGATCATACCTCTAATTGCTCAGAAGCAGAACCTGCTCTCCTTTAAATGATTGTTAAATGATTCAGGAATCGTATTTATCTGGAGCAATTGTTCCACTGATCTTCACAAAAACCCGTGATGGGAAAAGCATCACTCATTTTGTAAATGACAGTTCATAAATCTCTTGTCTTTCTTCCTTTCACCAACTGTGCATCCTCTATAATATATCATTGGGTCATTTTTAATTTTTCTCTAAAGAAAACCATGCTAATTACATCTTGATTAGATGAGTTGTTAGTGAGAGATACAGTTGCCTGCCTAGAAGAGCTGTTAAAAAATATTATAGCAATTTAAACTCATGGGAATATGCTGCTTAGACTTTTGGGAATGAGACCAGGCATCCAATCAATATTTAAGCCTATTTCATGACCCTTTCTCCCTGTGATTTTCACTTGCTGCTCAGCTAACCAAGAGCCTGTGATATGAACCTTTCTATTTTAGTATGTCTTTTTTGCAAAGATTGATAGGGGAATTCTTACTGCTGAAAATCACTGTAACAATTTTACTTCACAATTTCTTTGTTAGACTACAAACAGAAATATAGATGGATATGGAATCTTCATATTGGCAACAGGGCAGGCTTCACACTCAGCTACACCAGTGTGAGGATAATTTTTTTAAAAATTAGTGTAGTTACTTGTGGTTTTAACTGTTAAAACCATTAAAAAGATTATTTTCAGGAAGAAAGTTCTTACAAAGCCAAAAATGGTATGTGTGTTTATATATATACACACACATATAACTTGCTATTATTCCTATATATCAATTTAAACTCTTGTTTTCCACTGAATAATCCTTTGCTGGCTCAATTTAAGGATTCAGGTAGACACTTGGTAGCTCAACAAAGGGAAAATGTAAAATGCAACGAAGACTCCCTCTAATTTCCTTTAATCTCATGCTGAGTTACTACCAGCATGACCCTGAGAGAAGTATTACTTCCTGAATACATAGCCTTGATGAACAATAAATTTTTCTTTCATGACAGGTTTATTCCTTTGTTGAGGAATTGCTTGAGAGCTATTTCATTGTATATAGTGAAGGTGTAATTGGACTACAGCAGGCTTATTCCTTTAATAGATTAGGCAATAATTTCACATCACCTTCTAGTACACAGGGCTTTCATTCTGTTAAACTGATTGATTACTTTATCAGGATTCATTTGCCAGCATTTGTATGAAACAGTGTCCCACAGAGGGAAGAAGTGTACAACTTTCCTTCTTTGTCCAGAGGGTAGGATCTGTATGAAATGAGATGACAGTAAAGCATCCTGTGCTTCACAGAGGGGTCTGAGTTCAGACCAAGATGTCCAGTCTCCTGCTCCATTCAACCCAGAACCATTAAACCATTTGCATTCCCTGCCAGACATTTGTGTAAATTGTCCCTACAGCTCTGCTCATCCTTTATGGCTTGAATACAAACCTCTCTCATACAAACCTCAGCATACAAACCTCTCTCTGATGCCTCTTCTCATTGATATTGAGGAAAACAATCTTGATGCCTACAGTGGCAAAGATATACTTTAGAAGTTGTACCCCATCATCACTGAGAGGTGCCTTCTACTTTGTGAAAAACAAATTGTCCCTAAGTTCTGAAAAATATTTATCAATTAATTTTCAGAAGCACCTGCTCTTGTTCTGACAGTCATCTAAATTGGACTGTGCTGAGGAAAAGCTGACCTTCTCCTTTCTCCAGTAAAGACTTTTATTGGAATTCGATAAATAAAATCAGTCAAAACTCACTTTAAATTCCTCTTAGAATATTTCTCTAGATACAAGCCTGAGCCAGGAATATTAGGCTAAAATCTCTCTTGACATAAATCGATTGAATCTAAATTAATCTACCTCTTGGTACAACCTGATTGTGTCATCAGGTGAAGTATCCTTTTGGTATGGCATCCAGAACCTAATTTAAGTTACATCAGCAGAGAATTTGTTTTGCTATCACTGTAGTCAGAGCAGTGGCTCTGATTTTAGTACCATACTAATAAATCTTCCTCGCAGTGTTGCATGATGAAGATTCAGCAATAAAAACTTACTTGAGTTTCCTTACAATTTTTATTTACAATATTGATTGAGACAGAAAACTGGAAGTTTTTTTTTTCCAAACTATGAAAGATATTTCTGTGAAGCTCTGAAGAAAATCTATTAAACTATGTTTGAATCTCACTTCATTAAACATTTAGGCTGACTTGCTGTTTATATATTTCTTGTAATGGCTTTTGTGTCTTGCTTAAAACTTGTTTCATTGTTGTCCTCAGTACAGAATTTGCAGAGAACTACAACTTCCTGGAAAGCAGAGGGCTAGTTATGTGTGAAGCAGTCATCAAAATAAAACACTGCAGTAATATCTTCTTAGATTTTTTTTTGCCTGACGTTGTTATGAAGAGCCCAAAGCACATCCTGAAGTAGCAAGGATTCTGAGACATTATCAAACCTCAATTCCTCTGGAAGGAGCAAAATAGACTTTTGCCTCTGCCTCAGTTCTCTCTTGTCTCTATACTTGTCTGCTTAAGGTCTTCTTATTGAGGAGCAGCTTTCATGCACATTAGTCACCCTGTGTAGTCCGTGCAAAGTTGATCCTGATCTACCCTGTGCCATTGCTTGCCTCCAGGCTTTGCTGCTAACGTGCCATGAAGGATGCTCCATTTGCTGCCAGGTGGCTGCACAGAGGGACTGTGCTGTCCCACTTTCCTTGCCCCTGCCCAGAAAATTGCAATCATGCTTTAAGATGGGCAAGTGGAAAAAAAGCAGCCTCACATACCAGGCACACATTCTGCCTCATTTAGCACCTACATGAGAAAGAAAAAAAAGAAAGAAAGAAAAAAAAAAAAAAAAAAAAAAAAAAAAGGGTAATAGAGCTGCCAAACCAATTACATTAGATTAAATTAGATTAGTGAGCCAAAAAATTAAGACATCATGGCAGACAGGTCTAGGAATGCTGTGGCAAAAGAGAGTATGGAATACTCAGCTCTAGAAGAAATTAATTTACTCAGTGAACTACCACAGAAATAAAAATATTCCTAAAATGTCAGATGGAACTAAAACATTTCAGACATATGGTGCATTAACCAAATGTTTAAACATTTGCCTTTAGCTGAGCAAATATAAGACTTATGGAATGTGTTTAGGAAGCCATTCAGATTATCTTTAACTTCATTAAACTGTGCAGGTTCATTGTAATGCAGGCCAGTTATAAGTGCAATATAGACCACATCTCTCCAGTCCAGTCTATTGTTTACATCTACTATTTTCTACTGCTTTAAAAACCATTGGTCATCTCTGTCTCAGGGTATTATTTCTACTGACTGAAAAGATGAACAATGAACATTAGTAACCAGCACTCCCCCTACACCAAAACCAAGAAATATTTTGTTTTCTTTAATTGAGGTCCTGGGCTGGTCATCAGAAGGAGCTTTTACTACACATGCTGTAAATGATCTTGGAAAGTCATTGCAATTCTCTGTGTTTAGGTAGTTTGCCAGATTGCAGAGATTACCACCTGATAAATCAGAAGAAACCTACTCTGTCAGGCCCTATCTGGCCTATATAGATGCACTGGGAGTTCTAAGGAGCTTGGACAATTCAAATAACAACTGCTGAAAATACAGACTCAGCAGGTGTTCTCAGATGAGTAACCATTCTACAACAATGTATAAAACTTCTTGGGTTTTTGTAAAGATCCACCTATTGTCTGATAAGAAAACAATGTGACACAAAAGCCAAGAAAACCAAGTTCCCTGTCATTGTGAGTAAATCTGTGAAGAAAAAGTAAACTTTTCCTGTTATACAATGTTGGGAAACTGTCTGGAAGAAAACAGACATGTGAGCAATCCTGACTGCTTAGCTTTAGCTAGAGTAAGCTCAGGGCCTTGAGGCCCAGTTGCAAGGTTACTGAAAGATGAGCTATGGGAAAAAGATAAGGGAACTGGCAGCAGAAAAGAAGAATAACAGGATAATGAAGTAGCCAGCAGAAGTTCTGTGAGAACAGGATTTGTGGCCAAGATATAGCCACCTGCAAGATATCGTTATACGAACAAGGGCTCTATATAAAGCGAGTGTGAATTGTTAATAAACACCTTCACTTTAACCATATTGGTGGCTACGTGTCGTCCTTAAGCCTCCGCGGATTTTCCACAATACAACAGTTTCTAAAAATTATATTCTTTAAAAAGTGCTAAACCAAACAATTTTCTGGACTTTGAAAGTAGATGTCATGACAATCCCTTCTGCAAATGACCATGAAAGCTTTCCAGTGAAGGAACAGAGAGCTCAACAAATTGAAAAGTTTGAGATGATGTTTCCAGCTGGTTAGGATTCCTACATCCTTTTATGAAAACCTTCAGACAGGCACACACATCTATTAGGTGGGAAAGGATGGGGGCTGATAAGTCAAAGGGGAAAAAAAATGTAATTGTTGTGATACCAGCTAGAAAACAAGTGAACTGACTGCAAGGAGGGAAGGAGAACATCTGACTTAACCTGTGGCTAAGTAGCAGCCACAATATATTGAGACCATCTTCAGACCCTGCAGAAATGTTTGTGGAAGGCCACGGGGCAGCGCATGGCAATAATCAATGGTGGGATCAGAAATGCTTTAACTCTTGTTTTAAGATCAAGCACCATCAGAAAGCTGGTGATACTGTGTGGCAGTGATGGACTTCGGCTTTCCATACATTGTTTCCTCAGCCCCTTTACCGAGGAATAAGGAGAAAACTCAACACATTGGCACAGCTGTGCTGGGACCTCAAGCACTGAGCAGGGCTGGTGAGCACAGCCCAGCCCTGGAGGGATGGCAGGAGCTGCTGTGGGACTTCAGAACTCTTTGCTGACAGTTCCAGACAGCTTTCCTCTTCTGTCTTCTCCTCTCCCTCCTTGTCCTCCTGTCTGCTTTCCTTTAGTGTATAAATAAAATGCCTTTCTTTGTTGTCAATACCGTAAGAGGCATATTTTCAGTTTTATTCCTAGTTAACCCTTCCGCACATGCTAAGAACAAGCAGAAGCAATGATCTTCGCCTTCCCATTTACCTCTTTCATTACTTCTAATGCCACAGTGGGACCTACTTGCCCCAATGAGCACACACAGGTGCACTGTTTTGGCACAGGTATAAACCTCATGGAAAATAGCTTGATTCAACATGATTTCCAAACCAGAGGAGAAAACAGAAGACTCAGGACAAGGTATAAACCATTCTGTGAGCCTCCATGTCCCAGCTGCCCTCCCCACAGTGCCAAAGCTGAGGATGTAGGGGGATGGATGGTGAGGGAGAGACCTGCTCTGCCTGCTCTTCCTGCTCTGCCTTCTCTGCCTTCTCTTCCCTCTCTTCCCTCTCTGCCATTTCTGCCCTCTCTTCCCTCTCTGTCCTCTCTGCTCTCTCTTCCCTCTCTTCCCTTTTTGTCCTCTCCACCCTTTCTGCCCTCTCTTCCCTCTCTGCCTTCTCTTCCCTCTCTTCCCTCTCTGCCCTCTCTGCCCTCTCTTCCCTCTCTGCCTTCTCTTCCCTCTCTTCCCTCTCTGCCCTCTCTTCCCTCTCTGCCTTCTCTTCCCTCTCTGCCTTCTCTTCCCTCTCTTCCCTCTCTGCCCTCTCCGCCCTCTCTGCCATCGCTGAGGCCCATCCCCATGGGCAGCCCAGCTCCTCTGGCCCAGGCAGGGCTGGGTCCTGTCCCTGTCACCTTCCTCCACATGCCCATGGTGGGGACAGGAGGACTGGGGCAGGAGGGAGAGGCCGAGCCCAGAGAGCTGCCAGCTGCTCGGGATTCTGCTCCAAGTGACAGAAAGATGCCCAAAGAGATAAATCACCTGCCTGGAGCAGAAGAGGCCCATATGTAACAGGATGATTTGGCCTCTGGTTGGTTCAGCAGGCTTCCATATCACACTAAGAAGTGTTCAATGATATAAAAAATGACATTTCTCTACATTTGCATTTGGTTCAGTCAGGGAAAACTCAAAAAATGAGTGAAAAGGCAAGCTGGCAGTACCAGCTTGGGTTACCTGCAAGAGAACTGGAGAGAAAGGGATATGAATATAGGCAGAGGAGGATAATAGGGATCTGAGAGTCACTTTGTTGTATCAAACTGTTGTCTTCTTTAAAACAAGTATCTCCAGGGCTGTGCTTCTTCAGATGGGTCATGAATCATGATGACTCTGGACCCACAGGACTCGTCTGGTAGCACCTTGGGAGGGGACGTCCAGCTGAGGAGGATAATTAATAGCTGCAATGTTAAAAGACAGCTCATACTCTCATGAGTCTTTTCTTCAGGTTTTATCCCCTATTACTCCTTATCACTTAATTTCTCATACATTTCAACCAAAGCAGACATGGACCATACCCAAAAAATGTGCAAGAGCTTAGACTGCAGGGAGAGGCCATTGCCCAGAGGAACTCAGCAGCTCTCTTTACCATGATACTGTATTGCAATTTTGGGATTTTTTTTTCCCCATCTCTGGTCACCAGCTTGTATCCTGAGATCTCCAAGCAGATGCAAAGGTGAATAAATGCTGCCTGCTGATGAGGGCATGGCACAAGAGTAATGGCACAAAAGGGCAATAACCTGCCAAGTTTATGTGGCAACTAAACCTCCCATGCAGATAGACATTTACATATCTCTTGAGTGTAAATCTCTCCAGTGAAATTCAGAAGTTCACAGACATAGGAATACTGAGCCTAAGCCATATGACCATCTTAATACTGAACTCCTGTGAGATGTATTTCTGTGTGAATTAGCCTTGTTTCTTCAGATGATTATAGTGCTTTTCCCAAACAGAAAAATTGCACTGGATAAACTCATATAATTTAGAAAGATACAAGTTCTGTGAAAGGACTGAGTTTTATGTGAAGATAATAACTTTGGGTGTGACAGACATAGTAAAGGGAAACTGCTTTAAAATAATACGTGTGCCTCAGAAGTTGTGGCTATCTGCCCATCCTTTCCTGCCTGCACTAACTTAGCCAGATGTATGTGTGCCTCCTCGTTTGGAAAATCCTTTCTAACTCCCGTGCCTTTATGACTGACTGGCCTAAGTCCAAAGTCTCAGTAGTATCATATTTCTGTCTGCATGCCTTAGTGTTCACAGCTAAACTAATCATGGCAACTGGAGTCGCTTAAGTACCTTAGTGTCTTGATGGATGGAAGAACACTGCTGGAGATTAATTTCTCTGCTTTAACACCAAAATCCATGTAAGAAGCTTGGGTCAAATCATCCTCACCTCCAACTATAAGACTGTGTCAGTGGACATTATCATGGCTCTTACTCAGAGCATTTGGGGGGCCCTTGATTTTTGTCTTTTTCTGGTCAAATTCTGTGCACAGAAAGGTGATGTGTGATACTGGGCAACAAGACAGATGGCATTTACTGGACACGCGTCAACTCTTCAACAAATATGATTTTCCATCAAATATGATAAGAGGACCATCTTTTTTTATGAATGCTTTCATGATGTTCTCGTTGCTTCAAAACTGTACCTCTCAGATGGTTCTTTGGCATTGCTTTTGAGATGTTTCAGAACTTGAAGCAAGATCATGATGCAGAATATCACTTGGTATGGCAATTCTTACATTTGCAGCAGGGACAGAAGTTGCATTGCTTTCCCATGAGATTGTAGATTGAATTCAAAAGCAGTACCAGAGAGCTGAATAGTCTTCTTGAAACACAGTTGTCGTCTTTTTAATAATACTTAACAAAAAATATGGGGTCTTTTGTTTCACTCTTTGACTGCCATAAGCAGGTCCCAGCACAACAGTAAGTCTATGAATATAACTTGATTTGTTATAACAAACCTGAGGAAATTTGTCACCCTCACTAGGCTCTGTGGCTGTTGTAGATGGATGCCATTCTTAAGATCACTGTTCAAGTTTAAAAGTGTACAGTGATTCAGTTGCAGCTCTGGCTCATTATAGTGTAGTGTATCTTCAAAGACACCTTCTCCTTGCTACAACTCCTTGTCTTTGCTTGATTTCACTCCTTTAAAAATACAAAATGTTTTTGGAGGGTAAGAATTCAGGAAGCATATGTTTTGCTGCCATCTTTAATGTAAAGATAGCATATGATGGTGAAACAGCTAAGTTAGGTCAAAATGTGGAAATAGAAATGAACGAGAGAAGTTAGCTCATATCGGAGAGAGAGGTAGACTAGCAGTGATAACTCTGAAAATATTGGTTTTACTTCCATGAAGTTGAAGGTGTCTATTTCTACAAGTCAAAAATCAAAATGAAAGGGCCTGCCTATATTTACAGGGGTGGTGCTACATTTGTGTGCAAAAAAGATTTTTCTACTTATTTATTGTGATAAAAATGACACTATTGCAAGGAAAACTTGGTTAGGAATGATATTGCTAAAGCAAAGAAGGCCAGTTAACAAAGGACAACCAGAATACCTGTAAAACAGATACCTCTGCATAAGGGAAACCATTCTCTGTCACAGAAACCTTGTCTTCAGAAGGTGCGGGTTTTTTGAGACACTCTGACTATGTAATAAAAGGAATTTATTGAGATGGATCACAGCATCTTATCTGTATCATAGCACATCACTGTATTGCTTGATTGGGTCTTTGGAGCTTTTGACACATCAGCCTTGATATGCATTAGTTTGTTGCTGCTTTTGTTATGTCGATGGTAGTGAATTCCTAACTCCTTTGAACTACATTTTTGAAAAGAGTAGAAAAAAGTGCTCTCAGTAAACATCTGTTAAGAGTGTGAGACACAATAAAGGAAACTTGCTGTCACAGCAGCCTTCTTTGTTCACAGTAATCTAACTAGTCATCTCCTGTACTTGGAGCTATCTTGTCAGCTAGGTATTGTCTCTCATCTGCTGAGCATAATCAGACTGACTTTTGTGTTACTAATTCCCCAAAGAAACCAGAACCTTTCCACTTCTGAAGCATTCCTCAAAGTATTACCGTTTGGGGGGTTTATTTCACATTCTGTGCCAGATTTGGGATTTCCATTTCTTACCTGACTCCCAGCGTATGGCCCCTGCATCCTATTTCCAACCTGCCTCCACATTATGAGGACACCATTAGGATTTCCTCTCACAGGAACATACATCAATGTATACAGCATATACATCAATGGCTTTCCCTCCTCTGCCAGCTCCCCAGCCAGCATTTGCCTGGAGGAAAGCCAGCTGTGTCTGAATCCACTGAGAGGAACAGTGGTATCAAAAGACACTGCCAAATAATGCAAGGGGGAGCTGGAAGAGATGCTCTGAGATAATCTTTTGAGTTAGACCAAGCTTTCTGCTAAATTTTCTTTTAGATCAGATTGCAAACCAGGCAAGGCTCAATCATATTTCAGGATGCAGAACCATGTTTCTAAGGCTTTTTCCCTCCTCACTTTAATACACCATAGTCTTCAGGTGGTCATTCTTGACCTTGTTGAAAAATGTCTTTGAGGTTGGTAGCCAGAGCTCTGCAGATTGCTTCAGAAGTGAGGCAAATAGCTGCACAGTCTCCTTTTCCACTCTTCTCTGACAAAACCATTAATGCTCTTCATGAACAAGATGTGGCAGTGCATGAACCATTAACCTTAATCCATTTGACATTCTCCTTTCCATGTTTTAATTATATTTACAGCCTTCCAGGAGGTTCTTAACCTTTCTCTTTTTTTTATTCATGGGTTTTTCTCAGTGGACCCCAGCTTCCCTTCAGTTTCTCCTGCATGCATTTAGTAACATCTGCAATGTACCTTTCTTGTGACCACAAAATTTGGCTTGTAAGAAGTTATTAGAAAAATAAGAACAAAAGTATAGTTTTATATTTTTATTTCCAGGGAATTTATCTACTAGTGATTTTCTGAGCCCTTTACATAAAAGCACAATGAATCAGGTAAAAATAGAAAAAAATCTAATGCTGAAGACCATCCAACAGATATGGCTCTTACAGGTTGACATTGATTCTCCCTTGGTTTCTGAAACCTGCTCTTTGCAATTCAGCTGCATCTCACAGTTTCTGTAGCCCCAAAACAGAGTGATACATTTTGTTATTTTTTCACATAGGCACTGGGTTTGAGATAAAAGGCATCTTGTTTACAGTACAGAAAAGCAGCTCATAGCACAGTTTTGAAAAGATCATAGAATCGTAGAAGGGCTTGGGTTGGAAGGGATGCTAAAGATCATCTGTTTCCAACCACTCTGCCACAGGCAGAGATCACCAACTCTGTGAAGCTGAAGGGTCCTGTCAGCTGCCAGTGATTCCCAGCTACCAGAAGAGGTGTCTTCTGTCACTGCAAAGGTCAAAGGTCCCATCCATGCTGACTGATGGGGCAGGCTTCTGCTGTCGTGCTATTCCTCAAGAGTCAAAAACTAAAGCCATTTAATCTAAGCTGAATCACCTGGTGGCTCTAAAAAACCTGAGTGCAGTTCATCGTGCCACTGCAGATGCCCTTGGTACCTCTTTACCTACAGCCAACCCTCTGAAAGAGATGGGTCCCCTGGAAACTCAGAGCCTCATCTGTCAGCCTCATGTGGGTGTTCTGCTACCCAAAAACATCTCAGAAGGCAGTAGAGGTCTATTTGCACCTTAAATTAATTGAGGCAGTTGTCTACCTTATACTTCTGAAGAAAATTTTTTAACTCCTGCTAACAGAAATATTCCTTAAACTGGACCAGAGCTCCCCTGGGGTCTTTTCCCTTGTAGATCTCTCTTAAATAACTATTCAAAGGGATCTAGGTTTTTTCCATCTGGGTTGCTGATGCTAGTAGTGTCATGATAAAAGTATCAAGCCATGACTGGGTTCCTCTGAGAGCCTGGAATTTGTATCCCAGGGCTTTCTTCCATTATTTCATAGGAACACAGATTACTAGGCTATGTCAGCAGAGTCACTGATGATCATATTACAAGAGATTCATTGTCACTGTGTTATATTGCACACTGCTATGCTTCCAGGTAGAATTTCTATACCTTGCTCTCAACCTGGGAGTCATTAAAGCATTCTGCTGAAGTGAATTCTGTTCTTTATCTTTCATAAAACCACAGACAGACCATGTCTGTATTCCTACAACACATTTTTTCCTCCCCTCTCTGTAAATAGGATGTCTACTGTCTCTCATTATTGCAAAGTCAAGGCATCCCTCAGTCTTTCAAATCACATCAGCGAGCAGGGAAGTAGAGTGACTGCCATTTAATGAGGAGGGACTGAAGTCCAGTGGGAAGAAGATTGAGAAAGGAGAGATTCCAACTAATTTCCAACCAAATTTCCAAGTTTGTTTCTTATTCTGTTGGTGATCCTTTATTGCTGATTGATGAAAGCTGCTGAAATGATCAATAGCTGGATAAAATGGCAAACGGTCGGATCAAAGGCTTATGTAGTTCAGTATCCTTGTGCGTGCAAAAAAATTTAATGCACAAAACCCTCCGGCAAAGGAGAAGCCTTTATTGACTGGATCCCCTTTACCCACGTGTTTGTTAGCCCTTTCAAAGGTCTGTCATAAAATTCTAAGGCAGAACTTATCTTTATAAAAGCTGTGATGACTTCCAAAAATACACCATATGTATTCAAGCACCCTTTATTTCTACTTTTACTACAATACCCACCGATTTGTCTCATAGCTATGTCAGTCTTATGTGTCTGGTACCCATGTCTGATGCCAATAAATCTCTTGGTCTCCCTTACAGAAAGGGAGAATATTGAAGCTTTCTGGTTCCAAAGTGATTTTAAGGGAAAAGTTAAAGTATCACAGCTGACAGTTTAACAAATTGGCTGAATAGCTCAGTTTTCAGATTTTTAATCTGCATAAGTTTGTCTTGACAGTATCTGGATGCCTTGCACTTACGTCTTAAGTGATGTGATTAATATCTATCATGTGCTGTTTACTCTTCTCCACTCCTCTAGAGAGAAGTTTCTGCCTTGGAATGTTTTATTTTGGTACAGCTTCATCTGTTTTGGGGTTTTTTTGCTTTGTTTTCTTTGAAAAATGCACACGTTGCTCTGTGTTTATTTTAGAGAAGGCAAGCTTAGAGAAACAGGGACCTTAAGTCTTGAGGGAGCTAATTCTACTCTCACAGGCTGACCAGTTTTTTCTCCTCCACAGACAGAATTTGTCCTAGTTTTAGAGAGGTCCAGTTCCAGCAGAAAAGCAAAGTTCCTGAGTATGGATTTTATTGAGGGCTTTAAGCAATCTTTAGGATATTTTGGATCAAAGATGTGAATCAGCTGAATGACCCATCACATCATGAACACCACTAAGTCTTTGGGAAACCAACAGCAGATCTGAAGGAAAAACCTGATTTCTTGTGACCAGCTCTAGTATTGGAAGGGCTGTGTGAACTTTTGAGGTACGAGCTGGATGCCTTAAGCCAGATACATCACACTAGTGATGCAGCAGTGAATAAGTGACACGGTCACTGTTAGGCGTGCAACACAGCCCAGCCTACTGCAGAAACCACGTGCAAGACCTCATGCAACATGTTAAGAGTTGACAGGGAATGACTGCTCCACAAGCAAAGACAAAGAGGACCCTTCCAGAGTGGTTGGCTTTGGACTCCAAGCCTCTCAGCCCTGTGTCACGACAGACTCCCTCTTCACATGGACTCTGTGTGTGGTTTCAGGCTCACAGAGTGTAGATTGGCTGAGAAATTAATGCTGAAGTTCAGCAGTGGGAGCTTTCTCATTAATATTAATCTGTATTCTGGGGTGTCATGGGTTGCCTAAACAAAGGCATTCCTGGTGTTCAGGAGCCAGCCTCACGGTCCTGCAAGCTCTTTCTGTGCTGCTCTGAGAAGCACACAAAGGGTTGTTACAGAATGGCTTAGAGTCTTCATATTTAAGAGGTTGAGACTGATGCTTTCTAACCCTGATAGCTCAGGTGCCTCTGCTGTGGTTGTTTTAAATCCTCTCATGTTGAAGCTGTGCAAAAAAAATGATAAAAAGCAGCAAAGGCTCATTAGGGATTCTGTCAGGGAGGGCATCTTAGCTTGCTGCTGCACTTGTAGATTTTTTCAGGCATGCATCCAGTGTTAGACTCAGACTCTTAATTTCCTTTAGGCTACGATTTCATGTGGCTCACTTTATTCATAGCTACCCAAAGAATTAAAAAAGCCTCATGCAATCCAGAAACTTCCTAATGACCCCAGACAGCTCCATAAAGCAAGCAGTGGAAAAGTAATAGCAACTGTAATAGCTGCAGATTACTTCCTAGAGCTTTAAGCCCTCCCTTCAGAGCACACAGCCAGGCAGGGTGAGCTGGGTCATCCACTGCCTAGGATGCACCCTGGTAGCAGCCTACATCAGGTCCTTTTGCAAACTACAGAGCTGACTCCAAGTTATTGCTCTGTATTCCCACCTGAGCCAGCTAGAAGGGGGCTGTGTAGTTTAATACAAGGTGTAAAAGATAAACCAGGTTTTAGTTCCTTCAGATCACTGGAACAGTGCAGCCATTGTGCTACTGACAGCAGCCTTCTCGGTTCCTTGGCCAGATTACAGCTCGGGTAGCTGCAATCTGCCTACTTACAGTCTCCCTGGAGTTCCTGTTGGCAGCATTATTCTTTTTCCACTTCTTGTCCTAATTTATCTGGGTTATCTCACTGTGCTCTGTTAAATGCCACCCCAATCCATATCAGAGGTTGCTACATGTCAAGTTTGGGTGAAATGGTCTCTCATTAGGGGAGCCTGATCCAGACTGCACTCCTGTGAATAATCCAAAGTTGTGTAATTAGGCTTTCAGAGGTCCAGAGCTGCTACCAGGCAATGCAGGATGAAGCAGAACACAGCCTGAGTGCCCTAGAGTTTTAAACACATCTACATAACATCCTCACTGCAAAAGTGAGCTAATTTAACTGATTTTAAACTTATTTAAAGTTGCTGTTATTAATTCCAAAATAAACATAATGTTTGAGGGAAAAAAAGTGAGAAACTGAAGGGGTTTACCTTGCTTCTTCTGAAACCATTAAAAGCTTGGGACTTCATATACTGAACAATGGAAGCCATAGGCTCAGTTTAACTTTGGTGGAAGCCAGAATTAAAAATGCAGCCCACTGGGCTTAGGTGCAAATAGATTGAAACCAATGGAACAAAGAATCTTTTCTTAAAAGTTCTGGACAGATCTAAAAAGCCATAAGGATGCTGATTGAGACCTCAGAGAAAATACTTTTTAAATGCATGCAAAATACAAATACATCTGTTTTACCAGTAGACACTGATTTTCTTTCCTTTTTATGGTCTCTGGGCTAAGCAACTCATGAGCGACATGTGGCAAGAGGTAGGCACTTCCACAAAGAAATCCCTCCCATTTGAAGTCAAGAGCTAAGATAGAGAAGATGAATATCCCCTAGGGATCCTTTTGCTCTGTTCTGACTGTGCAGGAAACTTTTATTCATCACTTGGCAGGATGGAGTACAGCCACCCTGCCTAAGTAAGTAATGGGAAAAACATCTGAATTTCCTGCATCTGATATAAAATAGAACCATGATTTTTCTTTCTTGAGCAACAAACATCTGTGATAAGAGATAATGCAGATATGGGAGATCTGCTGAATGCCTTCTTTACTCCTAACTCCAGCCCTCAGGAATCCCAGGCACTGGAATTAAGGGAGCATAACTGGAAGGAGGAAGAGTCTCCACTGGTTAGAGAAGTTTGGACTAGAGATCACTTGGATAAACTGAAAACACACAAATCCATGGGCCCTGATGGGGTTCATATACACGTGCTGAGAGAACTGGCTGATGCTGTTTCTGAGGTGCTCTCCATCATTTTTGAAAAATCATAGGAAAAGGGAGAGGTCCCTGAGGACCAGAAGAAAGCCAGTATCACTCCAGTCTTCACAAAGGGTAAGAAGGAAGACCCAGGCAACTACAGACCAGGCAGCCTCACCTCCATCCCTGGAAAGGTGATGGAACAGCTCATTCTGGAGGCCTCCTCTAACCACTTGAAAGAAAAGGTTCTCAGGTGTAGCCAACATGGATTTACTAAGGTGAAATCTTGCTTGACTAACCTAGTAATCTTCTATGAAGGCATGACCAAATGGGTAGATGAAGGGAGAGCAGTGGATACCATATACCTCAACTTCAGTAAACCTTTTGGCATGGTCTCCCATGATATCCTCATAGGAAAACTCAAGAAACGTGGGATAGATGATTGGACTGTGAGGTGGGTTTAAAACTGGCTCAACAACAGAGTTAAGAGGGTCATAATCAGTGGCACAGAGTCAAATTGGAGGCTTGTGGCCAGTGGTGTTTCCCAGAGATCAACAGTGAGTCTACTTTTGTTCAATATCTTCAGGAATGACCTGGATGAGGGGATGGAGCATACCCTCAGCAAGCTTATTGATCTTATAAAGCTGGGAGGGGTGGCTGATGCAGCAGAGAGCTGATCCAATGAGATCTGGCCAGGCCGGAGAGCTGGGCAAAGGTGAACCTCAGGAAATGCAATAAGGACAAGTACTGCATCTGGGTAGGAATAACACCAGGCACCAGTACAGATTAGGGGATGTCCTGCTGGAAAGCAGCTCCCTGGAGAAAGACCTTGGAGTCCTAGTGGACAGTAAATTCTCCATAGGACAGCAATGTGCCCTTGTGGCCAAGAGGACCAATGTTATCCTGGGGTGCATCAGTAAAAGAGTGTCCAGCAGATCTAGGGAGGTTCTCCTTCCCCTCTACTCTGTCTGGTGAGACCACACCTGGAATACTGCACCCAGTTTTGGGCTCCCCAGTTCAAGAGAGACAGGGATCTACTGAAGAGAGTACAGTGGAGAGGTACAAGTATGACTGAGGGACTTGAGCACCTCTCCTGTGAAGAAAGACTGAGAGAACTGGAGCTGTTTAGCCTTCAGAAAAGAAGACTGAGAGGGGATCTTATTGTCTATAAATATCTGACAGGTGGATGTCAACAGTAGGAGGCCAATCTCATTTCAGTAACAGGACGAGGAACAATAGTTTTAAGCTAGAAGTTCCACCTCAACATGAGGAGAAATTTCTTTACTGTGAGGGAGCACTGGAACAAGCTGCCCAGAGAGGCATGGAGTCTCCTCTGGAGACTTTCAAAATCCTCCTGGATACATTCCTGTGTGTACTGCCCTAGGTTATCCTGCTTTGGCAGGGGAGTTGGACTAGATGATCTCTAGAGGTCCCTTCCAACCCCTAACACCCTATGAGTTTCTCCCAACAGGAAACACATACAATATATGTGCACATATTTAAAAATCACAAAACTTTAAGGTAAGTTATATGTGGTGAGTTATACATGCATTTGTTTTTAGATGCAGTCAATATCTATACTGGCAGGAGATTTTTATGTTTTGATGTACTGCTCTGGTGATTGCCTATATAGGGTGAAATGCATCCTCAAACACTGCTGTCAAAGTAATATCCACAAATCATTCAACCCCTATCACTGTCAGATAGTAAATATTTTATACCTTATTGAAAAATAGTATTTTTTCTTCTCAAGTATTTCTCATGTGTTCCCTTTGGGCAACTCTCAGAATAGTGTTTTGGGATTCATAAAAACTAATAGTTCCCTTCATGCTTTTAAAGCTTTCATCACATGAGCTCCTCAAAGCACTTCCATGGCAGCAATCCTAGTCAGTTAGTTTGAAAAATGAATATACATTAAGGGGAATGTGGGGAAACTAAAACTTCTTTTCCTCTTTTTCAGCAGGAAGATGTCACCTACACTGTGTAAATGACTGCCAGTAGCATGCATGTCCGCTCTGCACATGTGACATGGAGGCACATGGGGAGACCATGGAATGGTTTGGATTGGAAGGCAGCTTAAAGATCATCTATTTCCAATGCCCCTGCATGGGAAGGGACACCTTCCACTAGACAAGGGTGCTCAAAGCCCCACCCAGCTTGGCCTGTGAACATTTCCAGGGATGGGGCATCCCCAGCCTCCCTTAGCAACCAGTTCCAGTGTCTTGCCGCCTCACACTAAAGAATTTCTTTCTAAAGTCTAACCTAAATTTACTCTTTTCCAGTTTAGAACCTTTACCCCTTGTTCTATTGTTATGTGCCCTTGTAAAAAGAGGTTTTGAAGAAATGCACAAAGAAAATTAATTGTGTGGCTGGGGAAGGCTCCTAGGCTCAGTATAAAGGCTATCAAAGATAGGTGTTACATTTTCTTTTTTAAATCCATGCTATTGTTATTTTGTTATTTCTCATATCTTTATCAATCTTTTTTTTTTTTTTTTTTTTTTTTTTTTTGTGTTTGCAGCTGGATTTAAATTACTGAGTTTGCTAATAACTTTTGCTTTAGAAGACAGACATCCCCTACATCACACTAAATAAGACTGACAATGAGCAGTATCTCTGCAGGGGCATCCTGGCTCACCCAGGGACACCTCTGCCTTGCCTGTTTTCAGGCTGCACGTTAGCATGGCACAGCTAAGCTTGGCATTGCCTGCTGTAGCAAGCAATGGCAGTCTCATCAATCCAAAATTAGATAGTAAATTGAATTCTGCCACTCCTCATGACCTGTGTGCTTATCAAGGCTGTTAATCTCACAGATAGCTTGCCCTCAAATTATCTGCATCACCTCTAGGTTCTAAAAACAGCTGGGATACTCATAAAGCTAAAAAATGGCACCAGTGCTGCATGTTTTTACCTGCTACTGCTGATGATACTGGCCCAAGTTTGATTTGCCATGCTCATGGTTCTGACAGAGAATGCTACACCATTCTGACCCTGGAAGCTGGAGATTACAAAGAGAACATTAATAATAATAATAACAATACTTCTAGAATGCTTTTTGTGAAAGCAGTCTAACACTCTGCCCTTGAGCTATTCTTCCAAACAAAATTTCCAGCGTGTATTCTTCCTTTTCAAATGTCTAATGGAGCCAGCAAGACAGCTGGGAAGTTGGAGTTTCTGCCTGCACAATGGCAGCAGTGTCTGTGATGTCAAAATTAACTCTGCAGTTTTTCCTGCTCATACTGGAAAAAAGATCTTTCCAACCTTTGAAAAGTATACTGTGTGCTTAGAGCTCTTACGTTCCTCTTCTGTTTTAGTTCAAAAAAGCTGCTCAAAAGATTCAATTCTAGCATCACTCAGCCAATGATATTCAAATACTGGTATAATGAAGGTCTATTATAAACACAGGATCTCAGGGTGTGTGGAAGAAAAAGCACAGTGGATCACTCCTTGGCTAATGAGGGGATGGGTACTGCATAAAAACCTGAAAAGAAGCAACCAGCTCTATTCGTATTTCCAGGCTAGGCTGACACATCCCCTTCTGATCCTGACACTGCCAGGTAAATCCTGCTCTGGGTTGCACTTACCATAGGAATTTCATCATCCTCTGTGGAGTTCTGCAGCTGAATGGGAAGACAGGATCCAGCTCATTTTATTACCCACCTAATGGCTGTTGAATTGTGGATTTTGTGACTCGTTTATCAGCCAATGAACAAATTGCATCAGAACATCAAAGGAATTTGCACTTTTTGACCTGAGCTGCTAGACAAAGGTTTGTAACATCCACTTTGACCCCTCTGCCTTTGATGGTAGAAGCACGTGTTCAGAGTGAACCCAGTTTTTAAAATATAAGTGATTCTCTTGAGGATCTTGTCTAAAAAACTCAGGCTTCTCAATGATGGAAAGCAGTGTTTTCCTCTTTAAGGGAAGGAGAGAGGGAGGTAAGGAGAAGTGAGTACTCTGCTCTTTGGTTATGGAAGGCACATATAAATACAAGATGCCATTTATCATTATTTGATATATAGCAAAATACAGTAATTTCATTTAGCAGCAGGTTTTAAGAAGATTAAACATGTTAGGAAAATGGCTTTAAAATAACAATGTAACAAGATATTGTAAATTATTTTGCAGTAGGCTGTCATGCCATGTCACCATAATTCTTCAATATTTAATTAAAATCCACAACAACTTAATATTCAAGTCCTGTCAAGAAAACTAATTAGATACAGAGACCAGCTGCTAGAGAAGTTTGGATGTCAGCTTCAAATGGTAATGTGAGTGGTTCACACTGCCTTGTGGGTACCATTTAAAACACTCGATCACCACAGACTTACTGTAAAGGCTGGTTTTGTATCTAATAAAGTCTTGGTGTTATAGCCAGAAAGCTCCACCTTTAATGACAATACATAGTAATCCTATTTAATTAGATACTTTAAAAAGACCAACAAACCAAACAGCAATCAAGAAAAACAATTGTCAGTTTAATAGTGTGTGACAGAAAGTTTCTCTTTCAGGAAAGGTGATACCGGTTGGTGTTCATGGTTTTAGGCATAACTGTTTCTTTATACCCAATAGACCTGTTGTTTCTCTCCTCTGAGACTGAGCTCTTTTAAGGTAAGGATAGATATTTCAAATCACTATTCCCCTTTTTAGCATTGTAATCATCATAATCAATAGTGGGTTGAGCGACCACTAGAACAGACTGCATGATTATGGGGGATGAATCTGGGAATGGTAGTGCTTGTTGGAGTGGGGGCAGCTACACTGGAGAGGTTTCATGCTAAATCCTGGCCATTAAATGCATTGCAGTGAATCACACATCTATTCAGGGCGATATTTTATAGCTCTGCAGTCTCAGAGATGTGTATGTTTTTTTAAATATAAGTTTTAAATTCCAAGAGTTTTGTGCAGCTCATTTCTGGGTATTGCAAAGTATCTGTATTTCAGTGTTTATCAGAAAACAGAGCACTGCTTGCAAATTGCTCAGGATGAGAAAAAAGTTTAAAATAATGGCAACTGGCATAATAGGGATTTATAAATATTGTGTTAGCAGAACAAGCAGGCCATGTAATCCTCTTTCCTTTTCAGCATTATAAAATATCCACAATAAAAGATATTCTCTTCTCTAGTAAATTGTTATGACTTTTTTTTCCATCATTGATTTATATTGAAGTGTCAAACTCCAACAGTTTGTTGCTAGCTGGCAATTAAGATGAAAGCACTGTCCTTTCTGAGAATGGCATTCATTCAAGTGACATGGCTTTGCTCTTTTAATCAGCAGTTGTTTGCAAAACAATAAAGAGGAACTGTACTTAATTTCATTGCCTTAAAAATAAAGACAGAGAGGGAAAAAAGTAAGAACAAAGGCTGGAAATATTTAGCTTAAAAGGAAATGAGAAGCAAGTTTTGCAGGGAGCCAATATCATGTTGTATAGAAACTAATATAGCAAATTCAGAGCAAATGAAAATTCTATATGTTAGGGAAATTAGAGATGATTGAATTAATCATGAATAAGTGACCAGCACTTATGCCATTCCATCTGGTTGACTTCTGGGTATGCTCTCATTGAGGCTTAAGCAGATTCTCCTGTGACTCAGTCCTGTGAGTACCTGAACTGCTTGCAGACACCAAGGCTTCTCCTGGCAGGCAGTAAGGAAATGCCCATCCCAAATGGGGAGATGTGCTGAACCACAGCTGGAGTCCTGACCCTGGGACTTGCTCCCAGCTCTTCTGAGACAGTCAAGGACCTCAGCCTGGGCACTTGGTGGTCTCATTTTGGCACTAGGGAAGTTCTGTGTACCAGCTTTCCCTTTGCTGGCCTTGTGGCCCTTGTCCAGTGGTTGGGAGATGTACAACATGCAGTGGAAGAATTCAAGGGGAGCAGAAGCCATCTGTCTTGCTTCGCTGGGAGTTCCTCCTCAGCTTCATCTAGAGAGTGATACTGGATGAGCTGCTCTGCCTATTGAGTGACCCACTCAGTAGTAGTCCAGCTTATATCACATTTTCTGTCCTAACAGTGCTTGGACAGGGGGTCTCTGCAGCCCAGTGACTTGACTGCCACGGGGGGGCGGGGAGCAGCTGTCTTTGTCCTCTGTGATGCAGAGTGAGCATCCATGGGACCGGGCAGTGAATTTCCTCTGAGCTTTTATCACATGCTAAAGTCACTGGAGGAAGAACACGATCTTTCCAGGCTTTGGTTCAGCATCAGGTGGTGAATATCTCATTCTTCTGAGGCTTGTTCTGCCATGGAGAACAGTGTACCTCTGTGTTAGATTAGTGTACATCTTCCACATGCAACTTCTGCTAATTTAATGAATTATTTAGCAGTGCCATGCTCACGGGCTTGTGCCAACACGTTAATGGGATTCTGTACTGGCTACGGATATAGCCAGATGTTCACAATTTTTCTCCTTCTTTCTTCACAGATTTTATGCAAATTGCAGGATGAGCAGCACTGCCATCACCACCTTCTCTGTTAGCAAATCCCATAATGGACTCTATGCCTGCACTACCCACCCCACAAAGGGAAAGATCCTCAGTCTTTGCGAGTTAAAGATGTTCAGTGCTGTGAAGGTAAGGGCCACCAGGGCCATTTCTTCACCCACCCACTCATGCTGGTGTAAATTGTGTGTAAAGCAGTTGGTAGATTTACACTAAGGTGTTGTTAGGGGAGGGCTGGTCTTAGAAAACTCAGGAAGAATTAGATTAGCTACAAAGCTAAAGGGTGATCAGAAGGTGATGACAGAAGCACAGTAGGAAATCCTGAGCTGTTGTGCGTGACAGTTTTACAGAAACCTTTTCCCTTTCATTTTTTTTTTTTTCTTCTCGAGGGATTGTTTTTCCAGCACTGGTCCAATTTTACAGAGTATCTAAGGAGAGAAGAGCTGGCTTTACTCTCTTCCCATTTTCCACTACTCAGTCCCCTTCTCTGAGGATTTATGTGTGATTTACACTTTCAGAAGTGAGAAGAGATGCAAGCTGTGCTCATGCAATTATATTGAACAGAGGAGAGAGGCCAGCAGAACTGAAATCGGTGGATTTTGGGGCTGGGGATGTTTCTTTACAGCTGTGCTCCCTGCTTGGCCATTAAAACCACTGCAGAGTGAGTTGAAGTGGATGCTGCTGCTTTGGAGTCAGAGCAGTTTAAGTCCAGGGCTGCTTTTCAGCTCACGGTGACACCCCTGCTTTGCAAAGTGCTTAAATGTGAGCTTTACTCCCAACAACTTCATTGCAGCACTTGAAACGAAGCATGTACTTCTGAAGTGAGTTCTTGGTTTGATAGCATTTTATACTTGACACCAAAGTTAATAAGAATCAGGCCCACTACACAACAGTGTGAGAATTGCTCATTTATAGAGATCTAGAAATGTCATTTATAATTCAGGTCTTTCAAGGGAAGGATAATTGTCCAGTTTTGCACTGCCACATGGGAGAAAACAAAAGCTTGTTATGTGTTCTTGTGCTCCGTGCCTTTTGGCTTTATGTCATTTTGCTTTATAAATTGCTCCAGGTTTGGGGGGGATTGGGATGCACCTGATGCCAAAAGATGCCTCCTATAAAGACAAGTCTTGCATCCTGCCACAGCCATGGGCTTTTGTGGAACTGCTGTGGACCATCTGTGGTTCTGCTCACCCTGGGTGCCTATTAATTACATGTTAACTTCATACCCTGCCATAGGGATGGATGATGGATGATCTCTGGCCAGAGTGAACTCAGCTTTGTAGTCACTTGAGCTGCCTTGCCAATGAGGCTGTATTTCTGTTTACTCAGTTAATGAGGATCAGCATTACCAAAGGCATGGCGGGGACTCAGTGTACATTACCAGTTAATAGAGATAATTGAGTGGAAGGAAAACTCATTTCTGATGTCACAAAATGTCTCAAATGTGATAAAGTGTTTGGAATACAATGGTTAACATTTCATTTTGCACTTATGGAGATTTGTGTACCACTTAATATGTATTGTTTGTGAAATTATAATGACATAATTGCTTGCAGATACATTCCTATTGTACTGGGCAAAGTCTTCCTTTCCATTTTTCTTCTCTACCCAGTCTTAGTAATAATTCTACAAACATGTGATCAGACATCTGGTGGTAGGACATGAGTGTTTATTTTTCTGTCTCCACAACTAGACTCCCAAAAAGACAGCCAAATCTATTTCATGTTTTGTGTTTTGTTTGGTTGGATTTTTGTTGTTTTTGTCCAGAAACCTAAACATTGAGAACAGTGGGAGTTGAAGACTGAGTAATATTTCAAATTAGGCAACTTAACTATCTTATAGCACTTATGTATGCAGCAAATCAACAGATAAGTGCCAGGAAAGGAGACTCAAAGCATATAACATTATTTCTAGACTTGGTAAGATGACTAAAACTTCTTGCTGTGTATTGTACAGACTTTCTTCAGCACCATCTATGACACTATTAAAAAAATCTTGGGTCTGGACTGGGAAAACAGATAACAATCTAACACTGTTTACTTGGTTGTTTGACCATCCATCTTCTGATTTAACAAGCATTCATCAATATTGATTTTTATTTGGAAAAAGTAGATTCAACTGAGAAAGTATGATTTTTATTTTTTTTTCAGTAAGTCCTCATAATGGTTTCAACTGAAAAGATACGTTTAACTCACAGGCATATTTACTTTTCCAGCATGGAGAATCTTTAGGGTAAGGTGAAAATAGGAATACATTGGGGAAAATAAACAGACATTTCTTCTTTATATATAGAAATAAATAATGGCTAAAAATTCTTTTTGCCTCCTACTTGAACAGACTAAAATCCTAGAAGCTTCTTATATATGCTGGCTGACTAAAAATAGAGAGCATATATCACATTATCATTCATACAAAAACTGTCTGCACAGCGTGTGCAGTCCCCAGGTTGCTGGAGGCAGCAAGGACATTTTGTGGCAGTTCCAGTATAAGTGGTTGTGCTCTTCCCTTACTTTTTCTCAAAAATAGGATATTGGAAAACATGTTCCCTCAGGCTCATGTGTTATGACCAACATTACCTTCTTAAGTGTGAAAACACAAGTTTCTATTCAAGATAGCAGCAATTTTTTCAGTACTGGTAATGCTTTTTGTAGTTAATCAAAATCTAAAAAAAAAAAAAAAAGTAAGAAAATAAGCAAGACCAGAAAATGAAGCAGTTAAGTTTTGTATTTCATGTGTGTACTTCGCCTTATTTTGTGGGCTGCCATCCAAGTGCTCTCCATGGAGTTGTCCTGGGAGCCAAGCGTGTGTTGCTGAAAGCATCTCTGTGTCTCCAGGCTGTTACTGTACATATTGCACATTAACTGGGCTAAGGAGGGACTGAGGGAACCTGTGGGTGGAAAGAAGGTGATTTGTTCTACCAGGTAAAAAAGTAATAAGGAAATAGCTTTCTGGTGAGGGAAGATCTGGGGTATGGGTCTGGGGTAGGGCAGTCTCTGGGAGCTGGTCTTCCTATAGCCCAACCCCAGAAAACTTTGAGAGCTGGACTTTCTGGTGTTTTTCTGGTGTTACCTCTCATTTCTTGGTGTACTGCAGGGAGAGGCAGGGAGTTCTTGAGGTGATGCTGGCTGGGCTTTGCCTCAGACAGTTTGCTCACAGAGAAATCTGACTTCTCTTGAGATCCCTGGGGTGGAAAGGTGACCAGGGTGAGGAACAATTCACAAAAAAGGAGGATGGCACCCTCCTAGCTTTGCTCTCTGTACTGGTGCAGTCCCTGCTTCAGGCAGAGTGGCACTGTCATAAACCAGAGCAACACAGACCAACAAATGTCCAGCACATTACCAATAACTCCCAGACCATGTCTGTAAGTTGGTGTGAAATAAACTATGAAAGATCTGGAGGGATGTGTCTGTTACCAGGGCAGTGGGGACTGGTGTGATGTCCTGAAGCATCCAATGCAGCTGTCTGTAAGTTGTCCAGACTTTGCTGGTACTACCCTTACAAAAAACTTGCAAAGATTTAAGAGATGAACAGCAGGCCACTACAAAGAGCTAACCATATAAAAACTCCCTTCTAATACTGACATGTTTTAAAGCATTGAATATCCATCCATTTAAATAGACATCACTGATTCACTCAGTTATGTCTGTACTCCATCAATTCCCATATCTTTTTAGTTAGAATGAAGATGTCTAACACCTCAGAACTGGATGGACATACAATGAGTTTTATTAGTCTTTTTTTAGCCTATGGTCTAGAAAGGCTTTATGTTCAATTTATATAGGAAAACTGTTCTGTAACACCAGCCTATGCTGTCGCAGCCAGGCCTGCTATACCTTGGGGAACATTAACCCAAATACACTTTTTGAAATATATGAGTGGCTTGGAGGAAATCTGTGTCTCAGACAACTTTCCAGACAGGGCTAGTGCCTTCATTTTCCTTCATTCCAACTTGGAAGTTTTGTCTGACCTGGAATCTGTTCACGGTCCAGGGATGAGAGAGGTAATTAGGGTGCGAAGCTGGAAAGTGGAAAGAAAAAAGTAGAGTAAAAAACAGCAAGTAGGTTGTGAGACGACCCATGCTGTGACTCATTATTATTACTTGCAACAGCAAATGTTGATGTAAGTGCTGCAGAGTGTCAGCAATTAGTAGGCATGCCTCCCCAACTGCTGCAGCATGTGGTCAATGAGTTTCCTGCCTCCAAGAGATGTTTTGCACTGTAAGAAAAGAGATTTATGCTCCTGATAAACATAAAGAGAGATTGAAATACAGCCTATATGCCACATTAATTATGAGATTTGGAGAAACACCTACACATTGGGAGAAACAGTCTGAGGCTGGAGAACTAGTGGAAGGCATGGCTCAGTATTTAGGGTGCAAGTTAGAACATAATTCTCCCTGTTTTCTTTCCCTCAGACTCCCACCAATCTGTTCAGCGGTATCTAGGAAAAATCAAACCCATGTAACATCAAAATGGGTGGCTCAGTGTCATTCAGTGATGCATGTTCAACAGCATCGTTGTTATGGCTGACACCTTATACAGCTCCCACGTCTGTGTTCTACAGAAGTCTCTTAATTATATTTTCAGTCAAGTTCTTTCTTCCACCTGTAGGCTATACACATTTTGCAAGCCCAGTAAATAGGTATGAGCAAAGAAAATGATGAAGTAATGAGAAGGGACAGAGAACTGTGCTGCTTGCTAACTGAGTGGACTTTAAGCAGGAGCTGTCATGGTGCCAGGCTGATTGGGGGCAGTGATGGAGCTGCAGCCATATCACTTGGAGTCTGGCATGGCAGACCACTTGGTGTGGTGCACAGGGGAAGGGGCTTAAATTCCTCTGTATTCCTCTGTATTCCTGGGAAGAGCTCCATCCTCCTTCAATGTTGAATGTGGCTTTGCTCTGGATGCATACTCTATGGCACATGGAGCTTGTCCAATGTAGTGAAAAGCTCAACTCCCAAATTTACTGCTGAATGAAGTCCTTAAGTACCTCATGAGAATGGAGGTCACCTTTGGTTGCAGAGTCCAAGTTCCCTGGTAACACACCTCTGCATCATTCATTAAGCTACATCCTAACATAAGTTTGTTATTTACTTCTACTTCTGTTAAAATAGAGATCCAGGAACTAACTCCTCTGCTCAGCAGGTAGCTACTTCCCGCTTAGATCTAACTTTACCTTGCATGTCTACTTTGCTCACACTTGCCTCTGATATTTTTATAGAGAATGACCACATTCTCTCCCAGCCTCCATTTTTCTAAGCTAAGCAAGACAATATTTTCTACTGTCCCTTCAAAAAATAAATGCTAAAAGCCCTGAACATCCTATGAGGTCTACTCTGTCCCAGTCCAAGATGAACTATTTTTCATTACCACATGGCAGTAAAACTGGTTATGGGACTCCAGGTACAGTCTTACTAAATTATTACTCAGCTTATGGCTCCAGCTGTATCTTACAGATGTGGGAACTACCTTGCCTGTACACTCTTGGACAGGAACATTATAGGACATGGACTACATGCATTGATTGTCCTCCAGCTTTAAAATCTATGAATAGATACACATTTGCCTCTTTTTCAGTTCTAGTGAGGGGCACCCCTTTTTTCTCCTATACCAATAATCACATTTTAAATTAAGAACACATTGACAAATACTTTAATAAACTACATTCTCTTGGTTTGCTTCATGTTGGAAATGAGCAGCTTAGAGATCAGTGAGCTTTCTATGTATACTCAAGCTTAGCTTCCTATGAGCCCATGCTTCCAAAAGCACATGCTGCATGTGTCTGCATGAGTATAAGTAATTGTGTTACTAATACATTTTCAGCCTATTGACTAATTTCAACCATATCTGATGATCTCAGAGGTACTGAATGCCTACAGATATAATGAAAAATCGGCAGCCAAGTAGAGGAAAGAGCTGTGCTGTCATCTGTACTGAAGCAAAGACTGCAGCATGAGCCTTGTCTAACCCTTTCTTAGATGACAGAAAACCCCATCAGGTTCCCAGACATGGGAAATGGTCATTTGGAGCTCACATTTCATCAAATGCTTTATAGTCAAGTCAGGACACAAACCCGTAGGAAACCAACCTTCACCAGTCACTAAGCTATTTGCTGTATTTACATATTTTCTCTTGCTTAGAGAACTTGATATCCCTGTAAAGGCATACCCACCTTTCTCTCTCTGCTGCCTTGTAATATGTTTGGAAACTGTGAATCTGTCAGACATATATTAGAATACATCCCATGAATTACGGGCTACTTTTCACTTTCTCTCATACACATCTCTGTATCTCTCTATATTCCAGCTGTTTGAATGGTCCATATTTACACCCTTTTCTCAAGCTATAGATTTTTTTGACAATCATACAGACAGCTACATTATCACGATCTGTGTCTTCTCTCTCCTCACCACTAGATTTTGAACCTATAGACAAATTCTCTGTCCGTATATGGGACCGAGAAACAATGACACAGAAGGTTATACACCCTCTGGGGAAGGAGTGATGTTGTGGTTGTTGTGTACAGCCATGGCTCTGCGCAGTTTATTTATAACACAGAGGTTCTGACTAGAGTCTAGATTTGGCCACAATTGAAGTGATAAGTCAATAAATATACTAATATGCTATTAGTAATATATATCTGTTAACAGGACATCTGGTCAAGTTACTTAGCCCAACAGTTCACTAACTGCAGTACTGCATGCGAGGTTGAGAAGCTGTTTCAAGAGCTTTTAAAGAGAAAATAACAGCCCTTCTTTGGGTGCTCTGTATTTTCACAATAAACAACCATAAATAAGATGCTGCTAGTAGACTCCATTTTCTCTGATTACACAGCTACCTGCCTCTCTGTCTATCAGTCACACTAAATCTCTCTCTTTCCATGAAGTGTCTTACGTTGTGCAAAATCAATATGCTGTCAGAGCACTTTGCTGCCTTACTGGCAACCCCAGCGATGGCATCTTCCCCGGTAAGTGTGACTGCACAGGAGAAAAAAAATATTCATTTTGTCTTAGGGCTGGATTTAGTAAGGGTCTGAGAGGTCAGATCCCCATGGGGACTGTGTCATTTTTTTGGCTCCACTTCATTTAGTGTTTGGGATCCCTCCATCTGGCCCCTTTGGTTTACAGCCTCCGGGGGCCTCCAGCATCCCGTGCCTCAGCAAACTTGGCCAGACCACAGCTCCAGCAGCAGCAGCCCTGAGCTCTGCCAGTTCCCTGCTCAGCATTATCAGTGTTAAAGCATTTACTGCATGTGCACTTCTCAACAGCTCTTAACTCTGGCAAATCAAAACCAATTTTAACCGGAACACTCCAAGACACTTCTCTACAATGAGGGCTATCTATCTGTCTGACAAATTCAGACTTCTTTCCCCCAGCTGCTTTGGCATTGGAGCTGGGTTTTTTTGTTTTGTTTTGGTTTATTTTGTTTTGGTTTGTCTTTTTAAAAAATGGTTGCAACGATTTTCTTCTTTATAGAGGTTGAAAAAAAATAACATTCCCTTCCTTTTAAAAACTGTTGATGCCAACAAATAAAATAAGTTTTCAATTGCAGGAACAAATAGAAAGAATTCTGCCTGATCAATAGACATTCAAATTGTTACCAGGCACTAGCCAGAGGGAGCTGGAATGGAAACACCTGCCTCATCTTGACCACTGTATCTAATTCCCAATCTCAGGGCAGTCTGAACCTCCCAGGGGTGTAGATCCATCTAGATTTTAGGGAAGATAAATGTAAATCCCTGTGATCTATCATGTCACTTGCACATGTGATGCCAGGCATCTGACTGAATCCCCTTCCTTCCTATGGGCACTCAAGGTACTCAGTTCATGGCTGGGGCACCAGATGAGCTCTTTGAGGGCTCCAGTCAGCTTAAAACCTGTAAAATTCCACTTCTGTTTTGCTCCCCACTTTGTTTAGCTTCATTGCTGCATTTACAGGTTTGATAGATGTATGATGAAGCTGTGAAAACAGTAACCAAACAAAACGATATGCTAAGGGCTGATCAGGGGCAGAATGGGATTTGCTTCTTTCAGGCTATCATCCTTTGTTTTTAATTGGAGCAGGGAGCACAGCATGGTCATCTTATTGATTGGTTCACAGAAAAATTGAGCTGTCTGATCTGTATGATGACATTATTGAGTTGTATTCCCAGCTATGACAGAAACAAAAGAGTTTTTATTGGGCACAAGGAGAAAAGGGGAAAGAAAAGGTAAATCAGAGGTGAGTAGGTATTAGGCTTGATGTGTTTGTGATCTCATCTTCTCTGCTACCCTGTCTACACAGCTCCCTCACTGCTGGGTTGGCCAATGCTGCCTTTCCAAACACAGCCAGCTGCAAAAGCAAAGAGATGTGGGAATTAGTTCAGCTCCTCAGTAGTGAATGCTCACGTTACACCCAAATGAGAATATTTGTGACCCCCCCCAAAAAAAAAAAAACCCAAAAAACCCAAAAAACAAAACACCCCAAAAAACAAACACCCCAAACCAAGACCAACAAAACAGATTTGGAGGTGAATATCCTTTTTAAGGGACATTTAAGTGCAAGCCTGGTCCTTAAAAACTGTGGTGTTGCATGACACCTACTGACAGCCAGGGCATATCACAGTTCACAGTATAAGGGCAACTGAGTCACTCCATTTATTTTTACTGGTGGTTTATTTTTACATTTGGTAAAAATACATGATTGAGAATGGGGAAATTGATATTTCATACCATGTGAATATGTGACAGTGAGTAACTGGTATATATATATATATATTTGTGTGTTTCTCTCTATATATATGTACTCTATCTTATGTTTATGTTCCTCTTTTACATGTTTAGTTTATAGACTGGTTTTAAAAAACAGTGTGTCCAGCAGATTCATTGATTCATTGTATTTATGGCTGAGGAAGAGTCTGAGTAGCAAATCTTGTAGTCAGCACAAGAGAGCAACCTACAGATTATGCTTTTGAAATGATCATATATTTTATTTATATGGTACCTGTCAGTCATAGGAGCCTCCTGTGAAATATTACTGAAATGAAACACAGATAAAACTACATGTTAAAATGACACAGTCTGAAACTCCACTTCTGTGAAAGCTGTGCCCTTAGATTGCTGAAATCAAACCATGTAGAGAGGAACTCAATATGGCTATGGAGTGGCTCTACAAAATAAGAAAAGTAACAACGTACACTTGCTTTGCTCTTGTGGATTTTGTTCTGCTGAATAGTCAGAAAAAAGTCATAGCTGTGGCTGTGGTGGGTTTCAATATTGTGATCTTATTCCAAGATCAAAACATTCATTACCATGTTGGCTGTCCTGTAGTACAGGTCAGAAGACTGAGGGACAGATGCTCAGGGTTCAGAATGATTGGCACTGGAGTCCCAGCAAGGGCCTTCACCCTCCTGTCCTTGCTGCAGCCTCTGCCACTATTTCACTGAACAGTTAATTCAAGACAAAGAGATCCTGCATTGCAGCTCAACCCAGTTCAGCACCTACCTCTTGGCAAAATATGCAGGAGGAAATAGATCTTGTGAGGATCATCAGCACCATTCAAACCTTAAATGAAACCAACAAGCAAACAAACGAGCTGTAATTTTATCAGGTGGAAACAGAAATCAGTGGAGCTATTACACCCGAAGCAGCTGAGACTCTGCTTTAAACGTGTTGCACAAGGCCATTGCTACAACTGGAATATTTTTCAGCTCAAAAGACGGTGAGTGGGCCCCATGCCCAGCGGTGTACATTTTTGGAAGCATCATTTCCATGCTGTGAAATTGCCCATGTGCTAGACTTGTATGGATTTAATGGGAAAGCTCACCATCAAACCACATGGCAACCAGCCTATCCAGAGCTCTGAAGAAGATACTAGAGATGGTGTCAAAATCACCATGAAAATTATAACAATGGCTAATGGCACCACCAAAATTGTCCTTGTCATTCATTTACAGTGTTGTCAAAATAAGGTTAGGAAGGAATCTCAATAAGTGTTATCATCAGCTTCATCATTTTCTTCTAAGTATGAAATACAACAGAAAAAATATGTCTTGTGGACAGTCCAGTGCTGAGGGGAAAAGAGACCACAAAAATTTGCTTCATTAATATTTTGAAGCTGACACCCCAGGCACAAAAAATCCATACAAAACATACAAACCTCTCAGTTGAAACACCTGGCATCCATATGCAGAGATGGCATAGTCATCAAAACTCCCCAAACAGGTCTGATTTCCCCACTGCTGAACACATCTGTGTATATCCTACACGTCTGACTTGAGCACATGATACATACTGACTTCCTCAGCCCCACCAAAGAGCAGACCCTAGGTGTTTCCCAGAATGACCCTTGATTTAGGGGAATGAGTACAGCAGCTTCCTGCTGGAAGACTTCATCTCTCTCTATGACATCTGGTCTTTCTACTTTGACTTGAGAATAGGCTGAGGATGTCAGACTAGTACCCTCATTTTACTAATTGGGAGGGTTCCCACTCATCCAGTGGGCACTGAATCTGGCTTTTAAACAAGCTGTTAATGTGATCAGTTCCTTAGCATAAAGGATGCCAGTGATGCATCCAGCAAGGAGCAGTAAGCTAAAATTTAATACTAAAAATGTGGACTGAACACTGGTCAGACTTTCCACAAGTGAGTGCCATTCACCATGCCATGATCCTATCAGACATTTATTGTTTGCTTCTTTGAAGGATGTCTGAAAATAAATACCTGAAGACTATTGCAAAGAAGAGTTCTGGACTAGGGAGGCACCCTGCCCTGCTTTGCTTCATCCCTACACTCTTAGGGTCACTTGACACAGGACATGTTGACCTACTTAATTTTATTGCTTTTATAAACAGAAGTTTTAAAACCTTCAGGGAAGAGTTAACAGCTTAAATATAATTTTATTAATTTAATGGTTGTGCTTTTATGCCATTCTTGAAGGTTATGCCCATGTAGGAATATGGTAGTGGTATGTTTACACCAGAGACACTGTGAACACAATTCCCTTCTAATTTACTTAGTATGACCCCGCAGACTTCAAACAGGTTGTAGAGGAAGCAATGGAGAGCAGAAGTTAACCCCACAGACATTTGTCCTGCTGGACTCAATTAATTTACCCCATGGCACCTGGCCAGCACATGGTTGGGATTAGGAGCATTCCCAGGGCTGGGAGAGGCACAGCAGGGACATTGCATTGGAATGGTGTTAGCTGGAGATGCTTGTGTTAGGACAGAGGTCTAGACAGCTTTTTAGTACATGGCAGTGGCTACCCCTAGGTTTTTTTAAATATATATGGAATTTGTGTGTGATAGTTAATTTAACTAGCAGGTTTATTTACTGGCTTGCTGGGTTTTTTTGTTTGGGAAAGATGACTCGTCTGCTACTTGATCCTGCCAGTGTTTTTCTGCTGGTGGGCTCTCTCTTTACTGAGGTAATGAGAGTAATCCCACTCATATCAGGCCTATTACCAAGCATGCTTTCAGGGGATAAGGTCACAGGCTCGCTGTAAATAAAAATATTCACCTCCTTACCCTCTGTAGGGGTGGAATTTCAGGGAGCCACTTGTCATTACAGCCTGTTATGAGGTCTCCAAGGCACCACATTAAGTTTTTCTATAGGTAACATTTTAAAGGGAACAAAAAGCAAGTAAGAAATTTTGTTGTTGCTTAGCTGAGCACACAACAGAGGAGTCTCATGGGATTTTCTGCCTCATGTTCTGTGCAGTTCAGGTTCCTCATAAACTGCCTGGAGGCAGATGAATGTCTAAGACAGAGAGTGTCTGGCCAGCAAAGCCAAAGTTGAGAGAAATAGAGACAAAGCAGCAGCATGCACAGAAAAATAGAGGTTCCTGGAGCCAAGAGGAAGGGACACAGGTAAGCACATCATGCCACAGCCTAGGAGCCAGGGCACCTAGCAAAGGTGGACAGAAGGTAATTTCTCTCCACCACTGTTGGTCACTGCCAAAGGCTTTATAGATAGCCCCTGACTCTGTGCCTATCAATTATAAAGTCCCAGGGAGCCTCTAAGGAATCTAATTCAGACATGTGTGCTTTTTTATCATCAAAGTGGTTCCTGGAAACATTTCTGGCTTGTGCCACCCCTTGATCTTCCAAAGAGCGTCTACCTACAACCTAGGAGGAAGAATGGTCCAGTGTCTCTCTGAGGAGGCAGTTTGCATGTGGACCTCTCCCTCTGCAAGCTTAAGTGCTGGCTGGTGTTTGTGGCAGCAAACCTCTGGGTATGTTTCCTTTACTCTCTTTATGCCCACTTTTTTTTTGGGTTCTGCACCAGGAAGGTCTAAAGCCAGGTGTTGTGGTGCCTCAATTGTAGTTGCATGAGTCTTTCTTTTGCCCCTCAGTTTAGGAAGGATATCAAGGTCCTGGAGCAGGTCCAAAGGAGGGCAACCAGGCTGGTGAAGGGACTCCAGCACAGATCCTATGAGGAGTGGCTGAGGGAGCTGGGGCTGTTCAGCCTGGAGAAGAGGAGGCTCAGGGGAGACCTCATCACTCTCTACAACTCCCTGAAAGGAGGTTGTAGCCAGGTGGGGGTTGGTCTCTTTTCCCCAGGCAACCCTCAGCAAGACAAGAGGGCACGGTCTCAAGTTGTGCCGGGGAAGGTTTAGGTTGGACATTAGAAAGAATTTCTTTACGGAGAGGGTGATCAGGCAATGGAATGGGCTGCCCCGGGAAGTGATGGATTCTCTGTCCCTGGAGATATTTAAAAAGAGACTGGATGTGGCACTCAGTGCCATGGTCTAGCAACCGCACCGGTGGGTCAAGGGTTGGACTTGATGATCTCTGAGGTCCCTTCCAACCCAGCTAATTCTATGATTCTATGATATGATTCTAATTGTGAGCTACAGGAACATCACTGTAAGCTTGGTGACCTTGAGGAGCTAGCTGGCCCTTGGATTTTAATTTATACAGATATTAAGCATCTGAGAACCAGAACAGATAACTAACAACAATCATGGATATAAATGCAACATCATAGGGTTTGTTAAAAAAGGGCTGATGAAAATTTAGCAAACATCACTGTTGTATGTTTCAATACTTTCTAAAGTTGCATACATCATGCATCTTCCTGGGTATCCTTGAAAACCTGTCTGATTACTAGCAGGATCAGTTTTGGAAAGAGTTTTGGTGTTTAAAAAGATACCTAAGTCCACCCTCAGGACATTCCCAAGATCCGTCATCTCAGTTACTGTGTTCAGACAATTCGGGAGCCGTGGTTTGGCCAAGCCAGCATCACTGGGAATGGCTGGCACAGCCTAAGGAATGGACATGCTCCCTGCTGCAATGGCCTGAGCATTACTGGAAAGATGACACAGAGCACTGAAACAAGCAAGACCTGAGAGTAACTTTCAAAGTTGTGCTGAGTGTGTCAGAGTGATGAAGCTCCTGTTTCTGTCTTTGATCAAGCAGCTTGGACAGTCGTTTTTGCTTCCTTTCAGGAGCAGGTTTGGAAATAAGCTTCTCAGCTGAAGGAATGCTGGTCTCTGCCCCCAGCCTGCTCAGGCAGTCCCAGCTCTCCCCTTGCCTCACCTGCTGTATCCCCCCACCCTCCAGCTTTTTAATCCCAGGCACTCTGCCTGCCCCAGACAAGCCCCTTGTGCACATCCAGTTACAGGTTTTCCTTGCTTTCCTTACATCAGGATACTACAGCGCTCAGTGTAATGGGATAATGTGCTAAAATGAGATGCCAGGGCTGTCTCTTCAGAGGGTTAGGCTGCCAAACATTACACCCACTGGATGTTAAATGAAGGTGATGACTCAGTGCTCACACAGGGCCTTGCTTTCGCTGAGGAGTTTGGCAGACTGACGTAAATTGAAAGTCTGCTGTGGGCAGATTTCCTCCAACTATTTTTGATTTCATGCAAATAAGGATTGCAGAACGCCAGGCAATTTCTACCTGTGACTGACATATTTAGTGTTGACAATCCCACGCTGTTTTTATATCTAAAAGTGTGGATCTGGTAACACATATAGGGCAGTTGCAGCTTGCAATGCCTCATCCCAGACCCATCTCCCATTCCTCTTCCTTCCCTGCTCCCAGAAAGCTGCATCCAGCCCCTCAGCATGGCTCGCTTTGATGCACACATGTCTATAAAGTGTTGCAGTTTGCTGTTGAGCTGCCAAAGAAAACACAACAGTGCAATATTTCCTGCTAACAAGCCTTTGTCCTGTGTGTTTCACTCCGTGGTTATGCTAGATAAAAGCTTCCTGTTAAAGGATTAAGGGGAAGCTTAGTCAAACAAGCATTCCCCATCTTCCAACTGATCCAGGCAAGGAAACATCTACTGCTCCAAAGCATTTAAGCTAATCAGAGGCAGCCCAGGAGAGAGGCTCAGCAGGTGCAGGGCTGCTGGGGATGAGGGAGGGCACCAGTTTTTGGGGTGATGGGAGGCTGTCAGAAGAAGCTGCATGTGGGGGCAGTGAGCTCCATGAAAGTGGAAACCAGGACGTGTGTCTGAAGAGTCTGAAGCACAAGGAGCACATGCAGTTTCACCCAGTCAGCTCTGGTCTGAATGTGGGTGCCACAAGAAGTGCTGGGAACATGCTGGATATGTAGAGCCCTGCCTCTTGGGAGCAGCATCACTGCCTCCCCAGGCCAGGGGTCATGTCCCAGGGACAGAGGCTGCCTGCAAAGGCTTTTGGCAATGCTCACTCTTGGGTAAGTAGCCTGTGAGGCTCTGTCTGCTTGTCCCTGCCAGCCCAGAAATCTTCCTCCATGTATTTTAGTACGATGTCCAGCCACCATGAAATGTGGTGGTTTCTTATTCCATGTTCCCTCTCAGCAAACAGCCATCAAACCAGACTCTCAGGGATGAAAGGAGACCAGTCAGTCCTCTGATCAGAGGAGGCACCAAAGGGTAATGTTTCAATTTCCATCACTTCCTCATTCAGACCAGGACCTTGCGCTCCAGCAACTGCCTGTGTGGAGGCACGTGCAGGAATTCTGCAGTAGCTGCCTGTTTCTTCCCATCATGTTTCAAATAAGGCTTAGGCTGTGCTTAGCTGCCTACAGGCATTTGCAACAGGGAGCACACAGCCCGATAGCTCAAGGCTCAGCTTCTGGAAACAGCTGCCAATCCATACACCATACCACCCCAGTCTCCACCAGGCTTCTCATGGAAGTTCTAGTACACAATAATTTTTGGTGGTTTTCCTCCGGGAGTGTTGGGACTGATGTGAGGCTACCCACAGTGGCGTTTTGGTATGGTGTGGTCTGTGTCTTGAGGAGGACAAGGAAAACTCTAAGACTTCCTGAGATAGTGGTAACTGATGGATGGTGGACAAATTCAAACTCAGGGGAATCTTGCCAATACTGCCTTTAAAGTGTCTCTGAATGAACTATTCTTAGATAGTGATTTATTGGTGCAGACACAGCTGTGGGAAGCAAAGGGACCTGTGGGCCAGGCTTCCTAGCAGAAGGTGGCATCCTGCAGACTTAACCTCTAACTCCATAACTAACACAAGGACTTTGTGGATTTCTTGAGATACCTCGTCCCTACAGGAGTGCAGAAGAAGGTGAAGGTATCACTCCTCATTGATGTGCTTCACACACAGCCCTGGCATTGACCCCATGGCAGAACATCCCAGGATGCTGTACTGGCATTGAGATGCTCACAGGACTTCTCTTCTACATGACATTTCCAGCTCCACTGGGAGAGAACAAACGGAACAAAAGTGAGAAAAATCATGAGTCAATTGAGAAAAGTAGTTGAACAGGTGAGGCAAAGAGAAAAATAAGCCAATAAGTGGGACAAAGGAGATCAAGCACCCACTCCCACAGGCAGAGCAGCTGAACTATGGACACCTTGGAAGCCACTGATTTCTTCCTTTTCTCCAGTTTTTATTCTCAAGCATGGCATTTGTTCTGCAGTATGGAATATTCCTTCCATCAGTTGTGGCTCCCAGCTTCACTGGAAAGCTGTGTCTGCTTCACCTAAAGCCAGCCAGCTCCAAGCACTGGAGTGGAGCTGATGGATTCAGGAATTCAGTGATCAACACTCCCTGTTCAAGAGAAGTGCAATCAAATTAATGGGCAAACTACCTTTTTTTTTTAATGGTTTCATGTTACATAGGACAGTTCTGTCTTATATGTTTAAACTATTCAACCTAAAACAGTGACTCAGGGCTACAATACTGGGGCCAAAGACCTCAGTAAGTTTTTGTGTTTACAGTCCAGCTTCTATTTACATTCTTCCCTTTAGCAGCTGACATCAAAGTGGGAAAGAAGTGGGTGGCCTGTCTCAAGGCTGGTACTAATTATTGCAATTAGAAAGCTTCATAAGAATATGCTTAACATGCAAACAGAGCATCCAGTGCTTTGTACATTTTCTAAAGAATTGTGAGTGTTAATTTAACGAAAAATGCTTGAACCGTCTTTTATCACAAACATCCCATTTTGTTTAGGACTTTGTGGATTTCCAAGGCCTCACGAACCACAGAAAAACTGCACTGGAACCATCAAGTTCATTATTTCTTCTGATTCACCACTTTTAAGTTTCTTCAAGAAAACAGAACATAAGTTGAGCCCAGTGAATGTACCACACCAGTGAGAAAACAGAGCTATGTCCTGCCCCTGCACCTCTGCCTGTTTGTGCAGTCTCCCTCTTTATTGACATTCAAAGCATCGACAGGAATCAGCCTACCTTGCATCAGCTGTGCCCACTAATTCATGAACTCCATTGTTTAGTATCTCCTCCAGTGCCTGCTGCTTATTTTCCATGCTCCTTGCATCTTCGTGTAGACATTTCAGTGCATTAATATTCTTCATCTTCTCTTGCTGAGCTACCCCAGTCTCAATCTTATTTGTAGGCTGGCAGTACATGTCAGACCATTTGACTTAGGTGAAAATTTCTCTTCTTTCCTTCCCACTGAGTTTTACAGCTATCCAATAAACTTGGCTGGTTTTGAAACTGGGAGTTTGGTACCCTGTTTTGGCAGAGTAACATTAACCACAAATTGCTTGCATCTAAAAATAATCCATGATAATTGTGTTCTCTCTCAGAAACTGGAACACTGCATTCTCTAAAGGGAGATGAATGATTATGTGAAAACATTTTTGGAAAAATTTCTTGTCTATAACAAGCCAATATGAAATCAAGATAGAATATATACTTTATCTCTCCATAAAAGTTTATTGAGCTATGTTTCCAACATCATTCAGAGTGAACCCTCTGGAGGCCAAAAAAACAGGACTTGATCTTTCTAGAGCTTTCCAGCCACAGGGAGACAACAGATCTGAATATTCATCAACTGGACAGCAAGAACAGATTGTGACTCTTGCAGAATTTCTTTCTGAAATCAAGGAATCGTGACCATCTTTCATCTAACTTTTTCTTGAGAAACTTCTGGGCATAGCAACACTTCACAATTTCCTACAAGGAGTCCTACATGTTAATTAAATTTCCTGAGGCTCATCTCTCACAGTCTGAGAAGACAGCCAGAAATTTTCCAAATTACATCATTTCACCATGTGCAACTTCTCTAAGGTTCACCCTTGTCAGCCATGTGACAAAAACTGTGGTCATGCCCTGATCATTTCTCCTAAAGACTGCTAGAGCCTCCTCTTCATTTTCATCTTTTTCCCTTCCAACCTATTTCAGATGCCTCAGTAAATCATCTGCCTTGACAGCCGCACCCCTGAGTTCTTCCATTGCCTTCCTCTGGCTTCCTGCATTAATTTTCAGCTACTTATACTTTCCTTCAAGGCTCCCCAGAACACTGCTCTGACCTATAGCACCAACTGCAATATTTCCTGCTCCCATTTCCACTTAGCCAGTGCATCACACCTCAGTGATATTTTACTGTCTCCTCCATGCTCCAGACCATCCTCAACAACTGAATGTTTTTTTAATGTAATTTTTAGGAAGGAAGGTACCTCTGTTTTCATCCATCCTTTCTCAAACCACACCTTCTTCTATTTGTTAGTGCTCTTACAGCTCCAATATAACATTATCATTCAGACAAGGCAAAGCCTTGCCAAAGCTATGCAGGATATCACATTCTGGCCACTGATGAGTTCCAGACTTGTATTTACAATTCACAGGTTAAAAGCCCCTGGAGGCAGCAGCATTCTTCATGTCTTGCACAGTGCCAACATACTTCTAGACATCAATAATGAAAAAAACTAAGAGGCCTGCAACCAGGTCTTATTCATAGAATCATAAAATGGTTTGGGTTGGAAGGGACTTTAAAGATCATCCAGTTCCACCCCCCTGCCATGGGCAGGGGCACCTCCCGCTAGACCAGGCTGCTCAAGGCCCCATCCAACCTGGCTTCCATTTCCCTGGAAACTTCCATTTCCAGGGATGGGGCAGACACAACTTCTTTGGATAACTTGTTCCAGTGTCTCACCACCCTCACAGGAAAGAATTTTTTCCTGAAATCTAACCTAAATCTCCCCTCTTTGAGTTTTGAACCATTTCTCCTTGTCCTGTCTCTACACGCCTGTGTTAAAAACCCTACCCCAGCTTTCTTGTAGACCCCCTTCAGATACTGGAAAATCACTATGAGGACACCTCAGACCTTCTCTTCTCCAAGTTGAACAACCCCACTTCCTCAGCCTGTTTTCAGAGGGGAGATACTCCACCTTGCTGATCATTTTAGTGGCTCTAAATTACCCTTCTCATTTTACATATGGAGTGGTGTTATGTTCTTCAAATCAGAGATGCTTCCAAGGTACAAAAAGTCAGAATGAAAATCAGGTTTTCCTAAGAACTTCTGTCTTAACTGGTTGGCTAAGGCTAAGCCCAGGACAGTTTTGTTCTCCTGCCATAAAGTGTTTTCTCATATTTAATCCTGGCTGTCTTCTTCCTTATTTAAAGAAGTCCTAGAAGACAAGTGGGACTGCAGCCTCATCTATCCAAAGAGTGTTGGAGGATTTTTTGAGTCCCTGGTTCAGAAATGTATTTGTACTGAGAAGAGTTAAAGGAGTCTTTGTCACATGCCCCATTTATGAGTATGTAAAGAGGGCACAAGGAAGAGGCTGTGTTGTATATTTCCCCTATGTTTTGCAATGTTGCAAAGATCTGGTGAGGAGGTATTGCCACCATGTCTCATGCTCAATCCCATAACTGCAAATTCACTGTCACCACAGAAACAGCATTAGAGGATCAAGACTGCAGAAAAAAAAACCTGCTGCTGTAATATAAGCTTAAGGGCCAGCACAGCTGAACCATTCCTTGACCAGGGGAGCAGTTCCCTGTAGCTGGAGACATAGTCTGATGGTAAAAATACTGTGCACTTTGCTTCAGTGGGCGTCCTTACATGATACCACCTCTCCCTTTGTCCTTTGTTCTTGTAGTTATGGGGAGTAGTTACGTGGTTCTTATTGTGTAATTTTTTTACTCTTCCCTTTTCTGGACCTAGGTACTTAGTAGATCTGTGCTCAGGAGCTGTATCTTCCAACAAATATAAATTATGCACACACTCTGCATCATCTCTCAGTTTTCATGGAATATATGTTTGTTTTCTCTCTCTGCAGTGAGGCTTCTATGTATGCAAAAAAAGATTGGTGTCTGAGAGAGCACCTTCCAGACATGAAGTCATGTCCTCCCTTCAGGCCTGGCTCATGCTGCTGCATCCCTCTTTGCCTCAAGCTCAGCTTGATGTGCCATCAAAGGTTGAAGATCTGAATTTGGGCTTTTCAAGGCAGTGCTTGAATCACCAGTAGGATGAGTGTTGCATCTCCTTGTGCAGTCTCTCGTGCCTCATTTACCAAATGCCTTCTAGCCCCAGCTCCCAAGAGTGAGAGGTGCCCAAAGGATCAGAATGGGAGCTGTGCCAACACTCAGATGCTATCTGGGGATCACAGCAGCTCACTTACATCTAGGCTCAGCAAGCCTGTGATTTCCTGTAAGCAAAACCTGGGCTTCATTACAGGAATCTGGCTGTCAGCAGGGTGAGATGGGATTTGAACACAAAATCTGTAACAAGTATTAGTGCCACCTTAGTTGCTGGACACAGGACTCAAAACCGAGACAGAGCACTTGCAGCGCTCAGGTTCCAAGTGCCCAACACTTGAAACACAAAGTAATTACATGCATAAATGGCCAGAATTACCCAGGTTTCATTACTCTCTGTGTTATGTACTGGTGCAACCCAACATCACAGTTACTGTGTTTTAACAAATTGGTCCCTGTGCAGTTCTTCCAGTGAGATGTAGGTTAATGAAGCAACTTTCTATCATGGATCCAAGAGACAGAAGCTTTTCTGTAGCTATTAAAAAAGACTCTTGCTTGAAGGATTCTTGTTTACAGAATAAAAGTGAAGATCAGAACATGCACTCTACTCAAGGAATTCTTCCTATCACAGCTACCCTTTATAAATCATATATATGCTCCTTAAGCTGCGCCCTTCTGCAAATTTTGAGGAAATTTATGGGCCTTAAAAGTCAATGTTCTTAGACATTGTTAGACCCAGAAGAGAGGTAAAATCCAGAACAGAAGACTTTTTCAATTTAATGCCTAAAATGTTCTGGTAACAAACTCCCCAACATTAAACTAGAAGGCAAATACCTAGGGCATTTCTGATACTCTCAGGTGCTTTGATGCTACACAAGCAGAGATCATCTCTAAAATGATGAAGATCCAGCCTATAAAGGCCACTTTGTGCAATCTCTGTCCCTCTGAAACAATTTTTTATAGCAATTACTTGGAAATTAAGTTCTACTGCATTTGCCATCAGCTTCAGTGGAATTGGAGTTCCATCTGCTTTATATCAGCTAAAGGGTTTCTTCTCCGTTTTCCCATTTCTGCCTTGATACAGTCCAGAGAATAGCTGTAATCTCTCATCTGAAGGTATGTTAAGGAGTTAAAAAACAAAACAAAAACCCCAAAATCCCAAACCAAACATTCCCCCACTCCCACCAAAAATATCCCAACATATAAAAAAAAAAAAAAAAAAAAAGCCAAAAACCACCCTTCCTGCCAAATCTTGCAGTCTTAAAACGTTTGGTGCAGTATAAGGTTTGCCAGATGATTTAAAACCTGCATGTATAGGAAATAAGGAAGATGGGCTGACTCTGTACAGAAAATGGGTTTAGGACAGATGGAGATTGATGGCTTTGTGACAATGACAGTAAAGTTAATAGCTGATATAGGCAGGCAACAGACTCCATTTTAAATTTAAAATTGGAATGTGTGTTGCTGACAGCATCATACTGACCATTCATTGCTAGACCTAATTTCTCTCTGGTAATGACTATGAGAAGCTGAATAGATAATGATGTGCAATGCAGAACATTTGGGAAATAGGATTAACTGCTTTGCATTTTTTTTTTTTCCTTGAGTTAAAAACAACCATTCAATGATTAGTAGAGGTGGCTATCCTTGAACACTCCTGAAGGGTAAAGATTAGTCACTCCACTGGGAACATCTCTGTCGCCTCTATTTCCTTCCCTCTTAGGAGACAGAAGGGGTGTAAATTGTACTTGCAACAGACTGGGAAGGCTGACACTGTTAAAATATAAGACCTCGACAAAAACCCTGGAGATGATGTATCACCAGTCTCCTGGGCAGTTGCACTCCACGTTCACATTTGCACACTGCAGATAATTCATGCCTTTCAATAGCCTGAACCCAAACTTCAAATGCAAATGGTCTTGGAGCTGCAAATGGAAACCCACATGCACTGAAAGGAGACAATTTTTCATATACTCAAGTAAAAAGCTGACAAACAAAAAAATGTGAAAGAAAGGGAAAACAAATCCTTCAGTCCTGGGGGAAGCAACTCTTTGCTCTCTTATTTCGGTTTTAGTCCCTCCTGTTTCTCTGCCCTGTTCTTCAGGGACAGACTTACCCATCACTTTTGTACCTCTCCACCCATACAAAACAGAGACCTTTACTGGCTTACCAGTGTAGGTTTGATCACCAGAGACTTGACTTCACTCTGTGCCAGTGAAAAGCCTTTTAAAAAGCACAGGAACCATAATACCAGGAATTCCTGGTTTTTTACGCACACTTGACTTCAGGGATAAATACATGGCCTCAAATCTGAACCCAGCCCATGTACAAATGTGTGGGTGAATGCTGATGGCCTTATGCTACCAGGTTGGATTCTGCCCCTGTAACAACCTTTTTTTGTTGGGTCACATGTAGCAAAACAGTAGCAGTATGCTCCATAATCTGCTCCATAACTGGATTTCAGAATATCAGCAAGCTGAAATTTCTACCTGTTTTTCTTACTCCTGTCTGACACAAATGGATTTACTGTCTCTCTGCTTGCTTTTTTGTTCAGCAGGAAAACTAGCTGAATCTTTTGAGCCTTGTTCAAAAGCTCAAATCTGAAAGCTGTATACTCTTTCCATGAATTAATTCCAACTCCACTCTGGCCGTGTAGAGCTAATTTAAATTATAGTGGTCTCTGCAACTTCACAGAGCTGTAAAATAAACAAATCTAATTGTACTCGGGTTAACTAATCTGAATCTGCTTATTACTTTCAAAATGGTACACTGGGGCTCATAGATTTTGTGAAATCTGAGCTACCAAATGATTATGATGAGATACCGGGACTGTGGCAATAGTAATTAAACACAAATAAAAAGTCATTTCCTTCTCTGAGAGAAAGTGCAACACCTAAGTTCTATTTCCACCCCTTACTCCTGTCTGTGATTGCTGAAGGGCATTTTAGATGTGGTTGCTCAGACTACTCAAGAACTTTGAAAAAGTTGTTTCCTAGAAAGTAATTAAAACCTCCCACACCGAACAAAATATATATCACATATGCAAATGCTGTAAAAGTAGCACGTGGTTTACATAACAATTTGTAGTGCTACCAGATATCTGAGGCAAAATACAAACCCATGTTTTGCCCACTCAGCTCATCCCTCTGCTATCCCAGTGCAGACTGTGACCCGAGCTCACCCTGCAAGGCATGGGAGCACCATGGTGATTCTGTCACTTGAGGAAAGGTGGATAAATAGCCTCATGTTTCACTTCAGTAAGTGGCTTTTTAAGTTCTACTGAGTCAAGAGACAATAATCAGGTCTTCAGCTTTGCAGCAAGAACACAGAGCAGCTCTTCACTTGGGAAGGAACTAAAGCAAAGAGGGTGGGAGGGGGAGGATATGGCGTGGGGTGGGGAGAGATCCATTTCCTGATCCTGGTCCTGATCCATTTCCTTTTCTGCTCTGATTCCTCTAGCAGGAATTCCACGCATGCATGTTAACCTGATGAGGAATTTCAGCAACAAATCATCACAAAGAACCTGTGAAAGACTGCCCAGTATTTGCAGGTGGCATATTGTGCAGGTGCTCTCAGGAGCAGGATCATCTGACAAGCAGTCACCTGATAAACAGATGCTTTACAGCTGTAAAATCTAAAGGTGGAAAAACGAGTAAGGTCAGTGTAGTCACTCTTGTTCTGCCAGTGCAAGACAGCATTTTTTTTTCTTACTTTCCCAATGCATTTGCTAAGTTATTTATGTATTTATTTCCTGATTAGTTTTAAGATTTCCAAGTAGCCCAAGAGACATCTTCTAAGCTCCTAGGGAAATTAATATTGCATATCTTAGCACTCAGTTTTCCTCTACCCACCCACCTTTCTTCACTGCTGTTTGGTGAAATAAATTCTTGCTTACCTTCTTTCTTTATGATTCTTTCACTGTTCTTTACTACAGACACTCCAAATCAACCTAATTGTGTCCCCTTTGCATTCACACAAGAATTTCTACATTTAAGCCTTCTCTTTGCTTTCACAAATTATTCTAATGTTTATTCATATAAGAGCACTTCAGTATTCTTCTCTTTCACTGTGGCAGTAAACATGCTGACCCCAAGCTGATGTGTTACTGTATTTGAGTTACTGGCCTCAGAGCCAAGAGCTGTCACAATTAAACTCCCTGCTATGAAACGTTTGGTTGTGCATCCCAAAACTGTGGTGGCTTTTTTTGACTTTTTTTTCCCCTCACGGCATCCCAATTATCTCTTTAACACAGGCTTAGAAGGTGTTTTCTTCAAATCCTATTTTCTTGCCTCTACTTTATGTGCAGTTCATGCTTACCTAAGTTTTGACTGTGCTATTATATTTCTTTATATTTTGTTCTTAAAGTCAGAAAGTCTTCCCATTTCAGTAATAGACTGTCTTCATGACCCTCTTCACCCCTCTCCAAGACTGTAAATACCAATAAAACTTCTACATGGCCATAAAAACAACTGCACTGCTATCTATTGCCTCTGAGACAACTTTCAAATCCCACTGGTTTCTTCCTATTTAAGCAAATCTGACTTTATTTTTCAAGCAAGATCTCATAAGAAAGAACATTCAGAGAAAAGAAAGGATTTTATCACAGACACATATGTAATTCATTCCTTTCAGACGCTTTATTTTGAATTCTTTTCCAGGACATTACCCTATAGCTTGTAATAGGGGCAGTCAGTTGAAAATGGAAAGTGAGAGATAAGGAGCCAAAGAGGGCCTAGCATATTAGGCATCCTATAGGATTTGGACAGAAAAATTAGAGATTATACAGCCTTAACAGCAATTATCAGGTATCATCAACTGGGAACATGTGCAAAAGCAAAACTCCAAGCAATTAGGTAGCTTGCAGGTTGAACATGAAGGCACACAAAGAGCTGAGATGCTCCCAGTGTTAAGTGCACAACTGAAGAAGTGTGTCTGCTTATTTGCTCCAGATATCCCTATGGTCTTTACTGGACCCAGTCCAGTGAGAAGTGCTGTAAAACAAGTATTCTGCTTCTGACTACATTCACATCAATACAAACACCAGCTTTTAGTAGTGTTATGTTGTAACAGATGCCAGAATGCGTCCCTTATGCAATGTAAGGAAAATCCTTAAAACTTAGACATGTTAGATTTAACAAGACAAAAATTTCACTATATTGCATTTACTTACCTCTTTCCTTCCAGTTATTTGTTGTATTTTCTTAAATAAAAACTAGCATTGGAACATATTTTTGCCACTTTTAATTAATGCTGTGCCATAAATATTAGCCAGCTGGTTATTTTTATGTATAAAAATAGAGTGACCTTCACACTCAGGAAAAACCCTTCTCTTTAAAAGCCCTGATGCTTTACTGTATCAGTCTTCATTGCTATTAAATAAGAAGAGTGAGCAAACTACTCACTTGCTTCCCCAAAGACTTTTTCTGCACTGATGTATTTGTAAATTCCTTTGTAATTCTGCATTTCCTTTGTTAGCATGAAGTAATTAAATTAATCCAGCCCCTGTAAACTTAGTTGACTTAGTGTCCTTGGATGCCATTGTATCTTATTTTTTATGTTTCTTCTCAATTTAGATCTTCAAATCTACATCCAGAGCTTACTGCAGTTGTCAGTCATCCTTCATCTGTGGTCTTTTGGGCTTGAGCAGCCACTTTGCACATCAATGAAATCTTGGTTCCTATGTGACAAGACTCCTTGTCCCACTCTACCTAAATTCACGCTTTACAGTGATTAATTTAAGTAGCACTCGTGCACAAGTTCCAATTTCTCCATCAGTAATAAATACTATAATCAGAGCAGGTTTTTTTTTCTACAAGACAATAAAACCAGTCAGGGCTTATTAGAGCACTCTGCATGTGGCCTTGCTGCCTCTTTGGAAGACGAAAGGTAAACTGCTTGCATCTTTCCTGATCGTGGCATAAATCTCCTTCATGATCTTGTCTTTTTATGGAAAAAATCTTGGACCTTTGCACACAGGTCTAAGACAACTGTCTGCTGTCAACTGTACACGGACACCAGCTCAATGCTGGGCAGCTGAATGCTGGGCACTTCTACACCACTGACTCTGCTAGGACAGCTGTGTGCCAGGGGGCACAAGGTGCTTGGTAAGCACTGTAAGCAAACCCTCCAGGGCAGGCAGTTCTGCTTATGCTGCTCTGACTGTTGCAAAGTAACTGTGTAGGTATGGGTAAGTTCCATTGTAGAAGTCACACAATTTGTAACACAAAAAATTAATGAGATAAAGGTGCCTCAATCAAATGTGAGAAACAAAAAGTGAATGATAAGACAAATCGGTCAAACGCAATATACTTTCTGAAAATAATATTAAACTAATGCAATTAAAACCCATTAAAAATATTTTCTATAATTTTTTTTCTAAAGGTTTTTTTTTAACCTTTTCCTCCCTGAAGAAGCCTGAACCCTTTGGGATCCTGAAGAAATCCTAACCTTATAGTGACAAAAATTTGGGCACAGGGATGGGGCAGACCCAGCAGCAGCTCTTGGCACTGGAGGGGGTCAGTGCAAGGAAAGAGCTGAGACAATGTTCAGACTGAACCCCCTGTAAGCAGAGAACCAGAGCTACTGAGCTCACTCACCAAAATAGCAGGAGCTTTGCTTGGTGAGTTTCTGTTTGCACTGAACACAAACTAAACTGCCAACTCCTCCAGCACTGAATGAGATTAGATATTTAAAGCTGGAAGAGGCAGAGTTGTTCCTATTCCTTTGATGTGCTCAGGGATTTCTCCCTAGGAGACAATCCTAAGAAGATCATAAAGCAGAGGTAGGGAAACTCTCCTGTTGCTTAAAAAAGCCCTTCTCTCCAACCCCAGTTTTAAGCTGGAGTTTATCTGATCACTTCATGTGAGTTGTACTACAGCAGCCCAAGGACAATACCCCACCTTGAGCTGGCAGGACTGATCTACAGCTCCCTACAAAGCATGGCCCACAGAGTAGCCCATCTCTGCCCAGGTGGGATGACTGCAGCCCAGTGACAGGATAGGTTTGCTCCCTGGTTTTGATTGCTTTGTCTCTTATCTGTCCTTTCTCAACATGATTTTGGAATGGGACAAGGGCAATAGGAGACTTTATTGAAGTCACCATGCTAATGACTACACCATTAAAATGTTGGTGTATCTGAAGATACAGCTAGTGCTGGAAAAGGGGAGTTAAAGAAATTCAACAATTTCTCTTGCTTTTTGAAAACTTTAGGATTGTATAATTCACACACATTTTGTTAATAGCTTGCCATATACCTGCCCTATATACCACATGCCAACCAGCATGCAGGTATCCCAGCAGAGTCAGTGGTGCAGAAGTGTCCCGTGGTCAGGTGGGAGTGTTCAGTTTATAGCAGATGATTGTTCCTTTCTGTTTGCATTCTGCTTAGTAGCATCTCCTGTGTTGTAGCACTGAGCCAGTGCTGACAGTTAACTGCCTACAAAGGTGCTGGATTAAGAGTTGCATTTTGAAAGCATGTGTTAACTTGGGGGTGCTCCCACAAACATGCTACAAACTATTCAGCAACTTAGCTTCACTGTCCCAAGTCCTCTCTGGGCAAATTAGAACCCTAGGAACCCAAACCCCTTCAACTATTTTTATATTCCAAAACCAGAACCACCCTGGGACTGTATATATGTTAACCCAGCTTCTGCCTAATCAGAAATACAGTAGTCAATGATATATAAACAAAACATTGAAACACCTGTGTGGGTATTTGTAAATATTTCATGTGGTGCCATCTCACTGACCAGCAACTAAGGTTCAGTCAGCATTGACTCAAATATTAAATTTCAGCATTTTGATGCCCAGTAATTCCTTTAAAGGTGTTTCACAGCTAAAGAATTGTGACTTTTCTTAAAAATGTCATCTTCTTGGCCAAGTCCTATACTTATTCATGAATGTGGTACCTTATGAATTATGTTCACTACCCCTATTTTCATCTGTATAAGTCAAAGTATATGGTTTTGGTCCAACACCTTGCAAAGTTCCTGTTTTGACAGTATTTACTGTGATAATTTACAACTCTGTCAGTTTCTGCACTTTGCAATTTAGCTACTGCACTATCTCTTCTGGTAGTGGTTTAAAGTGTTTTCTCCTCTCTCCCAGATGAAAAACTGTAGTATAAACCTTGGCTACTGCCAGCAGCTGCACAGAGTAAGCTGAATATTGTATTGGAGAGACATTTCCTTGCAATATTTGCACTATTATTGACAGTTTAGGTTACTTCTGCAAAGTTTATATGTAATGAAAAGTCAACAAACTCTAAAGACATTTAGTAAGAATACACAGATAGAATACAGGCAGTAAAGTCTAGATGACTTTCCATTTTCCATAACTGTTCTAGAAAAAGAACAAAATATTGATATTTTTACACTCACAATTAAGATCTTAGTGCCATTCCAAAATTCCACTTCAAATACTTCTAGGCTCAATGCATGCTTATATATACACAAAACTGAAAGCTGTCAATGCACCTTGCAAATACAAAAATGTGCCTGCATGTTAAACAGGCAGCAAAATAAAATCTCTACTTGCTGTATACATCTCCTTTTCAAAAACCTTTCTTCAAAATTTTGATCTGTTTTGCCCTTACTTGTAACAAAACAATAGTAATGACTCTTATAGCTGCAGAAATTAATCACTATTCCTGATGAACAAGTCTGCTATAATGGCCAATTTAAATGAAAAAGCATAGTTCTGCTGCTGGCTTTGCCACTGAGCGAGTCAGCCACTCTGCCATTTGAAATATGGGAGAAAAGAGTAACCTTATTTGTAAGGTGTTTTGACATCTGCTCACTTCAGGGTATTGTCATAGTTACATATCACTTTCAACACTGTGTAAACTAATCAAAATGAGTGTTTGCTAACTCTATTTCCAATTATAAGACTCGGCATCCATTAATCTGTCAGATTTTAAAGCCTTCAAAAGGAGAAATAAAAGATAACTATATGGTATGTAATTTCAGGGTAAAGCCATATATCATTTACCAGATGTGTACGGATCTATTACAACCCAGCTAAAAAAAAAAAGACTGGTAGAACAACAAATCAGTGTAACATTTTAAAAACCATGCACCTCAAATCAATGACAATCAAGTCTCAAAACCCCAGATTGTAAAAAAGATCTTCTTTTAAAAGAATACCATTTCACTGGACTCTTCAGAAGGTTCTGAACAAATCTTTCACACAAAATTATTGAAGAATCTTCATTAAAAGTAATGCATAAGAAGAAAATAATGAGGATGGTCAGTGTTCAACTTGACAAATATTAAACTAGAGTGCTCTATGGATTTGTTCTGAAACAGAATTATTTTATATACTCTTTCATCTGGAAAAAGAGACACATACTCCACTAGCAACCATCTGTGGATAACAAAAATTTTTAAGCATGTTTTCAGGGCTAATGAAAATTATGAGGAATACGAGAGGCGGAATAAAGAGAGATGAAGGTTGATGATTAATTCAAAAGAATGAACTCCAAAGTTTTCTAGGACTGGCAGCATAAGGAAAAGATTAATGAGGCATTTATTCAGTACTTTCTAGTAAACAAAGTATACCAATCATACATAATGGTAGAGGAACACTACACCATGCAATACCTGGAGCTGTACTCAGGAAAAGGTAGTGTGTAGTTACAGAAGAATTTAATGTTGAGGATATATGTACAGAGTCTTCACTTAAAAAGCATACAAAGGTAGTTTTATGTAACTTGAATTTTGCTATGATAATCTAATAAAACATATATCCAGTGATAAGGAATAAGATGAATGTATATGGCATAGTAGTCTGCAGTATATGTTCCCACAAGGAGGAAACATATGGCAATATCAAATCAGTTATTTGGTCCTGTAGCTTAGAGTGGCTTTTCTGTATTGCAACTTTTTTGTCTGTAGAGGTGCTCTGCAGAGCAGAATGGCCTGCAAACACATTTTTAAGGCAGTTTTAATTGTATTATTAAAAAACAAACAATCAAACAAACCAACTCACAACAGAAACACTTCATTTATAAAAGCTCTAATTTGCATAGCAATCCATATATTGATTTAAGTTACTCAGGCTGTATTACATTCAGCCTAAGTACATCACTCAGGTAAAACTCATAGGATAAGTAACAAAGGCAACACCATTTAAGTTATTACAAAAAACCACAACATTTTAATATTGAAGATATTTCAAACATTTCTACAACATGATTGTGAGAAAACATGTTGCTTGTTAGAAAGAAATTAAGTTTAGCCAAAAAAATTCATCTTTTCCAATTACAAAGTTTGATTTTCCTTGTTCAGTTCCGCATTGCCAACATGGCATTTATGTCCCAAATGAGATTCCGTAGCTGATCCATGATCTGCTTCAGCTGCTGATTCTTCTGTTTCAGTTTCTGTGGGAAGAGGTTATTAAAAGTTTTTTTGTGAACAGTTCAAATACCTCAGTCAGAAATTCAACAAAAGTTACAGCGTTATGAAATGCTATGCGGATCTTTTATCAGTTTTCTGTGAGCAGTGCTACTGGGATAAAACCTCTTCTTTAAAGCACACTCTAAAAATACAAGAAAGACTCAAAAGTTAAGGACCATTGCTAGGGAGGAAATGCTGTTCCCTTTCACAGCAATCTTTTTATCAAAACACTTGATCCCTTCAAAAACTGTGGCCATTGGTCCTCTCTTTCCAAAATCCAAAAGACAGCACTTTGTGTAGTAAGAAAGAAGTGGTAATCCGGACCAGAAGAGTTCAGGGATCAAGTAAATTTATGTGAATATATGTTGTATAACTTCGGTTCACAGAAAAATGGGGGATTAACAGTAAAAGCTTGAACAAAGCACAAGATATAGGTGAAGCCAAACAAGCTTTTCCAACACTTCTGCCCATGTAGGTCAGCTCTCATGTGCTAAGGGGTTCTGTCTTGAAACAGTTATTCTCTGTTTCAAGCAAGCTGAATTCTTTAAAACTATTTGGTTTTGTGAACTTCAGAAAGCACCTGAATTCTGAAGGAAGGAAAAGAAGAGCAGGAGGCTTGCTTTTATTTGGGAGAATAAACAGAACTTAAAACTTATGTTTATACAGAAGAAAGAACAGTGCATTACAGAACACTGCAATCTTCCTGACCTTTCATGTTTTACAATCAGACACACATGTATTGTCTGATGCACTTTCTATCTCAAATCAAAGCTGGCAAGAACTGTTACTGTGTATTGTTAACAACAACCTAAGTCCCTCATTTCACTCCCATCAGATAAGATGTCATACTCCACATTACAGATCAAACTACTTATTCATTAGGGAATGAATTCAGAATTCCATGTAAAGTGAAAGCACAGTAAAGACTTGATACCATCAAAAGAGGAAAAACTATCCAAACGTTTCAATTTGACATAACTCTGTTATTTGCACTACATAAATGGAAATGCATTAAAAGGATAACTCAGATCAGTAATATGACCTAAGTAACTTGTACAGTGATAAAAAGAAATAACAAACCAAGCTATTTCCTGAAAATCAGTCCTCTGAATATGGATGCAGATGGCATACATACCAATATTTTTAAGCTGGTTAGGTGGGAAAGAAGTCCAGAGGAATAAAAAAGAAGGTTATCCACTTCAGACCTGTAAAAATGGTCTGAAGTACTATGGTAATTTGGCTTAGGTTACATGGGGAACATGGGCCTCTGTGTAAGTGAAATATTCCTGAACACAGACTTTGGTGGCCATATTGCTGCACCTGCCACATCTGGAATATTGTGTCCAGTTCTGGGCCCCAAAGTTCAAGGACAGGGAACTGTTTGAAAAGGTCCAGCACAGAGCCTCCGAGGTGATTAAAGGAGTAGAAATTCTCCCTTATGAGGAAAGGCTGAGGGAGCTGGGTCTCTTCAGCTTGGAGAAGAAGAGAATGAGGGGTGACCTCATTGATGTTTAGAAATATGTAAAGGGTGAGTGCCAGGAGGACAGAGCACAGAGCCAGGCTCTTCTCAGTTATGTTCAATGACAGAACAAGGGGCAATGTGTACAAGCTTGAGCACAGGAGGGTCCACATAAATATAAGAAAAAGATTTTTCACTGTGAGGGTGATAGAGCATTGGAACAGGCTGCCCAGGGAGGTTGTGGAGTCTCCTTCCCTGGAGACATTCAAAACCTGGCTGGATGTGTCCCTGTGTGAGCTCCTGTGGGTGACCCTGCTCTGGCAGGGAGGGTTTGGACTCAATGATCTTTCAAGGTCCCTTCCAACCCCTGACTTTCTGTGATTCATTCAGTGATTGCCTGGAAGCAGAGACAACACTTAATTCCAGACTACTGAAAAGGATGTAAAAACAGATGTAGGACAGCTCATGTACAGTAATTCAGAATTCCTAATGAAGCATATGACAAGCTAAAAAATATTTCAAAGGTATATCTTTGTGCATTTATCTAATGCTTATTTCTTTTTCATTTGCTAATCTGACTTTATGATATGCATCAGAAGTTCAACACTTCAAGATGAGAGCAAATGAGAAGCATGTAGTTACCCCAGCATCCAAATGACAGTATTTCAAGCATCTCCCTACAAAAGCTCATAATATAAGATCTTTATGACTGAGAAAGCATGAGAGGGATGAGACAAATAAGTATGCTCATACCTGTGGCATTTTAAACATATTTCTGTTTGCCATCCTCAAAATTCAACCTTAAGAGAAACCAATAAACACTACCTAAAACTAGTAGTTTAATTAAAGCTGTCATTCACTGAGGTCATGCCACCTCACAAGTTTTTCAAGCCTTCATCATTAAAATGAAGGCCAAACAGTCAGTGATGGTGATTCATATCACAGACAGGAAGAACTTTTAATTTCTGATATGCAGATTGTGTTCTCTCTCCATCCAGGTCGAACTGTGCTGCTAAATACTGTTACCTAGGTAAGTTCACGTGAACTTTACGAATGTTACACCCAAGAGATAAATTCTCTAAGACTGTTTTCATTTCTTGTGCATGTGTTATGAAACTGTAAATTGCTTGATCTTTACTTGATGCTAGACAAGGGAACCTTCAAATTGGATTTAATTGGTTTTCAGAGCTGTCTTCATTGAAGAGCTATTTTCTTAGCTCTTCTGTTCTACTTTTTCCAGAGACAGAAAAAATATCTAAGATGAAGTACCATCTCTGGACTGCTAGGGTTGAAAAAAAATAAAGAGGGGGGGAAAAAAATCCACTTCAGAGAGCACGGTCTCCTAATTGAAATGCATACAGTGATCTTTGTTACCAATCTTTGACAGGCAGTGGCCCACACCACATAGAACTATTTAATTAATATGTTCTGCATCACTAGCAGTACTGACCTCTGCTTAAAGACTTTACTGAGCCAGTAAGAACATCTCAACTGAAGTCTAACCTTGGAAAGATAGGGGAAATTGCCTTCCTGGGGAATGGGCAAGTTCTGTAAGTAGCTTCTGCAGCAATGGCAAATTTTCATTTGAACAGATTGCTTGCAAGTTGTCTCCCACTCTTTTCTCCTTCCACTGAAATGACTTAGTTGAACTCTGGACTGCCTGTCAGGATTAACAGTTGTATGAAACAAGAAAAGGTATTTCATCCTACGTACATGCTGCAGCTTCTGACTTTATCTGTTTTAAGATAGTAAAGGAAAATTATCTTATGTGAGGTAGTTTATAATGAGTTTAAGAGATCTAAATTCACCTTACATCTGACAGGCATGTTTCTGCTAGTCCCTCTCTGTCAGAAAACTGATCCGCCTGAAAAGTAAAGAGGGTCTTCCTTGGGTAATCACAGTGAAAATAAATGTCACCATTTTGACTGACAGTGCAAGTATCACAGCCAGAATGATGGAGTTGGGAAGGACTGCACCTTCCAGTAACCAAGGAGACCTTAGTAGGCTTAGGTCAAGTAGGTCATTTTTAATTCAGAAGCACAAAACCCACATAGAGGAAACAAAGTGGAAGAACCATAACGTACATCCAGAAAACATCCCTCTTTCATGAAACATAATAGTTATAACAGTGTAAACACTGGAAGAGCAGGATTATACTCCTACTGGCACCTATAAAAATATCAAAAGTACTTCCCTATGTTGTACAGGCACTTCCTTTACTTCAGGAAAAAAAAAAAAAAAACAACAGGTGTTTTTATCTTGAAAATCTTATATATAAAATACCATGCTCCTGAATGCTGCTCCATCTATAATTTCATCTACTCTGTGCAAGACCTACAGCAACAGTACAGGCCAGAAGCACATATAACCCTAAGGAAGGCTATATGTGCATTAATACCATGCACATATATGTGCATATATATATGTATATGTGCTCCACTGCACGCTCAGTACTATTCACACGTTGAGCCAGACTTCAGTTGTATGTATCCACTGCTCTGCTGTTCAAAGAGAAATGTGTTCATTCCAATAGGTGGATGTTTGCAACACACCAATTATCGATCATTTTGTGATGAAGTTTGAGGTCTTATTTACTGAGTATTCTCTAAGCTACGTAGCTTGTAATGGAATTGCCTGTTCCTCAAGGTGCTTCTCCACCACATCACTCAGTGCTACATCCCCATTCTTAACATGGAAAGCTTACAGATCCTCAGTCATAAATGGCAACTATGCCCTCTACCTAGAAACACTGTGGATAAAACTGAAGAGTCTACTAACTTTGTCCAGAGACATCTGAGATTCAAGTTCATCACTAAGATTTGTATTTTAACAGTTTCCAACATATTAGAAGGACAACTATCTCCATCTGTAAGGGGAAGAATTAACAACTGTCATAGACATTTGGTGGCAGAGACAAGGATAAAAATCCAGTTGCCAAGAGCATTCATCTTCTTGAATGTACACAGCAAAAGGATGAGGGGCAGTGGACACGAGTTACAAAAAAGAAAATTCCAATATAACATCAGGAAAATTTTCATAGTGAAAGTTGACAAACATTTAAGAAGGGCCCACAAAGGGTAGAATTTCCAGCCTTACAGATATTTAAAATGCTACTGGATATGAGCCTCAGCAACTGGATCTAACTCGGGAGCTGAAACAGTCACCAGATGTCCCACTGAGCCTAAATTCTTCCATTAATTCTTCCATTCTTCACTGCAGAGAGACAGTTTGGGTACACAAAATGGGTTGGAACTGCTCTGAGTGCAGATTTGTCTCCTCAGAATTAGTCCAAATAAAAAATTCTTGCCCTCTTGTTAAAGTGTTCCTTGGTGTGCATTAGTATTTTGGGTAAAAAAGGACTCTACAAATACAAACCAAATTTAAAAACATGCAAATAGCATTAAAGATGGTTTAAAAGGAATACAGGTTTTCAGCATAGTCAAAAGTAGTTTTCAGGTAAAGTTCTCATAAGAGAAATACTAATTGCAAATAGCTGTAATTTTAAGGACTACTTCTCTAAAAACATCAGCTGCAGTGTACAATGTTTTTCTTTTCAAAACAGCCCAGAGCTAAACACATAGAAGCTTTTCTTAAAAGCCTGTCTTGCAAACTGTCTTTTCCTTTCTTAGCAAGATCACTCTTAAGAAAGATTAATTAAGAATATCAAACATATCTTTTCTAAAAAGGGTCTTCTAAAGGGTCACCTGGAATGTCTTAATGCTATTTCACATAACTCCATTTTCACCCTCATGCACTGAAACTTAGAAATATGCTTCATTTTTTGTGCTTCATTTGAAACCTCACCTACAAGATCTAAAAACCTAACACTTTACTCAATCTATTTCTAAAAACAAGCAGTAAAGAAAACCGCTGATAAGGCAGTAACACAGATTTAAGTGGTTTTACTCTATGATTTGGTATTTTCTGTTGTAAGCTGTGTCAAATGTACTAAAAGACCATGGACCCAAGGTAAGCATGACATCTTGAAAATACTGCAGGTTATGCAATGCTTAAAAGGAAAAGAGTATTAAAGACTCAAAAATACAAAGCAAGAAAGTTTTGGTAACAGCTTCCAGTTGTTGCAAATATTAACTATGTTCAGTGAAAACTGTATCAGTGCAAATGTATTAGTACTTGTATTAGTAACTCAGTGCAAACGCTAAACTGATTCTGGAACACAAAATTAATTATTCCAGAAAAGAGGCAACCACTTCAACAATTTACAACCCCGAAAGCAAATACTCATAAAAGGAATAAGCAAAATTTCTGGGAACTGAAGGAGAACTCAATAAATGGTGCTCAATAAATGGTCTGTTATTTTTTTTAATAATAGTGCATGGTTTTTACTGATGGCAAAATTCCCTTTTCTTTTTAATCCTAATAGGTTTTATTTAAACCTACAGTTGCTAAATATTACTGAATTGCTATGACAGAAATTCATTACCTTTAAGCTGTTCTGTATTTTACATTAATGGGCAAATAATCCTTAGCCGAGGTGAGTGTATTAAACTTTCTGACCTAACAGAGAAGTCTACTACAGGAGAATAAATAAATAAAGATTGAAAGATGTCACCATGCAATAAACTGGCATAAAAAGCTACCACAGTGTTTTGGAACTCTGCTACTTCAACCAACTTCAACTCCTGCCCAAGGAGTGAGGTGGTAAGCACAGGAAGTACCTGATGCTCCTCTCTCTCTCCTCCACTGAGGCTGCCCCATCCCATACAACTGTGGCAGCAAAGCAGAGCTGCTGAGTTTTGAGTTAGTGGTTCATGGAAGGAGAAACTTTTTTGTGTGAGAATATATGATCCACCAAGTTTGTATGATCTACTACTTTTGGCTGTCCTCCACACTGCATGGCAATTGGTGTCTTTCACATGTGTCCAGAACCATTAAAGGGATCTGAGTGGGTGGGATATCAGAGCAAAAAGGCAAAATTAACAGACACATGAAAGATCTAAGTATTTGAATGTCTCCATAGAATCGAAGTATTGGGATATTGCAATAATGCTTTTTTTTTTTTTAGTACCAGTAATCTGCCAGACTGAAAAGATGCTGCCTATCAAAGCAAAAAGGACCAGGTGAGAGCAGGACAGCCTGCTGAAGGAACAAAAGATAATGGGACAAGAATATAAAAAGCTTCTTCATCTGTCACATTGGTTTTCCTGTCACAGCATTTTCATCACATTTTGTATTACTCAAATTTTGTTAAAATAAATTAAGCAAAATTGAGCTGGAGGTGGATGTTACATACTATAGCAGATTGAAAAGCTGTCAGGAATGCCAGCTAAGAATCAGAGAGGATCTGAGAAAATCTGAGCCCTGCAGCCAGTGTCAGAAATTAACCTGATTTTAACAACTTTTCTTAAAAAAAAAAAAAAAAAAAAAAAAAAAAAAAAAAAGTTTCTAGTCATAAAACCTCGAAGTTTTTTCAGTTCTGGAATGTATTAAAATTTGAACTTTGAAAGTGGTAGTGGATGTGCTTATGCAGGTGAAGAGAGACAAAAGTAAAAAAAACTGGTGCACTTTCAAAAACAAGTTTGTAAATATTTGTCCACAAAAATAGCATTGGAGGCTTAATTATCTACTGTGGAAAATATGGGGACTAGATCTAGGCACTTAAGAGTATTTCAGACCAGGTTTAAGTGAATGCCTGCATATATTCCTAATTGCCAATTTCCTACTGGTGGTCGTGTAATACCATCAACTCTTTAAGGTTTAGACATCATCATAAACATTTATGAAATTATTTTCACAAGATCACACCGAAGAGGTTTAAAAACATATTAGCATGAGTACAACAATTCAAGAAAAACATGTCATAAAGCTACCAAACCCCCAACAAATATGGACATTAAGCTTAAAACCACTAGAAGACTACAAATATATATGCATAAATTTACAGTACATTACATAAAATATAATATATACAACTCTGCTACATCAGCACTGAACAGAAAGAATACAATGGGAAAGCTGACAACTGCTTTTTTCTAAATTCCCACAGTCCTAATTTTTTCCTGTACATTACACATGCATTTTCCTTCAATGGGTTATGAAAAACCTGGTACATCTCTGCTGAAGGCAGATTAAAATATTGGAAATATTTTAAAACTTGAAAATCCACCAATTATGATCTCTATTTAAAAAAAATTAAAAATTTACTCATTTAATTCAGTTAATTGTTCTTGTAGATAATGCCTCCTTTTTACGAAGCCTTTACAGATATTACAGATGCAGAAGTATTTAATGAATTCTATCTTTGCACTTTACAGACTGAAGAAGCCATGGTCAAAATTGGGGTCTAGAGAATCTACATATTTTTAACCTCAGTATTATATTAGCATTTGATACAGGATATTTATTTTTAGGTTTGAATCCATCTTAGTAATTGTACTCAATTGCACACTGCCACCCAAAATGTACCAAAAGAATATTTTTTCTGAATGTATCAAGATTCAATAAATGCTTCATTTAACAGAAGGAATGGTCTTCTTCCAACTGTCAAAATACAGAAAGTAGCCCTGAAAATCCTTTACCAACTCACACTGTGATAATATCTACACATCTGATGTTCAGTACCCTTTTTTATAATGCCTAAGGCAAGTTTTGAAGATAATTAAGTGCAACAGGCAGCCTACCTCAATCCATACTGCTGGTGCCTAGTGGGTTAAGCATAAATATAATACACTTATTCATAAGAATATGTATCAGTTTAAAAAGTTAAAATTGTCAGAAAACCTAAACTCGACTGCCAGAGGTACAGATAAGTAAATTGCTTAAAAGGTAATTTTCATATAGTCACACGCAAAAAGTATTTAGTACCAAGTTTGATGGTAGTCATGCACACTGTGTGTAGTACTATACTATCTATAAATTAGAAATTTAAGCTCTGTAATGGCAAAGTGACAGTTTTAAGCAAATTAATTAATACATTTCAACTTTGTTACCTTGTTCACTTCCATGATTTCCCTTCTCTCTTCACTAGCAAAACGAAGCTGACTTGCAGCACCACGATCATCGTGCTTGGAGCCATCTTCTTCAACATAGGGAATAAGTTGCTGTGAAGACAAGAAACATTACCTCAGTAAATAGCAAACAAACAAACAGAAAACAGGAGATACATAGGGTACTACCATTTCCCCCAAAGGTTTAAGCTTCCCAAGCAGTTTGCTTCATCATCTCAAACCCAAAGGCCTTGGAATGACCTCAGCTGGTTCTCCAGGTAAGCAAGATGCTTCAAAAGGACACAATCCACATTACCATGCCCAGACCTATGCAATTTCACAACTGCAGGCAGAACCCAGTCCTTACATTATAAAATGGTTATCACAGGTAATCCGTGTAATTCTTGAACTCTGCAGATTGTAATTTTAAAATTTTCCATTCCACACTACAACATAGCACAAACATGAAGTTACCATTATTATGAAGTATTTCAGTAATACACTAAACATAATTACGAGTAGCTTTAAACAGCTACTTGGTTAATACCCTAATTATGACTTGTTATTTCAGTGGGCCTCTGGCTACTCTTAAGAAGAGGCCTACAGCTACCTAATAGGAGTCTGGCAGTAGGAATTTTGCACTGTGCTCTCCTCGGGCATATAGTGTTCTCCCTTTTTTTGTAAGCTTCTACAAAGACAAAAATCTTTGGTAACAAATTTCTAAATTAATATTAATGCATGTTCCCTTCCTTCCTAAAAAAAGAAAAATATTAAAAAGAGTCAATAAATATACTGGATAAAAACCAAATACATGCTTCCATGTCAGAACACTCCCAAGCTATTAACATTATATTAAAAAATAATTATAAACTGTAACATCTTATATGTAACATACAGCCACAAAGTCTACAGTCTATTGTTGATTTTTCTGTCCTGAACTGAGAAAAGCTAAAGTTGATAGCAACATTATATCCCTTTTCACATACACATTACAGACAAATGAAAGACTAGCCATTGATGCAACTGAGCAAGAACACATTAGTTTCAAAGTCTGGGAGCAAGTGGCTCATCTTATGCATATTAAGTTGTTAATTAGGTTGGGATGTAATACTATTATAGAATCATAGATTAATTTACATTGGGAAAGACTTCTAAGATAATCAAGCCCTACACCACCAAATCAACCATTAAACCATGTCCATCAGCACAACATCTGAACATCTTTTAAATATCAAATACTCAGAAAATACTCAGAAAAATCTCTTCCTCTCTGATGAAAAAATAAAAGTACAACTCATAGAACATTTCATTTGAAAACATCTTTCAGAAAATCTAGTAGGGAAAAAAAAAAAAAAAAGAAAAAAGAAAAGAACTACACCTAACACACAAATGAAGCATAACATTAAACCAATTAGATATTTTTCTAGCCAGATGTGCTTCAAAATTCTCTCATGCCCTGCTATGCTAGTTAACAGAAAGTTGATAAGGATACCTGTTACATTGGTAGCATACATTGACAAAAACCATAAAAACAAATTGACAAAAAATATAAAATGTAATATTATTAAAAGTCTTAAAAGTAATATTATTATATCAGTAAAGGAGCATTAGTAGATACTGACTTCTCTTGACTTTTTAGAAGAAGAAATTTGTTAATATTATTTAAACATATGGTTAGATGTCAGTCATTAAATAATGTGATTGAGGTTATTCTGGAAAAGCTGGAATAAGAATTTAAGAAAACTGATGCAAGAGGAAAGGTGTGCCAGCCTCATTCACCCTAATAAAACATGAGGAGGCAGATATTCTACTAACTACAGAGCAGAATAGATTAAGTAGATGAAAGGAAAAAGAATTCCAACTGTCGACACAGAACTCTGCTGTGCTTAAGTTACCAGAGACACCTTGAAGAAAAAAGCTTAAAGGGACTACTCATTCTCTCTGTGGGATTCTTTTTCATGCTGGTAACAGGTAAAAAAAAATGTAAAAAGAAGAAAAAAAAAGACCAACTGCACCTCATCCCAACTGTATGCTGGGATGACAAAACAGGTCAAAAGCTTTTAAAGGGAATACAAGTACTGAGCTGCAGGAAACAAGTCAACAAACTGTGAAATTTTATTTATTTATTTTAATTGGGAAGTTATCTTACTCCCTTGTTTGCTCTAAGGTTTCTGAATACCTTTCCCTGAAACACATGGTAGTGATTGCTGACTTAAGCAGGTTAGTAGTGTAAAATGGGCTGTACAGAATGGGGTCCTTCATTTATTCCTATTTGGTGAAAAAACTCAAAATATTAAATATAATGCTAAAAAGATTAAAACTCACTGTACAGTCAGAAGTCTGTTAGTAGAGCTGCCTCAGAATCAGTAAGTATAGAACTTCACAGTTCTGGTTAATATAAACCCACAGTAACACAAGAGATAACACAAAGTAGGATTACTAACAACTTATGAGGAAAATGATGAAGTTTTGATTTTACTAGGAAGTGCGTGAGGGAAGTATAGAACCACAGACTGAAGGGAATAATGTATATTACTCAGGGAGCCAGGCTGGCAGCTTAAAGCAGACTTTTTCCCACTATAATAAACTCTTCAAAAAAAATTGCACTGACTTCTTTGACTCTTTCTTCCTACTGGAAACAAACTGGTGAATGTATCAAGAAGGTTAACATTTTAAATAAAGTTTGATTTCAAAATTGGATGCCTCTCAATTGGTAAGAACTGTTGATGTTAACATGAAATTTCACAATCTTTCAACTCTCTCTAAATAATAAACAGAATTCAGTCCACTGAACAATTCCAGTCTCATTTAAAACTTGCCACGAGTGTCCTGACACTCAGGAGAATGGATGACATGCTAAACAGAATGTGGTTATTCTGATTTGAGATATATATGAATAAAGATACTTACTTCTATGGGAACAGGATCAAGCCCAGCACAGTTTTCATTGCATTTGTCATAGACGAGTCTCAGTTTTCTGAAGAGCACTGACAGCTGACGGAGATGTTCCTGCAGCTTTCCCAGTCTGTCTTGGTATGTTCCAGTATGGTAAGTAACACCATTTGGTAACTTAGAGAACGAAAACCCCAAAACATTAAAAATATTATGATAAAGTTTCTACTACACAAAATAAAAAAAATCAGTGGGGTTTGTACATTTTAAAATAAGACAATCACTTTATCTCCACAGAAATCACTGAAATTTCTATTTTGCTTATTAGAAAAATTCTGTATTTTTTCTGCTCATCTGATGTGTGAAATCACTGCTGCTAAAGAGCTTCATGTGTTTTACACTTCAGTTGCTGTCAGTGCCACTGTAATTCTTTTCAGTGCATTTCTTAAGAATGTTTAAGCATGATGCTGTTTTTCTCTGTTAAGAGTATTACACTTTCAGAGTTTGTATTGCAGCCCCAGGTCACAATTCAGAGACACTGTCACAGTTAGCAAACTCTAGGTACATGCACCTGTCCCTAAGATAACTACATAAAGAAACAGTCATGAAAATACAAAAGCAATGGGAGTGATTAGTTGTCTTGTGTTCTCAACAGAGAAACATAATAAAAGTTTGCATGTTTTTTCACTAAGTAGCCATAAATAAGGATTATGTCCACTTTAATAACAAAAAGAAATGTCAGAAAGTTCTAGCTGGAAAATATTACCAAAAAAGATCAATGAAAATTCCTCTAAAATTACTCCCTGTATGTTGAGAAAAAAAGAGAAATGTAACTGGTATATAAACAAACTTCATTATTCATAAAGGAAAACACAGACATTAAGTATATTTAGTTCATCTACTGAGGGGGCAAGAACAAATCAAGTCTTGCTGGATTTTCTCCATTTTTACTTGATACAGAGGTGTGAGCAAATTTATTGAGTAGTATGCATTTCTGCAATCAATCCCCCTTTTCAAAGCAGTTTGATGGAGTTAGGTATATAAACATCCTCAGCTGTCTGTCTGCTGTGCCCACCTAAACTGGCAGTTGGTGGTAAAAACACAGGAAGTTGCAGTTCATAAAAAGAAGTTATTTCTCACCTGCATGTTCCTCAGTAACTGGAAGATTTCCATAGTTCGGAACACAATGTCCTGCACAGTCTCTTGGCCAATTCGACAGAGGGAAGCTGTATTTACCTCCCTAGCTGCCTGAGCCTGGGTCCCTGAGAAGGCCCCGGGCGGCATGCCTGCTCCTGCCAGAGGGGGGGTTGACATCTCTTGACATTAACCGGAGTCCAGCTGCACAAAGTTAAAACGGAACGATTAAATACCTTTTTCAGCCTAGCGTAATAAATAAACTTCTGTACGGTGGCTACACCATGGCTTTTCCCCACACGCAGTCCTATCCGAAGTAAAACTGTTCAAGTGATAACCCCGGCTCAGCGCCTTCGGTTCGGGCACCGCCGGGCGGGGGAGCCGGGGGTGCTCCCCACACCTTTTCCCTCCGCAGTGTCCCCCGGGGGCACCAAGGCACCTTTTACCCAGTTCCAACACCTCTCGACGACCTCCAGGACCGGCACCTGCCCTGCTGTCCCCGCTCCCACGCAGGAACAGCCACCTCAGAGGCACCGCTCGCACACCCGGCAGCCCGGGAGGCCAGGGCACAGGCCCAGGGCACAAGGAGGACCCCGGCAGCCCGCACACCCTCGCCACGCACCTGTGTCCCGGCCCTCCAAGGCTCCAGGCCCCTTCCGGACGAGCAGCCCCCCCGCTGTTCCCCGCCAAGCACGGCAGCCCGAGGAGCCGGGCGCAGTGACCGGGTCAGGGCGCGATTCTCTGCTCCCTTCACCCCGGAGCCCAGCAGGGCAGCCCTCGGCAGCCGGGGTTCGAGGAGGGACCTCCCCGGACCCCCATAACCCCTCTCTAGGGGTAAAGCCATCGCGGGGTGAAACCCCCCAGGCAGCCGCCACCCCCCGGGGGTACTCACGGGGGAGCGGGGCGCCGCGTTGCCCTGGAAACGCGCAGCCGGAAGCACTCGGAGGCGCGAGCGACCCAAGGCGGAAGTGGCGTCACGGCAACCGCCGGGGCGGGTGGGTGTCAGGGAGGGCTGCGGTGAGGGGCGGGTGGGTGTCAGGGGGGTGTTAAGTGGTCGTTAGGGGGTCGCTAGGGGGTCGTTAGGTGGTCGTCAGGTGGTCGTCAGGTGGTCGTCAGGTGGTCGTTGGCGCGGAGGGGAGCAGCAGGCCCAGCCCGGCCCGAGGCGCGGAGGCGCCATCCGCTGCTGCGGCTCCCCCGCGGAAACCCCGACTCGGCCCGCGGCCCCCGCGGCTTTGCCGCCGTCGGTCTCCGTCGGTCTCCGTCGCGCACGGGCTCGCCACTGAAGGCCTAACTCGGGAGCTGGGTTGGTTTTCTGGCTTGCAGAGTCAGGGAGGGTTTACGGGCGAGTGAGCACCTAGAGGTGTCAGACCGGAGCCCTGCGTATGTTTTTTTGTGGTTGAGAAATTAGGTCAAACACTTGCAATGTTCTCAAGTTATAAAGGTCGGATCTGGACATACCATTTAGTGAGTCATGCTCATAAATTGCTGACTGTCTCTTTCCCAAGGTATGTGTGCATAAGGTAACACCATGGTGTTGTTTATAGGCTTACTGCTGCTACTTTTTGCATAGGTACGTTTTGTTCCTTCTGTATCACAGTTGTTGTGTGGGTATAACACACTTCTGTGCAGTCCACCCTGTGTGCTTGTACTACACTAATACAGTTGAACTGGTGAAGTTTCAAAGTGCAGGCAAGGCTTTCTTGGGAGGAAGAAGAAACACTCTCAAAAAGAAATGAGGCAGGATTGCAAGGGCTGAGAGCTATGAATTGTCTACAGAGTAGTTAGTGTTTGCTATCTGTATGGTGAAAAATTTATTCAGATGCAAATATCAGTAAGCACCAAAGTTTCTCTTTTTGTGATTGAAGCCATGCCTAGAACTCTGAGTGATTTTGACAATAAGTACCTGAAAATGCAGAAGTGAGCATTTTTATACCTGAAGCTTCTTACAAATTCTTAGGAAGTAGTCTTAAAGTAGCTGTGCTGTATTAAAACTGATGTTGTGAATGATCTTTTGTATGAAATGCATTACATCTGTAGTGCTGTAAAAATCAATCAGAGGTTTGACACTTGATGTACAGCTTTTGCTGAAAAAGAAAGCAGTCAAGGAACATTCAGGGACAGAACAATACAAACTTGCTGTCAGAGGCATTTTGCTGCAGAAAACATTTTTTACCTCCAAAACAGATTAAGGAGGGGAAACACCACCCCCATCCCTAAATTTAAGCTTTTTGCTGTCTGGCTAAATTCTCTGGCAAGCTGCTTTAGCTTAGGCACAAAACAAATAATTACAAAGTAATTTAACAAAGATCTTAGCATAAAAGATAGAAAAGTGGTTTCTGAAATGGATAGAAGAACATTGTTCATAAAAATAAAGAGGGGGATATTTTCAGACAGCAAAAGAGCATCCTGTGGTGTCTGGCTAGACAACACTTGGGAAGAGCAGCCTCGGAGAATTTCTGAGGGCTTGTGTGAGGGCTTGCATCTCATTTAACTGTATGTTAAGGAAATGATGCAAGATTTGTTCAAGAGTTGAGCACAAAGGATAGTGCTTTCTTATTGCTTGCCCAAGAGCTCTGTTCGCAATGCTGAAAATCTGATGGCATGAGAGTAGTGAGTGATCCAGACCACCTACTATTCAGAGCTGCCAGACACAGGCTCTATGTGCAGTCATATCCTGAAGGATACAGCTGCCACATACAGTAGGCAGGATACAAAGCCAAGTCTGCATGTGAAGGGTGCTGCAGAACGTTGCTAGGAGGCCTGATGGTCTTCATTCCCAGTCTGTGGAACCACCTAAATCTGATTTTTCACTCTTAGACAAAGAAATCCTCTCCTTTTAGAAAAGGAATGTTTTCTCAGTTGAATGGGAAAAAGATTAATACATATTTTTAAAAGCAATCCATTAAGCAGCCATTGTCTCTCTTCAGTCTGGGCCAAGTGGGTTTATCTGGAAGGCATCCAAATCAAACAGTTCATCTTTCACATCCGTTTTAATTCCTGTAGCATCAGTTCAACCAGTCTGTTGGAATGCTGCAGCCTTTGTTCTTGGGTTCTTGAGAAACTACCAAAAAACAAAGTGCATAAATCTACATGTAATCTTGTGCAGTCAAGTATAACCAAGTTTGAAATCAGGCCTCTTTAAACAGTAACGACTTCAGAGATATTTTTTTCACACAATAATAATGGCTTATGTTTTTTTCATGTTTTAAGAGGTTCTCACTCATATATCCTGAGCAATCCCGAAGATGCTGTGACTGCATTTTATTAGGAAAGTAAAATTCTCAGTAGCAAGGCAAGAAGGTAATAATTGCTTTTCAGTTTTCTGTAAACTGGTCAATCTGTTTGCAAAGCAGTATGAACCATTCTATTTGCAAATAAACAGAACTAATGGAATTCCTGGATTGTCCTGTTCTTCAATAAAGAGAAGTGTACTCCACGGCTGCTCATACTGTTCCTTAGCTCAGTGCTGTGATACTGCTCTGGGGGTGACTTAAGGGGAGTGTGTTAACCAGGAGAGGTGAACACATTCTCATTCTCAGTCCTGCCCCATTCAGTGTTTACTTGTGGATTCAAGGAAAAATAGGAGGACTTTGTGAAACCTTTGCCATCAATAAACAGACAAGGCACAGTTTTACTGTTGCCAAGCTGTGATAAAGCACAGTACATAACTTTTTGAATATGTGGCCAACACAGAAAGTAAAGCTGGATGGAATTTAATTCAGCAGAGGTTACATTTGTAGCCAGAGGAAGCATTTAAGGACTGATGAGGTGAGGTGGTGTCACAGTTTAATGCTGGGCCAGCACTTAGACAAGTAACAGGTCCTCTCTATTAATCCTCCTTCCTGATAGAGAAAGGAGAGAGAATAAAGGAGAGAGACCTAAGGGTTGGAAACCAAACTACACAGCTTAAATGAAACAGTAGTGATGAAAGGGAAAATTATTTAATATATACAAATATGTGCAAAGGTGATATCACATTCCTCTCCCCTTCCCCCCACTAATGCTCGTGTCACCACTGAGGCTGCAGGTGGGCCCCAGGAAAGTCCAGGCTAGGCTCCTGGAGTGAGCAGCAGTTGTGAGCTGGAAGCAGGAACAGTCAGATTCAGGAAGGCACAGATCAGGATGAAAGGCAGACAAATAGGTGGAATCTTCCCAGGATGCTGGCTATGGATGGTTTAAAACTTCACCCTTGTGATCCCTCAAATTTCTACCAAATGTGATATGTATGGGATGGAATGTTGTGTTTGGTCAGTTTTGGTCACCTGTCACTCCCTTTCTCTTTTCAGAGCACAGGATGTTCCTCAGAACTGAGCAGTGGCCTTGGATCTGCATACCATGGTCTGGCCATACCTATAAGCATCAAGCATTTTCAGTCCTAGAAGCAGACACTGGCTGAGGAGCATGTCAGTGATTTCAGCAAGTGCAGCTGCTTGGAAGAGACTTAGCTGAAAGCAAAATTGCAAGAGAGAAAATTGTTTCTATCCTGCCACAAACCAGGACAGGTGGATTATGGATTAGGGTTTTGTGTATGTGGTGTGGGCTTTTCCCCACCTAAAGAGGTATTTTCATGAACTATAAAGGCAGCCATCTAGAAGGAAGCAGGATCATCCACTGAGTACTAGAAAGGGTGGGATAAAGTAGATATGGTGGGATCTCAAAGCATCAGCACAAGGGGCTGTACCCTATGCCTTTGCTCAGGGGGAGGCTGGGTACAGCAGTTTTGCAGTTTGGCCTCCTCCCTCTTTTCTTCTTCGTCCTCTGTATAGCCATAAACAAATTAGTCTGTACTTGCTATGTTATTGACACCTTCTACTGGGGCACAGAGAAGCAGGATAATCATGGCTACTGTGTTTCATACGAGTAGTAGCTTATTTTAGTGGCTTACCATAGCTCATGTTCTGTGTGTTTACAGAGTAGTCAGAAAAAGATTTGTAAAACTCAGAAGTTAATGGCTAATGTTGTGAGGTGGCTGTCAGATACCCTCCAAGACACTCATGCTCTCTGTCTTCAGCAGGACGGGGGGATGACATAAGACAAAAAAACTTGTGGGTCAAGATAAAGGCAGTTTAAAGAAAGAAAGGAAGTGTGTGGAAGCATATAGCTCTTTGGTTCTCATTTTGCACAATTATGTCTTGATCTTGACAGGTAAAACCTAAGTTCTCTACTTAGAGAACTAAAAAAAAACCCTAAGTTCTCTACTTATGTTTGCTTTTTGACCTGCACTTCAGAAATTTCCTTGGCCCATTTCATGCTCCTTTAAACACCAAAAAATCTAAAAATCTAGTTTCATATTCACTGCTTTCTGGGATGACAGTTGTTGAAACATCCCCTGTGTTTTACATAATGGGCCATTATGGACAGCAATCTACTCAACCTGTACTTATGACAGACTAAAAAGAAAGAAATAACAGGAACCTTAATTTTTTCACTGTATTCCAATGCAAATGCTCATATCTTCCTTCTTTAGCAGTCATTCAGTTACTTGACTCCAAAGAGACATCTTAGAGTCATGATATAATCTCAACATTGCAGCTTTAGACCCAGGCCCACAAGCAGACCTATCATGTCTCCTTTTGATCTCTGACTATCCAGCTCCTTTCTTGCAGCCTCCAGCTTTACTGGGTGCTCCAAATGCTGACACTGAAAATTATTTAAACACAACAGTACCAACTTCTTATCCCAAAATAGCTGTGATCAGTCTGTGACTTCTTGTACCAGACATTCATAAGTTTCCCCTGCTTCTGTTTTTCCTGGTATCTTGTGGGACTTGCTGCTTGGACAAGGAGGTGTTCCAAATTGTAATTTATATAAACTATATGTCTTCATCAGCCAGATGTGCATTAATGATTCCTGTGGATAAATTTTCAGCATGCTTGTCTGATGGCATCTCCCGGGGCTTGCACAAAAATGGCTTGGATTTGGAACATTTGCAAAGAAGCGGATGCTGGCAACAGAAGGCATTACAATGAGATGTAAAATATATGCACTGTAATTCATACAGGCAGCTGGCTTCTGGAAAACCTGACCTCTGCCCAGTAGAGGACAGAAACATATCCAAAGAGACCACCAGAGCAGCTACTGGTACCCAGTGGGACAGTGATGGAGGGACTAATTATGTTTTTGCAGGTGTTACACCAGTGCTGGAAATTTGTTGGTGACAAATGGCTTTGTGGTGGACAGCACAGCAATTAATGCTGGAGAACTGTTAGGTTGCCCTGTGGTTTGACTGCTTATGTGCCATTAGCATTATAAGCAGGAGCACGAGGGTGGGTTTTCCTTTCTGGGGTTGTTGCTGTTATGCAGTTTCCTACTGTTGCTCCATAGTTGCAGTCACAATGCTCATTAAGGTGTTGACCGCTGATATTCCTGTTACTCAGTCCATATTAGGAGAGAGGTTCTGTGCTCTTTTCTTTCCTAAAGATGTCCTAGTTTTGTGAGCACATCCATGCTGTGCTCTGTAGTATGTGACTTTTTGTCCTAGACCCTGAAAGGCACAGCAGCCTGGGGTTTCTCTCTTTATCTGCCTCTTTTAATATTTTATTTCTCTCTCTGGTTATAAATCCCTAGTAGCAGGTGAGCACTTTGACTTTACAGGAAAAATCCCATGCTACTAATTTTGGGGACTGTCATGGTTTGAGCCTGGCTGATAACAAAGAACCCTGCGGCCACTCTCTCCTCCTCCCCCATTACAGGATGGCAAGGAGGAAATCTACCTAGAACCTTGTGGGTCAAGACAAAGAGTAGGAGGTTTTCATTCACCAATTATGGTCATGGGCAAAACAGACTATTTGGGGAAAAATAATGTATCACTAATAAAACAGGGCAAAGACAAAACACAAACCAGAGCTTAAATACTTTTTCTCCACCCCTCCCTTCTTCCCAAGCCCAAATTAATTCTTGATATCTCTACCTTCTCCCCCCAGTGACACGGGGGAACATGGAGTGGGGTTTACAGTCCAGATGTCACAGGTTTTCTACCACTCCTTCCTCCTCAGGGAGAAGGATTCCTCACAGTCTTCCCATAGTCCAACATGGGGTCCCTCCCACAGGAGGAAGCCCTTCACGACTGCCCCTCCAACCTGAGTCCCTCCTGCAAGGCACAATCCCTCAGGAACAAACTGTGGCAGCACAGGTGGCCCATAGAACCACAGACAACTTCGGGAACAGTCCTCTCCATGGCTGTGGGTCCACACTATCTGCTCTGTGGCCTTCTGCAGGCTGCATGCCCACAGCTGCTACACCAGGATTCTTCACAGGTGGTGGATCCACAACCATGGCTCTGCCATTGTCCTTCAGGGTCTATTCCACTGTGTTCCTCCATGGATTGCAGGGGACAGGCTGCCACCCCACCACGGGATGTAGAAAAGAATCTCTGCTAGGTACCTTCTCCCTCTCCTTCCTCACTGACCTTGGTCTCTCTGTTCCATTGCTCTCCTCAGGTGTTCTGGTGGTCTCTGTCTCCTTGTGTTGATGTCTCTGACCTCTCCCTCTCCTCTGCCACTGGGTCTTTCCCCTTCTTGAAAATGTTATCGCAGAGACAAACATCTTTTTGTTCACTGATGGCCTGAGGGGAGTCCAGGCATTTAGGAGCAGGGAGAGCCATTCAGAAGCTACTTACATGAATCCCTGGGAGACCCCTTCCCTACTACCAGAAATGGCACCACAGAAGAGGGACACTGGCCACCCAGCATCTGTCTGCAAAGAATATCTGTATTCTTGAAGTACTGTAAGCATCATCATTGTTTCTTGTATCTGAGGCAAGAAATGGTTTCTTTCACCTTAACTTCATTCTTATGAGTAAAATTAATTGTGATTTGTTCAGTGTCAATCAGTTTAGATCTTCTAGTCTCCTTTCCTGTTTACAAGTTCCACAGCCCTTCCTGAATGTGAATCAGATATTGGTTGGCATGTAAAACAGGTATTAACAAGGTCTTAAGATCAGCCCTTCTGGTACTACAAATCTGGTCCTGGAAGCTTTTTATATTCTGGTCAGTAGCTCCCCTAACTGTGTAAACATTCATTGATTCATTCTGTCTCTTTCGCTCTTTCTCATATGGACATTAATTCCCATAATCTATTCATCCCAAGGTGCATTTCGCTCCTCCTGTTTTCTTACTGGTAGCTTTAGAATGATTTAAACAAAAATGGACATACATTATTTAGTAGTGTTAGATGCATTATGGTAGAAACAGAAGACTCCGGTCTAGAATATAACCTCATTCTGCTGTGTGAATACAGAGGAAAACAGTCCTGGATGGTTTGCAATTCAGTGACTATATTTCACAGCAAAGAAAAAGATAGATTAAAAAGAGACCTAATAGTTTCTGGGTAAGGAGATTGGAGTGTCCTAATTTACTATGAAAGTCATCAGCAGTATAGATGGCAGTGCAGGAAAAGTTATAAGGGTATGACAGATATATAGCATAGATCTTGCGCACAAAGCCATCATCATTTCTTGACGCAAGTCAAATGCCACTTGTGTCTTCCCAGTGATAGAAGACCGCGTGAAGTATGGAATGGAATAGAAGAGAGGAAAAAAGCATAGCTGGGGGTAGATGTTTGAACACAAGTCATCCGCCTAGGCTGATGCATTATTGTGGGATTCCTGGATGGACTCGTTGACATTATGCAAAGCTTCTGGCCACATTCCCTCTGTGCAATATTCCAAGCATTACAGATTGGTGGATATCCTTTGTTTCCCAGTTTCTATCTTGTTCTTATATAATCTACATGTATATCCCAATTACTAGAAGCAGTGTATTTCTCATTATAACCTGGAAGCTTTACGCAGCATCTGGCTGTTTTTACTAACTACATACCAGTGCAGGCTTGGATGATGGCAAAACTCATCATCTTGTCTGATTTGAACTAATTGCACATTAGATTTTAGGCATTTTCTCATGAACATTGTGTATCCTAATTTTGTTATCGAGTGTTGGAAAGTGTGTTGTAACTTGTAGGGACTGCTGTATGTGAAGCAGATGTTCAGTAGACTCTGTATGGCTGGAACTGTATGAATAAATTAAATGTTCATGAGGCTGTTCTCTGGTGCAAGGCCAATGGCATGGAACAGCCCATATTCATACTATTAGACTCTTAAACTTGGAAAAACTGTAGGAACACTCATGCTGCCTACTGGGAGTGATGGCTGTCTCACATTAACTCACAGATTATTGGTGGCAAAGTGCTGGCTGACTAGGGTAGTCTGCTCTTCTTTTTGCAGTGTGGTTTAACCAGGGAATTGGTTTTTTTGTGAATCAGGGTAATTGGTACCCTAATCAGGGTAATTGGATTTTTTTGTTTGTTCTTGTGACCAGTATTTTTGAAATGCAAAATAGAAAAGAAGAAAAAGGGATACTAAAGCAGAAACACCATATTCTTGTACTACATGCTGCTTTTAGGAGATTAATGGAATTTGGTGGAGTTGTTTGGCTTTTTTAACTTTTTGTAGGGGCTTCTTTAACTTGAAATGTGGCAAGAGCAAGTGCTGTCTCCATGAGCTGTGTGAAGTGAGTGAGAAGTCTGATGTTACTTCAGTTTCACAGGTTTGTCAGTATCTGGAACAAGGCTTTTCCTGGAATAAATATGATAATTAGTGATCTGAGATTCAAGCATGTTCACAGAATCATCAAATGGTTTGGGTTGGAAGGGACCTTCAAGATCATTTGGCTTCAGCCCCCCTGCTTGAGCCTGGACACTTTCCAGTAGATCAACTTGCTCAAGGCCTCATCCAACCTGGCCTTGAATACTTCCAGGAAGGGGGGCATCCACAGCTTCCATGGGCAACCTGTTCCAGCATCTTACCAACCTCACAGGGAAGATTTTTTCCTAATTTCTAACCTAAATTTCCCCTCTTCAAGTTTTAAACTGTTTCTCCTTGTCATTGTGCTACACACCTCTGTAAAAAGCCCTACCCCAGCTTTCTGGTAGGCCCCCTTCAGATATTGGCAGGTTGCTATAAGGTCACCTTTGGAACCTTCTTTTCTCCAGGGTGAACAACCCCAGCTGCTTCAGCCTGTCTTCACAGGGGAGGTGCTCCAGCCCTCTGGCCATTTTAGTGGCTTTCCTCTGGACATGTTCAAGGAGCTCTGTGTCCTTCTAATGCTGGAGACTCCAGAACTGGACACAGTACTCCAGGTGGGGTCTCACAAGAGCAGAGTAGAGGGGAAGGGTATTCTGAGGTTACAGCTCAAAAAGACATATTAGCAGAGTGAAAGTACTGTCAGGGGTGGTGTAACAGCATGAGGGTCAAACACAGTAATGTTTGGAGAATTTGGAGTCCCTGCTTTGGATGGGAATAGCATACAGTCATTTGTGAGTAGAGACTCGACCATAGCCAGTAGCAGTACTTCTACAGAAAATAACAGTGACAACAGGGAAGAAAGGAGCATTATCCATGCAGAGCTCAGATACCAGTCTCTACTGCTGAGTCAGGCTGTTGCAGATGAGAAAGTGATGTTCCTTTCAAAGGGGCTGCCATAGACTTGCTGTTGATGGTGCTTTAACAAGGATACCAGAGGAGCCCTCTCAGCCCTAAAAAAACTCCCATGGCTGCCTCTGTCTTTACAGAACTGTGAAGAGCAGGAATGCAGGCAAAAAAATTGTAAGAGTAGAGAGACAGAATAATTTTAAATTACATGGTAGTTTAGCAAGGGATTCTGAGATAATCCAACTGCTTTTAGCCGATGCAATGACTGCTCAAAGAAAAGGAAAAAAATCAAAAGCACAATTCCCTATTCATGCTACCAGGTGCACCAAGTGGACCTTCAGCTTCTCTGCAGAAGTAGCTAAAATCTGCTGCACTAGTGGGTGGCATGATGCTGTTTCTATTTGCACTGTCAGTGCTGACACATCACCTTGGCTCCATTACTGAACCTATGTCTGTTACAGCAGGGTGCTGCTGTGGTGAATCTCCATCCTCAAGCTCAACACAACCATTGTGGGGCCCTTCAGCTACAAGGAAGATTTGAGTTGTGTTTTGGAGGAGCCTGTTAAGGGAAATAATTAATAGGCCATAAATTTAGATCTTATAAATGCAGCCTTCAGGCTTAAAGTCAATGAAGATGTTTCCACCAAGTATTTTCAATATTATGAGAGAACTGCACGTGTGGTTCTGCAAACAGAACTGGTTAAAAACCGTATTCTCCTCTTTTCCACCTCCTTTCACCTCCTCTCCTGTGACTCAAATAAAGTAATAAAAATTATTTTTGTTTGGTTTTCCTTGATTTTTTACATCTCAAATGTGCATGGAGGGAGACAACTTTTTGAAAATGTTCATCTTTTGATACAAGATGTGTGGAGTAGCTACAGATGTTTTCATTCAACTTAGTAGAATCTTTTCATAAAATGAAAGGTTTTGGTGGAAAGTTTCTGGCCAGCACTATCTGAATGACATATCACATAGCTTTGTGATAATAATAAGACACAAAACCTGAAGTAAAATGGACCCAAAAGTAGCAATGTGAATAGAAGCTGGCTAATCAGCTTATTGCTCAAGCAAAATAACCAAACACATCAAAGCAAGATAATGAAACCCCCTACAAGGTTACTCTTTATTGTTCAACCTGACATTTGAAAACTCTTCCATTTTAATGCTATAGGAGTACTGCTGGCACAAAGAACAAGTATTGTAGCTTTTGGGTAAAATGAGGGACTTTAAAAAATGTTATTTAGCTAATTGAACCTTTCAGAAGGAGCCTTTTTAAAAAGCATTAGCAAGTACCTCCCATGTAGTTCCGTAAAAAAGACTGATGGGTGTGCTCTCGGTATGATGCTGGTAAAAATAATAATCCATGCACCACTGTAAGAGAGGGAGGATGAATGAAATGTATACTCAGAAGAGCACAAGATAATCTGCAAGGAGTAGTAGTACTTAATTGTAGACTTCTGTTTCTATTTTTAGTTCCTAGATGTATTGTCCTTAGCTCTCATTGCATGAGCTGAGGCTCCTGAGGCCCATATGTTTTTATTTCTCATGTGCAGATGCCAAATTTCTGTATAGAAAAAGGTATCTATAAATAATACATAAAAATTATTATAATTTTTTAATTCAGAAAAATCTTGAAAACCTTTTTGCAGCCTTTACAGAATGAAAGTCTGGGTGAAGAAAGAGTGCTTACAGATAAAATCTATGCCCTGTTGCTACTTCTGCATCTGAGCTTAAATTATTTTTTTGTTTCATTTAGAAAGATTATAATTTACCACTTTGTGTTCCACACCCTGTGGGAATACCCTTCCCTTGGACCAGCAAATACAAATAAAATTCAAATTCAAATATTCTGTTTTGTTCTGCCAGCCTGTGCACATCTTCCCACCAGAGATGCAAATCTGCCATCCCATCTTTCTCCTTAATCTCAATATTTAATGTTAAAAATGTATTTGGGGATGCTGCTTCCATTAGTGCCAGAAGTGACAGAGCAAACATGCAGCATTAAGAGGGCGTGGGAAGAGGTCCTTCAGCATCTGATATCTGCTGAGTGGTAGCTGCAGGCATGAGGAGAATTAAAAGCTTATCATCAAGCATGAAAAGAAGAAAACTGCAGTGCAAAGGTCAAGTCAGTGTTTCATCATTTGTCTTTTAAGTTGAGCTGATTTTTCAAATCCATATCCTCTGACAGCATGAAATGTGGAGTTTTCTAAGTGACTTAGCCTTTGCCTATATGGGACTGTATGGCAGCAGTGGCTGTATCTAGTGATTTGTGTCTTCAGGGAAGTGGATAACAGGGGAAAAAAACCATATATTGGGGTTGATGGAAATTGTCATGGTTCTACTGACGTTAGAGAGCCAGCTATCAAGTGGCAAGGCAAATCTACATGAGTTGAGGATCTGTGCCATCCTGTATTTTACTAACTGACAATCTTGACTGAAAACTAATGAGGGTAAAACTTGAAAAAACCCCTGATTCATGAAATTCAGAATGTGAACTGCAGAATCTAAGTGATGGTTTGGGAGACTTTAGAATGTGGGATTGGTGAACTTGGTCCAGCTCACAGTAAATTAAGAGCCATTCCTAAAATGCATATCCTTGCTAGGATAACTATTTGAACCTCTAACTGAGAGAACATTCTTCCTGTAATATTGAGCTAGCACAAGTCTAGTGGGAAAATTCTGGCTTCTTTGCAGGACACTTAACCACTGGTGGGATCCTAATAAAGTAAGAAAGTTTTCCCCTGTTTTTAGTTTATTAAAAAAAAATTGTTTAAAGTTCTTCAGAATTATTTAACCCTATAGTTCAGCCTTCCATGACCAATAGAGTTTAAGGGTTGTGATATATCAGCTACATTAGTTAGCACCAGCACAAATAATATATTTCAGATGTTAATCACATCATATCTTCAAGCTAAATGGGAAAAACTGACATCAGGGGCAGAAGCACAGCTACTGAATTAAAAGAAAAGTCTTCGTGAAATCATTAATGGCCTAACCATCAGGTCTGAAATAACAATGCTTCTCAGACTCCTAATCCCACTGGGACCAACAATCTTTCATCCTAGAGTAAATAGAGTCAGTACTTTGCTATGCCTCTGTCTTTAGCATTAGAACTGAAGTAACAAGGTCTTTTGTTTCCTATGAACACTGGAGATCTTACAGGAAGAGCGAGGTTTAGTTGATGCAATTTGCTGGTTTTTCACCAGTTTTTTATTTACCTGTGCTTCACCCCACTTCTGATTTTTCAGTGGTGCGGTAAGTTTACAGCAAGAAGGTCATGGGACTCGATAAGCAGGAAGCAGGATTTCATTCTATGGGCAGTGCTTGTAGCTGTTGTACTAAAAATATTGAAATAATGTTGGATACAAACAGGTTCATTAGTCTGGTAAGCCACTGGGTTGATATTTGTGTACCAGGTGTGTACAGAACTGTTTATGTTGACTAACAGGTTGCATCACTCCAGCTATGCATCCACACCTTGGTTTTGTTTTCCAAACTCAGAATTCCAAACTTGATTTCTGCCAACACGTGAATCTTTCTGCAGTCCCTCATTGTGAACCCAAGTGACAGATACAAACACAACACTGCAATCCCCAGTACCCAGGACTGCACCTCAATCTCTCAGCTCGGCTCCTTTCCCCAGGGCTCAGGGCCATATTAAGGTCAGTGGTAGGAAGCAGCTTTCTTACTTTACACTACTTGGGGAAAAGATTCAGGGTCTTACTGAGATGCTTTTGGGCAGATCCATCTGACCTCAGCTTCTTGTCAGGTCCAACAGTGGCAGTTGTTACTGTCTCTTCTCTTTGTTTGTATCCAGTCTCTCTATTTAATCTATTTTAAAAGCTTCAGTGATCATTTCCATTCTAATGATTCATAAGTCTACCTTTAATGAATCCCTCATCAAAGCTGGCGTTTATTGGCTCTTATCCAGGGAAGTACTTAAGCATGTGCTTAGCTTTGAGTTTATTGACATTTCATACTCAGGCCAACATCAGACTTTAAAGAGCTGTCAAAATATTAGCTAATTTTATTATTGAAATTGCCATGCTTTGTGCTGTAAGGTTGAGACAAAAATCAGATTAGTATTGACCCTTCTAAATAAGGAATGTTAGAAAGCCATTCAGCTCATAAGTGATTTCTGAAAAACTGAAGAGACAACATGCATACATTTTAAATGAGTTCTATGCACCTGAATGTCTCATCTTAATAATAATAATAATAATAGTAATAATAATAATAACAATAATAATAATATCTAGAGCACAAATCTACAGTTAGGAGAGAGTGCATTTATAAAGGAAAATGAACCACGTAAGCTGATACTTCATATTGTGTATTGCATGTTAAGAGTATAGGTGTGTATATCTGTATCTGTTTGTATGTAACTGTATCCATATCAGGTATGGACACATATTTGTGTACATCAACCCTTTTATCTTTGTGCTGTAAACCATCATATTAAAATTTTAGATGAAGAAAATAATTCTTTCTGACCTCATGTATTTTCACTATTTGCCTAAAATTCTGAGAGTTGCCTGAACAAGACAGTTTGCCCATCTGTCTTCACACCATGAGAGCTATAGCAGCTCGTGTCTTGTCTTGTCTGTTAGTTATTTAGTAAATGTCAGCAGTAGAATTGGTCTATAGGAGTTGTGCTGCTGCTGGTAATGAATGTTCCATGCGCTGATCCATACACCATGAGAAGATGCCAGTGTGTGCTGCTGTGTTTTTAATGGGGAGGACAATTTCAGAATGAACACAACCAAAGTGTTCCTTAGCTAAAGAAGAAAGGAAAAGTAGAAAATAACTTCAGACAAAATGTTCCTCAGGCACAGATAAGATCTTTATTTGACCATATAAGGCAAGACCTAAATTTGAACACAGCTTTCATATGAGCATGAGAGCCAGGAACAGATTGGCTTCCTGGCGAAAAGTGAGTGAATTGCTTCAGCAGCCTCTCCTCATCATGTTGTTCTTGATGCCCTAAACTTTGTTACAGTGATAATTGCTGCTCCTGGATTTGTCAGTCTTCTCAGCACTGGGGCAGGAGTAGAGATCAGCTCAGGTGACACTGCTGAGGGCTCCTGATCCTTGTGACATTAACAAATCACAAGATCTGAGCTAGAGGAACCTTCTCCTGTTCTCATTTAAAGGGTGAACCAAAAGGGAGCGGAGAGTTCTAAACTACGGTGGAAAAAATTACAACAATTTTGGATCTGTTCCTAGGGAACAGCACTCAACTAACTCAATAATCTGTTACATCATTATTTCTGAATTCTGGATATTCAAGACCAGATTCTGGGTGTAGATGTGAATTTAATTTTTAATCTCAATTTTCATAATAATTTGAATTAAAAAAGCTCAATTCTACATGCCTCTGAAATTCAGAGCTTTGTGTCTTTTCCCTGGTCAAAATCTTAGCATGTCAAGAAGAGGAATTAGGAGGTTGAAAGTGATCAGAGTGGCAGCTGCACATTGTTAGCAGGGCAAACAATGGCATGGATTGGAACGCTAAATCTATACTCTGATGCTAACACATTTGGCAAATATGAAATATTTGTAGAATATAAGCAGAATATAGGCCAAACTGAAAAGTTACTGGAAATCATTGTGGAGTAATCTTCTTCCTAACTAACAGGAGGCTGGATGGATGTTGTCAGGTGCTGTCAGGAGGGTGGCTGTGTCCTCTCTGCCTGGCCTGATGTTTAGCAGCAGCCAGAGTAGTGCTGCAACCTTTCCTGCAGTGGAGGAACAGGTAATCTCTCTTTTATCTAACTGGGCACTCTTCAAACACAGAATAAGAACATTATAACATTTTATATCCTAAACAGAGATACCAGATGGAGTAAGAGCATGGTTGTTATTATCATATTGGAGATCTGGGATGGAGAGTGGGTAGCGCTAAGACTTCCTTGTAAATATTAGTCATCTTAAAGCTGTGGTGTGCAGACTAACCCTGCTACCCAGACTTTCTCATTTGTCAAATGAGACTGAAAGACACCTGCAGAAGATGAGGCCTCCAGGACTGTTGGCCATGCTTCTTTCTAAACTGTAAAATATGCTTCAGACAGCTGGGTCAGGGAAAGCAAACCTCATTCCCAGTTACAGTGGCAAACCTGGAGAAGTCTGTGGCTCAGTTTAAAATTGGAAGGAGGTATCCAAAATCCAGTATCTTGAGTGCAATGCTGTTCTGTATTTTAAAGATGAATGCTTAGTGACAAAGAAGGATGGAAGAAGGAAAGCCTCCTGCTGAGGTTGAACTGAAGGTCACCAGTGTAGATCTAGAGCTTATACCTGAGATACCATATCTATTTCAGCAGTCTGAAATTAATCTGAAGGCTTCAGGGAAAGTCAAGAAGTGAAAATGTGGTTGTGAGGCAGACAGTGTTGTTAGTTAGCTGGCAAGCAGGTTCTTATTGCAGTAGGGAACCGAATGTGACAAAACAGACTCTCCCCTCCATCTTGCAAAGATGGCCTACTGTGCTATGTGACAATGAGAGATAAGGAAGTGTCATTTAAAATAATATAAATTGAGATGCAGTCGTTTTGTGGGTCTGACTGATGGAGCCACCCAGAAAGTAAGATCTTCTTGAAAGGGGATTAGTGATTTAAGCACAAGACATGGTGTCCTCCAAAGGATCACAATGGTGAAAGGCCATCATACCAGAGGAAAAATGGCACTTTGCTACTTAGTCTTTGTTCTCAGGATGAATTGGAAGTGAGGGAAACGAGTGTGAAGATGTCAAAAAATAAAATGAGAGCAAAGTGTAAGAAAAGGAAAAGAACTGCAAAACCATTTCAAGTTCATTTGTGATAAAGTGGAACCCATTTACAGGAATGTCTACAGCAACCTTCTTCTTTCTGAAAAACCTTATACTCATCAGCTGAAGCTGACAGGATTCATAGCTGAGTAAGATTTGATTTTCATGCAGGAACATTTTCTTAGATATAATTTTATTTGTTTTTCTGTCTCTATTTGCCCTGCTGTGTTCTTACATTTAATTTGGTTGTCTCTGGAACAGTTTTTTCACGACTTGTTCCATAAATGTTTCCCTACATGCAGTATGGATATGTGTATGAGTACTCTGGTCTGTGTCACCAAAGGGTCCTTCAATGCAACATTCCTTTTAAAGTGTCTCACAGGTAGCTCTTTTAAACTCTGCCACTTGCCATTGTAATGAGGGCTTCACTTCCAGGTGCCCACTGTGGTCTTCACAGCCATTGTAGGCCCGTAATTTTTCTTACACCATAAGAAGAGTGTATAGGTAACTACATTACTCTGACATGAAGGCTGATATTTTCAAAGAGGTGATCAAGGAGACAGTGGAATTGATACTAGGAAGTCCATGCACATACAGAGAGAAAGCAATATGGCAAAAAACCTGCCTCAACACAATCTTCTGGCATAGGTGAGGCCCAGACACTAGTGACATGTGTTGTCTCTCTAAGTATGGGGACATGAAGATTTTGTTTTTATCAGTGTCATTATCTATACTTTGTCCATCCTTGTTTCACTCCCCCATCTCATCCCATAATATTATTAATCTGTCTTGAGGGTACCTTAAGGGGATTAATGATGTCATTTTATTCAGTTATAATACACCCAGCATTAGATGTCTTTCAGGAAGTGTCAGGTGCTCCTCTCTAAACATACCAGCATTTTGTTACCAGCATTTTGTACACCAGAAGTCCGAAATCCTCAAATCAGGTAATTCTAAAAGCTGAGATGCCTCTGGGAGTTCTGACCTTAGTCTGTTATTTTTTGAAGTTTGAAACCAGATCTCTGAGTTTAGTTCATCTGGTGCTACACAAAGGGCACTGTTTGTGTTCTTCAACATGTTTGCATTATTTAACAGATGCACATGGCAAAAGCCTGCACACCACTTGCATCTCCTGCCTCCCCTCTCCCAGCAGTGTGCTGTCAGTCCTGCTCAGGTACAGGATTCAGTTTCCACTCTCATGCCCCCTGTATTGACAGATTATTTCAGATGGAAGAGACAAAGCAAAGGGAACAGGAGTTCAGACAGGCAGCTTGGAATGACAAGAGATGCATATTGCCAAATGCCCGATCTATCACCATCAGCATCACTGCATCCAACATCTTTCTGCACTTTTGAATCATCATAGGCTTTATGCATCTTCCTCCCCCCCCCTCCCCAGTTTCTAAATCTCTTTGTTGGCATGTGTCATTTTTCTTTCTGGTGGTTATTATTTTTCTTGAGTTTTTATTTGCTTCTGTATGTATTTTTATGCAAGTCAAAAAAGATGTTTAGTCACCTGCAGCTAAGCTGCCAACAGAAACTGGCTGGCGTGTGCACATTAGGCCAGGAATCTGCAAGCTTCACTGGCCACTAATAAAGTGGCAGATTGATGTTAAGATTGTCTGGCTTTTAAATCCCTATATATAGAGTCAGTCTTGTTAGCCTTATTATTTATTTATATAGTGCTAAAGATATACACGGCACTTTACAAACAGATGAGGAGATGAAGTCCCTACACTGAGCCACTTATAGTCTAGGTTAGGTTGCTGTGATGTATAAAAGATTAGTGGACACATGCAGGAGTAAGGGCAAATAGCACTGCAGAGGAACTGAGGCATGTAAGAGTCTATGAAAGCAGGAAAGATTTAACACTGACTGATTTAAAGACATCCTTCATGGTGACTTATGGTAAAGTCTTTGGTCTGCAGCTCCAGAAAGCTGGATTTAACAGCCAAGTCTTCAAAAAAAAAAAAAAAAAAAATACTGTTCAAGAGTTAACAGTACGTAGTGTGAACAGCTATTGTGCTTCAAAATGCAGTCTTGATGATGTGCTTAGATTTAACTTTTGGCATCTTGGCTTCAGAAGACCTGTGCCAGATGACATCAGCTGAGGATGTGTCCCTAACAATGGAAACCCAGAAGCTGTGTTCTTAGATGTGTTCTAGAGAGGCATCTGCAAACAGTTGTGCTGATTTCTCTGATCTCACTACAGTCTATTTGTAGTTTATCTGGTAGCAGAAGGTGGAATATGTCTCAAGTAACAGGGGGGCTATGTCAGAGAGTAAGTCAGTGTTAGCATACTTTATTTTATTTCAACTGTAACGTGCATTTTCTTCTGCTATTGTACAAGACACAACAATTTCAGTTCTTTATTTTTTTTTCTCTTGATTTGTTGACAAATCAATGGGCCAGCTCTAATGCTGCTCTCTAAGGTATGCAGGCACTCTTTTCAGCAGGTGAAGGATTCATTTATGACAACCTGTTATTCTTATCCCATTGTTCCACTTTTCTGCCTTTTTTTTTTTTTTTTTTTTTTTTTTTTTTTTTTTTTTTTCCACATTAGGCATTCGTTGCTGGTGGGCTGTGTTATCAAGTGCTCTTAGCTAAGGGATGCATCTCTCTTGTGTAGCATGTCAGTGGGATCTTCAAAGAAGCCTTAACAAAGGATGCATTTGAAGTCAATAGAAGTCTGGCTATTTTAACTATTCTTTCTTTTGATCTCTGAAAGTAGATTGTGAATGTGACTGCTCTGTTTTCCTGTCGGGTCCCTTGACTCTTTTTCTAAAAGGTTATGTTAGTTACTTTCTAGTCCAAAGGGACACTTTCCTATACTAAATGCATTTGTGAAAATGTCAGCTGAAACTCAGCTTTCTGGTTTTGTTTGGGTTTAATATTCTCAGTTTTGTATTACCTGAATCTTAAAGTACTATCAGTTTTCAGGTCTTTCAAACTTTTCAGAGAAGTTTGGTGTTATTGAATGTTTTGTTTGTCCTTATCACTTCACTGTCTGACAACAGAAGTGATTCACCTTTTGCCTTTTGGAAGGTGGATTATCACTGTTTCTGTCCTCTCCTCCACAGCCCCCACTGCCCTTGTGCAACTAACAGGCTTGAACATCTACCAAGTTTGAGTTCTCTTACTGATTCTTTGCCATAATTTTCATTGCATTAATTAAAAAGCATCAATAGGCCATCCCATTAACTATGTTTCAAGGTAGACTGAAACTAAACTTATTAAGACTCATAAGCAGGACCACCTTCCTTTTAGTTTTAGTGGGTTTTGTCTATATGCCTGCTAGAGTTTTACAGAAACTGAATTCCGAATTGCTACTACTTTTTTTTTTTCTTTTTCTTTTTTTCTTTCTTTTCCGAATAAATGTAGCAACTTAAGAAAAGTTTCCATGAATAACAATGTTTCATTCTCTCCAGCCAGAACATTTCCTTTCACTAAAATCAGAAATTTAATGTGGGTTTTGACAATCTTAATCCTCCAGATTTTGGAGATAAAAATGCGTTTAATGATCAATGTGATTTGAAAAGTAAAACTAACGCATCTACTGCTCCAAATAGGAAAAATTCAATTTTTTCATTGTATCCAGGCTCCTCTTTTTTTTCTTAATTACACCATCTGGTCTAATAAAATATGTTACATCTCCTTGCAAACTGATCCAGTGATGGATTGGGTAACTTTTACATATTTAAAAGTCTTAGCCAGTATGCTGTTTATAAAATTGTTATAGTTTATCTGTGTGATAACCAGACTGACTAGTGATAAAAGAAAGGTGAAAAAGAGAGATGGGTTTCTTAGAAGATACAGGAATGTTAGTGAGGGAGGCTGTATCAGAATGTGGGCATTTCAGAATTAAGACTAAAATGGCTGTAGGCAAAATGCAAACATGTTTGCTTCTCTAAAATCTAAATAGTGATGTGGATTTCTTGTCAAGTCTTTTTATTAACCATTGCCAAGATGGCTGGTTATAGCATCTGAAGGGAAAATCTCTTGGTGGCTGTAATCTGCCACTTTATTGTAGTCAAGTGCTTCCCCAGGACTGCTCAATCCCATTTCTTGCTGCTTCAGCCATCAGAGACAACAGATCAGCAATCTACATGGGTGACGTGGGCAATCCATCCAGAAGGGAACTGAGAGAGATGGGAGGAATTTTAATGAAGGATTTATTATTCATAATAAAAATAAATGACATTATCTAGTTATTTATTTATTTTATTATGGCTTTCCAATCAACCTCGGGCTGATTCCTAGTCTAGTAAACTGTAAGAGGGATCAGGTGAAATTAGAGACACAAACACACAAGAAAATCAGTGTGCAGAACTGAAACATAATATGAGATTTGGGCACCTTCAATAGGAGGTAGTCTTAGCCTGTGCTTCCTTGCATATATATGTTCATAGAGAAAGAAATTATGAAGAGGAACAGAGGTTTTACCACTTTTCTGTGGAGTTTGGCATATTCCCAAAGTGACAGAAGAGATGAAAGGGGGACAGATACAGGCATGATTTCTGGTGCTCAGTGTAGCTCTACATCGTGTAACCAAAGCACATAGAGCCCAGAGTGACTATTTTAATCCAAGTAGCCTTGGGCTTACAATTTGTAAATCAGTCTCTACCTGTGTCATGCACCTTGCTGGGGATTAGTTAATATCTTGAAGGCATTTTGAAATATCAGCATTCCCAGTGCCTTAAATTAGTCCTCATTTTGATATTTGCATACAAATTATATTTGTATCATTTTGATTAATTCCAATGCAGTCACTTTTAAGGAGAAGACAGTCCCAAACAGAAATACCCAACAGCAGGTTCATTCCTTGGCGTGGGAGGCACCAGTACCACAGAGCAGCTGATTCAGAGAAGAGGCATCCCAGGAACTAAATGTTTCTGTGTGAGAGAGACCCGTGCACAGGAAAGTCACTGTATTAAAAGACAGAAGTCTCTCCACTGACAGAAAATTTAGGCTTTTTAAACAAAAGTCATAAACAATGTGAAAAAGCTAGCGAGGATCTCAATTTGAAAGGCCCTACTAAGTTTCAAGAGAATGTACCTTTTAAATAATGCCTTTAATACCTTTTAAATAAGGTCTTTAATATTGTCTCAGTTAATCCTGAATTTCTATCCAATTCAGAAATGTCATGATCATCCAATAAAATGAAGATACTTTTCCCCCATCAGCATCGGAAAATCATCTTATTGTTTTCACGTTTGTTATTATATGAAATATGTCCACATATATCATAATATATAGGAATGTTAGAATAAATGTCTCCAAAGGAAAGACAGAAATTCCTTACACGAGGAAGGAGCTGCGGCTTCACCCCTCATCTTTGTTTTGAATGTCGAATCCGAAGGTGTGAATGGGGTGCGATCCAAGGGGCGATTGCCTTCAGTATCTACATACCTAAGTGAGCTTTCTATTGATATGGATGGCTCTGAAAGTTCCCAGCTGTTCATTGAGAATTTTATCTAATTGTACCACTGGGCAAGATGCTGTTTGGGTACAATTTTTCTCACCCAAGGGTAGAAAACAGCACTAGAAGGGTCCCTGACGAAGGGGAGTCCTCCCTCCTTCATCCTAAACCAGTCTCACTTGTCCCTGGAAACCGGTGTGATGAGGTCTCCAGAGCCACCCTGTCCAATCATTTCCAGTTCTTTACTCTCTTTGTTACAACATTTTATCTGTTTCCTGACCCGAATGTCCCTGATGTCAATCTAACCCCATTACTTTTTGTTCTTTTCCCAGTGAACACAAAAGGGAGCGTGCCCCCTGTTCTTTGTAAGCATTTCTGACATGCCTGAACACTGGTGGTGTGCGCCCCTTTTCACTGCTCAGGAGATGAGCCTCGAACAGTAACACAAAGAGAAATAATAACAGCAACAGGAACTATCAAGTCCTATTCACTGACATTGTTATTCCGCGTTACCTACTTTGTGTCTCTTATGTCCTCACCGAGAGATAAAAAGCGGTCGTGTACATTAAAGTGCGGGTTCCCCACTGTTCTGAGCCCCCCACCCGCACCCTGCTCCGTGGGTCCGGCTCGGCGGCGTCAGAAGCGTGAGGCGACAGTGCCACCTGCTGCCACCTCCTGCTACCTCCTGCTACCTCCTGCCACCTCCAGCTACCTCCTGCCAGCTACTGCCACCTCCTGCCACCTCCTGCTACCTCCTGCTACCTCCTGCCACCTCCAGCTTCCTCCTGCCAGCTACTGCCACCTCCTGCCGCCTCCTGCCAGCTGCTGCTACCTCCGGCCACCTCCCGCCACCTCCGGCCACCTCCCGCCACCTCCTGCTACCTCCTGCCAGCTAGTGCCACCTCCTGCCACCTCCGGCCACTTTCTGCCACCTCCTGCCACTTCCTGCTACCTGCTGCTACCTCCTACCACCTCCTACCACCTCCTGCCACCTTCTGCCACCTCCTGCCACCTCCTGCCAGCTCCTGCCAGCTCCTGCCAGCTCCTGCCACCTCCTGCCACATCCCGCCACTTCCTGCCACCTGCTGCCACCTCCAGCCACCGGCCGGCCGGGACGCAGCCGGGGAGGGGGAGGCATCCAGCAGAGGATGTGGACGGACCCCACTTCAAATCTCCAAACACCTCGAGAACAGACCAAGGAAAAACAATTTACTGAAACAGCGTAAAAGAAAAATTTTGTTGTTGTCAAAACCCCTCTGAGTACAATTCCTTTTTTCCCAACAGCAGGAGTCTTCCTCATGACCCAACCTATGAAAAGCTTTTCCAAAGTAAACGTTTTCCCAATTTGGAGTCGGTATAAGACACAGAGATGCAAGCCTTGAAAGAAAGAAAATCTCCAGGTATACTCCCTGCTTCCCACTCTTTGGTGTCAAGATCTTATTTTAAGCAAAGTTGACTTGACACCAATTAGGTAAGCAAACAGCTGAGGAAAATAAGAATTGTTCTGAACTTTTTGATTTGACTCAAGCAGAGCAGAAAACTTTTAAGAGATTTGACTTGGTCTGGAAAATTACAGAACATCCATGTTCTCAGGCTTCACCTGATGGGTCAGGGGTAAGTCAAGCTTAATATGTAGTATTCAGGTTCCAGTTACAGTTTCTAAAGGAGACTAAATTACTGTTGCTATTGACAACATTCCAACAGGGGAATGGTAAACATAACTAGAGCTGGCCAATAATTTCTTATCAGAAAATGATGATTTGAGGAAATAAAAATGCTAATTAGATTCACTCAGTTTTTTAATGAAAAAAATATTGAGACATCATGCTCTGGCAGATGCAAAGTGTTTTATATTAAGCTCATCAAAATGGTTATTTTTACATGTCTATAATTAGAAAAGGTCAAGAAAAAGGAGAGAAGCCTAATTAAACAATATTGAAATAATGGACTGAAAAGACTTCTTAGCAATTTGCTTTTTGTATTTGTAAAACTTGGATGGCTGTACTGGCATTTCCTTGCAGTGAGGACAAGAAATCTATTCCAAAGTTTTCAATATTATAATCTATCTATGGAAAATCCCCATTCCATTATGCAGAAAACTGAGGACATGGGAATGGTGATTACTGAAGTTAACATGAAGATTTTGGGGAATAGAATTGCATAAAGACAGAAGGGACAACCACAGGAAAATAAAATGCTGGCTCAAGTGATAAATAATTGAACTAGCAAAGGAAGGAAGAAGGAACTAGATAATCTTTAAAAGGCAATGAACATTACTACTGTATTATTATTACTACTCAAATCTATTTATGCATTATGGTATATGAATTTTAGATTAGATTTACCCAAGCGTGCCTTTTTTTTTCTTTTCTTTTTTTTTTCTTTTTTCTTTTTCTTTTTCTTTTTTTTTTTTCTTTTCTTTCTTTTTATTTTGAACAGACTCACTCTGAAGAGCAGCAATCAATTGAATTTTTGCTGTGTTTATGTATTTTTGCTGGGTATATGGAGCAATAGGCTGGGAGGGTGAGAGGGCCTTAAAGGTTTCTTATCCTGCACAGATCCCCTGGACACTGCAGAGTGTCCCTACACTGACTGACCACCTAGAATTTCTCCAGTAATGTTGGCACACAAACATCTAGGGGACAACAGGCTGTTAGTCATGAGAAAGAAAATACCAAATTAGCTTCAACAGAAAAATTTCCTGGAACATCACCTTAAATTTGATGTCCCAGATCATTGTGGCTGCTGTACTTTCCATTTACTTTAACAACTATGAAAAATGAGCACCAGCTGGACATGGGTTCATAGAACAAATTGATGCTGCTCATCCCTCTGTCAGCAATTAAAGAAGATTCATTAGTAGATACTGCCATAAAAAGTGATATTTTATTATGAAATGTGCAGAGATGCAGCAGTGTGAAGAGGGTTCCATGAAGATAAATGGAACTAGTGGATGTTTAATTGCCTTTGAGTAAGATAGATTTTTGTCATGTTTTGAAATAACGTGACATTTCAGAAGTATCAGAAAATAAATTGTTAGAAGATAAAGTTGTGAAGTAACCTGTGAGTTTAAGACATGACATATTTGATAGAGAATGATCCACTTATTCCATCTGGAACAGTCCTGAGTGTTCAGGTTGTCCAGCTGCAAATGGGGGCAGTAGATAGCAAGCTGCTCTCTCTCGTTCTTTCAGTAATACGATGTTCTTAACACTCAATTCATCTTGAGGTATTTGCTTAAGCCTGCTTCATTTTACCTGCATTAGCTGTCCAAAAGATAGGTAGTTATTGCCTAAAATAGGGAGCTACTCATGCAGCTTCCCTCTGTAGCTAGAGAGGTGTCTGCAGAGGCAAACCAGAATGTCTGCTGTGGATTTCTTCTGAATCCCTCAGGAGAAGCCCATCGCCATTAGCTGCGTGAGAGCACTCGAAACTAATCCTCCAGTTACCATTCACATCTACAATTAAGCAGGGGAAACTCATGCATATGCTTTTATGGTATTATTTCCATGTCAGAATTTATTAGACAACTATTTTTAAGTTTCCTCTGCAAATGGCTGGGACAGATAGAAACTCTCAGGGGTATGGAGCCTGACTGCCCTCTGGATGATAACTTCTTCAAAACCCTCCAACAAGCATGTGGAGTCTTCATCATCTGGAAATCCCCTGACACTAATGATGCGATCTCATATCTGCTTCTTTATTTGCCCTCCAAGCCTTTACACTTCCCCAGGTTAGCCTTCTCCTAAAATGCCAAGTGTATCTCTAAAATCCCTTTCTATCTTAAGCTCTATCCTCCCAGTTGATCCTTAGACATCTCCAACTTTTAAAGTATTTTCTGATGTATCTCCTTAGCAAAAACTTGTGTGGCCTTGTCCAATGACAGAAGGACACAGAACCAGCTTGGTTGTCAGCTGGCTTCTCTTCCTTATCAGCCTCAGATCTCTGCTTCTCCATTTTAGTGTCAGTGATAAAAACAGAGCTAGAATGAAAAGCAAGGTCTCATCATGGGACAGGAGTTGTTTCCAGTTGAGGTCTTCCTCCAGTGCACCAATTCCTACCCCAGGATACGGGGAAGGAAACAACCTCAGCCCTCTGTATCTTCCTTCCCTAGTTCTTACTTCACCTTCCATCATTCTATACCAGTGCGGAGATGAACTCTGAAGCACTTCACTTCTGTGAGGACTTGCAGCAAACAGATCTCTTTCACCCTCCTCCCTCTCTTGCCTTCTTCTTGCCCTTGGTGTTTCATCCTGTTTTGGATCTGTGCTTTTGGCAGCTGGCAACCCCTGGGTCCCAGTGGCTGAGAGGATGAAACCAGCAGGCTGGGGAGGGAGATGTTGTGCTTTTAATTGATCCCTGAAACAATGTTTGGGAATTCAGATGAGGATATTCTGGTGATTAAACAGCTTAATTATTTGATCTCCTGGGTGGGTTTTGGAGGATTTTTTGGGTTTGTTTGTTTTAAATGATAAGCAGATAAGTCTGCAAAGTGAAGTTTGTTTCTGAGGTGTGACTATGAGCTGTTATCCTATATTCCAGGCTTTTGTATCTCTGTGGATTTCCCAATTGAGTTTACACCTACTCACAAATGTTTTCCTCCTCTAGTGCAACATCTGAAATCTGAACATTTGAAGTCTGGGTCTTTTCTGCCTCCTTAGCAATAAAATTTATGAGACTCGATCATTTATGAATTGGTTTCTGTGTGTTGGACACCTTAGTACAGTTGCAGCGTATCACAGCTCATTCAGGAGAAACTTCTTCACAGAAAGGGTTGTTAAGCACTGGAACAGGCTCACCAGGGGGGTGCTTGAGTCTCCATCCCTGAATGTGTTTAAAAATTGCCTGGATGTGGTGTTTGGGGACATGGTTTAGTGGTGGGTCATTGGGAATAGGGCAATAGGGCTAGGACAAGGCTGGACTTGATGATCTTGAAGGTCTTTTCCAGCCTGAGCAATTCTATGATTCTCTGATTCTCTGATTTTATCTTATGCTGCCAGATTAATGGCACCCATCAGCTGGGAAGTATTTTCCTTTCTTCAGTATGTCTTTGGGTATACACACAGAGCTGATTTCTGAATAAATGGACTTGCCCAGATTTTAGATTTTGTGCTTCATTTTATGTTGTGCTTTTTTTTTTTTTTTTCCCCCCTTGCATTCCCAGTTTTACTACATTAACTTTGAAAGTGTTTTTCCTGATGTGAGAACGGTCAAGCTGTGTATGTCCAATCACCTTCATATTAAAGAAAAGATGCCACTGAATCTATGACATAAAAATGTCAAGTAGATATTAAATGTAGTCTTACTAAGTAACATTTTATTGTCTGTGTTATTCAGCTGGAACAGAAAGTTACTTGCTGCTTTGTAATCAATCAAAATACTTTGAATAATGACTTTTAAAAGCACTAACAGATCACATGTGAGACCAAGAATTAAAAAAAAACCCAACAAAATGTGATTGTGATAAGTCTTAGGCAAAATGCTCTGCAGAAAGAGTGAGAGTAAGTAATCTGAAATAACAGATTGCATGTATCTCACATACATAGTATTTCATGTTGTTTAAAGCAACGTTTTCTCTTTTAAAAAGTGAAATATTATTTACAAATTATTCCACATTTTCAAATTCATCTTTCCTGTGATCCACCCATTTTCTCTCTGTTGAAGAATCTGAGAGCAAGTTTGCGTAATGCTGTGAAGACAAAGCCAAGGCAGGAGCAAAACTACACTGACAAGAGCCTGAGGAGTTGGCATCCCTGAAATACTGGTAGTTAGTTAAAAACAGTCATAATGAAAGAAAAATATTTATGAAACCTGAAAATTATTTACATCATTTTTGATGAAACACAAATCAATTTCATATCAAAAGGAGAGAGGAATAGTTTTTTATCCCATTTTATTTAGAAACTGGAATAAAAAGCTAAGTAGCCTTTTTACTAAAAAGTCAAAAAATATTTTACAATTATTTTATTAATGTAATTTATGAATCAATGTTTACTTAATGCTAATTTATGTTACTTTGCATTTTCATGCAAATATTGTCCCAAATAATTTTTTCTTTGGGAAAATATACTTATTAGAGATGGAGATTCATATGTAATGCTAAAGTGCATGTAAAACTAAATAAAAATCTATTGACTGTAAATACATGTTTTAGGGATGTTTTTTGTTGTTTTTACGGCAGCCCTCTTGAACAAACAAAGTAAAAGAAAACGTTTTAGTAGCAGCATGGACACCTGCCTCGAAAGTCCTTTGGATGGAAAGTAAGCTGGGCGATGGAGGTGGCAAAGCTGCTTCTTCTCCTGCCCTGCCCCTGCTTGGGTTCCCAGTGCTGGAGTCCCCCGTTACTATGGCAACGGGCCGGAGGCAGGCAGTGACATCGCTGTTACTTGCGGGTGTAGCCAGGCGGGTCCGGGTGTCCCCGTGTGGGAGGTGACCCTGGCTCCCTCCCCAGCCACAGTCACGGGGGTGCCGTGACCTCCGAAATCTTATCACGGGTGTTTGCCGTGGGAGCTGGAGCCTCTAGGTCCGTGCAGAACCCACCCATCTCCCATCCCCCAAGGCCTTCAGGCTCTGTGTCCCCCCCAGCATTGCCTGAAGGGTGAATATACAGCAGAGATATAGAAATTGTAATTCCAATTAATGCAACCACCAGGGAGCGATTGAAGGAGAAATAAAAATGTGGTCTTCTCATTTCCATAAGCAAATGAAAATAATTTAGATGACTTGCATCTAGATGAAGGAGAACGCCTATGTAAAAACTAATTACCCTCCGTGCTAATTACAGCAAAGAGTATAAAGGACAAACCTTTTGAAAAATATCCAACAATATTAAATGGAGTTTTATTAATAGATGAAATAAACTGAAAATGAGAGTTGTGATACATCATGTTTGGCCCTAGATTAAATTAAAAACTCTCTCTGGCTTCTGCTTCACAGCAGTCCCATAAAAATCAATGTATTACATGAAACCAGATGGGTCTTTTATTGAACCTGGACCTTATTCATTAAAGAAAAGTTATTATGACCAGACTTAAAAGAAACAATACCTACTGCTTCATAAATCAGTCACTATCCAATACATATAAGTGATGATGATAGAGAAAAATATATTTTAAAATCAATAGATACACAGTTCATCAAATGTAAGAGCAGAGCCCATAATATATTTTCTGGTGTAATTTGCTCTTAAGCACAGGGTTCATTTAAATCATAATATCTCCTTTGGCTGTAGAATGACAACCGATGACACTGAGCATGTGGAGGGTGATGCTCCCGACCTGTTTCACATGATGGCTCCCTGGTCCTCCAGTTTCAAAGAGGAAGAACTGGGTCTGAGATGTGGAATGTGAAAAACAAGCAGCAGCACTAAACATGGCTCACCTTTCTTTATGCCACTCTATTTGATGCCAACTCTGTTCTAACTCCTGTGCTGGCAGCACTTTAGCCCCAGAGACCAATCTCCTTGAATTTTCACATCCTCTCTGTACATTTAATATTGTTCCAGGCATGACCAGCAGGGTTGGGAATGAAATTTAATCTGGACTGGACAAGGATGAACTTTCTAGCAGGGTTTTGTAGCTGCCATTTGCACAGATCTCATGCACAGATTTTTATATATGTCACCAAATGGAATCAATAGACTTAGATTTCAGTATTTTTTTATATTCAGTACTTTAAATACAATCATATTGAATTATGCAATTGTCACCACTACTTTCAATCACTCTCTTGAAAACAGTAAATTCAAATCAAGATCAGTGACAATAGTGTAATTCAATACATTAATACTTAAAAACCAGAATACAGGTCTTGAAATCCAATGATTTTCTTCAGCTGCTCTTTCTAGCATAGTGCCTTTCCTCTGCTTCCCAGAAGAAGTTTGTATTTGGGTTATATCAGTTTAGTCACATCTTGCTGGGTATTTTATAACACATAGAGGATAAAAACTTCTCTCAGTTAAATCACAATGCACTTGATTGCAGCCTCTTGTTTAAACACAGACCTGGAAAGTATACTTCCCTTTTCAATTTTGTTTCCTTTGGTATTTTCCCTCTGTCTTTCAGGATGATAAAGGTGATCTGAGTTGCTGCTATCCCACTGTGTTAGCTGCTCTGTGAGCACTGAGCAAAGAAGTTTCTCTGCAGGATGTTTCTACTGCTTTTTTATGGCCTTTATTCCCAGGACATCAGCAGGGGATTCCTGCTTGGCAGAGGAGCTGAAGTGCCCAAGCCTAAGTTAATTTTTCCTGAAACTTTAAAGCCCTCAGTGGGGACAGAACCTGACCACCAGGAGGTAGCCCCATATCACAGAGAATTCAGGCCACCTAAGATGACCTGAAGGACCAACAGGTCCTGGCTGGTAGGTGATTATTTGAGACATAGCTGGCCTTCTGTGTTGAAGTATTAAGGTATATAAATCCTGTACAGCTATTGAAAATTTATTGAAAGGGACATATGAAGAGCAGGGAAGAATGTAGAACAAGCATGAAGAAACCAGTAACATGGGATGTTCCTGAAATCTGTCCCTTTGGAACCATGAGAGAGGGCATGCTGGTCTCCAGGTCCCAGAATTAGCCCCTGGCAGTGAGCATGGGCTTCTTTTCTTCAAAAGCAGAGCAGAGCTCACTTTCAAAATGCAGTTGCTGAGGGGCTGGGCTTTTTTTTTCAGTGCTCAGAGCATGACCCCAGGAAGATGTGCAATGGGCTGACATGGCTTTCCAAGCCTTCTCACACCATGCACTTTATGTTAAACAAACTTTACATTAAAAATTCAAGCAATTGCCTTCACCCTTTCTATTAAGAAAACAAATCTGCAATTATACATTGTTTGCAAACTGATCCTGTTGTGTGTTAGTATTTGCCAAACCCAGCTGTCAGCTGTGGGTGCTGAGGAGACTTGGACCTTGCTCCACAATATGTTCAAGGTGTAAGCAGGGCTACAACAGGAGGTTTGCAGAGCCACTGCTGCAGACAGGGCCAAACCTTCCTGGTGAACCCTCAGGCTTCAAGTGAGTGGCAGCTCTTGAACATGTTCTGGGCTGGGGTGGCTGATGTTTGAGTGAGTGCACTGCACTGCACTTTATGGATGGATGGATTTGATGGATGCACAAGAGCAACTATGAGCATACTGGCTCACGGTCCACTTGCCTTCAGACCATGTGGCTGTCTCATGCATAGCTGGAACATGAGCTTTCTGGGTACAGTTGACATCCTCCCGCCAGATGTACTTGGCACACAAACACCATATGGGACAGCCCTTAGCTGGGAGATAAGATCTCTTACTTGCCATTAAAACAGTGGAGAGGCTGGTGTTGAAAGCAACATTGGGACAGTCTTCTGCTGTGCAAACACATCTCCTAAATCCTGATTTGCATCCCACCTCGGGGCTTTCACCCTGCCACCATCTCCCTCTCCCAGGCTGTTTTTTCCTGCATATTCTCTCTCCTGGTGGGTAGTTCCATACCTAGAAGGGAATAAGAGACTCTGGCTTTTAAATATGAAAGCTGAGCATAGCAGGGGTTCTTAAAGATTACAGGGCAGTGTGTAGCTGAGCTAATGGGACTGTCTTGCCTCTTGTGAAATGTCTGAGACTCACATCAAGAGCTGGAGGTATTGAAAAATATTCTAAGTATGTCTTTGGGGTCAGAGCTAACCACATGGGGTGGATGTCTGTGTGACAGTGTGAGAGGAAGGATTCTTTTTTGTAAATCCCCATGCTTTTATGTGCTTAGGGATGTTCCAGCAATGCTGTTTGTATTAGTCTCAGGATCAACCTTCATTTTAAGTCAAATTAATTTGATGGGTGATATGCATGTTTTTTCCAGTCTCAGAGAATGTTAGAAATACTTTCTTGCACGGGGGTTTTTAGAACGGCTTATATTAGATATTAACTCAATTCCCCTCTATTTTTCTCCTTGCTCCAAAATGTTTTATTTCAGAGAGTTTATTATGAAATATAATTGTGTGATAAAATCTGCAGTAAACCAAGGATATGATCCACAAGACAACTCTTTCCAATTTACAACTTATTCTTAATTCTAGTTTAGTCATATGTGATAGCCTTAGCTTTGTCATCCTTTAATCAGAGCTTTAATACCTGATCATGGGTGTTAGGGATCTAGAGAGAGAAAAAAAATCCCTCGTGGTTTTCAGAAAGAAAGAAAAGCCTCTAGATGGCAGAAGTGCACTACAGAAAACGCCAAACCTTAATTGAGCAACAAGCTGCAAAAAGGTTGAGTGCCAGCTGTGGGGAAGAGGTGCACTGATTATTGACTGGTCCACTGACCTCTTCCTCCTCCTCCAACTTTAATTGCTGCTGCAGATGATCTGTGCATTACAGTCACACAGACATGATGCCAAACTGGGTCTGAACAAGTTTGCTCATGGAGGTAGTTTCTGCCTTTCTGCAAAATGACACTGCGGCTGTTTTTTTTTAAAGGTGAAGTGAAAGGCAGCTGGCAGTATCTGGAGTTTGGGATGTCTTCTGTTTGCCACCCCTGAAACTTCACAAGGAGCTGCATCCCCTATGAGGCTTTGTCACTGTCCTTTGGGAGGTGATCAGCAGTCTGCAGTCCTTAAAAAAACAAAACAAAACAAAACAAACCCCAACCACCTCAGCCACCTCATTCTCTGTGTAGGTGGGCAGTACACATTTTAAGGTCTTTTTGACCTTAGAAATAGAGCAGAAAAGTTTCAAGTGCCCTTATCTGTCTGACAGAGCTGTCAGCAACTCCTCTTGTAATCAGTTATACAAGAAGAATCCAGTTAATTTTGGCACTGAAGCACAGGGAAGAAAATCCTTCTGTAAATCTGAGGTTTAAGCAGTATTAATGGCTGACACATTGCTAACTCAGAGCCTGTGAATGCTGTTACAGCTTGGTCAGGGTCCCTCTGCACAGTCACCTTGAGAGTAAATCCAACTGTTTAGGCTTCTGAGGTGCCATAGTAATTCAATCTAGAAAAAAATCCAATTTCTAACTCTTCAGTCTTACACTTTGGTCTGGTGAGGAATTGATTTGAGATTTCAGAGTTTTCTGTTTCAGAGGAAGGCCTTTTGATGTTGGCTTTTGGTTGCTGATTAAAAGCAATTAGATGGTACTCAGAATACTTGGATAGCTCTTCAGCTCACCATATGGCAGGCCTATCCTAACTTCAACGCAGCTGCAAGGATAAAACACAGACTTTATTGAGATTTCACGTAGAATTAAAGACATAAACCAAGGGGAGACACTTGAACCTTTTTCTCCCATACCTAATGGGAGTGCATGCAACACATCCAACAAGCCAAATTGAGACCAAACCCCACAGTTGTATGAGTGTGGGACACTCATGAAAGTAGAAGGTCCTGGTGTTTTTCCTTGCTCCAAAGCAGAAACCATAGCTAAGAAAATGTCTGGCTCATTTTGATTTGGCACTGCCATACACTCCTGCCTGAAACAAGTGTCCCAGGCTGCAGGAGACCCATGGCCATCACATTCCCCTCCAGACATTTGTGATAGCATGAGTTATCTGGGCTTCAGTTTATCTGTAACAGGATGGCAAAAAAAACCCCCAAAAAACCAAAAAAAAAAAAAACCACAAAAAAACCAGGAATATCTTTTTACTTTTGGACCATTTGATATTGACAACACTTAGCAATGATAAACTTTATTGCCAACTTTGGCCCACCAATTCTTCCTCCCTTCCTTCATGGGCCAGAGACCAGGCAACAATCAATGATATTGGTTGTAGATCACAGCCCCCATGCTGTCACAATGGAAATCTTGTTGTGAGCTATCAAGTGCTGTTTAGTTGTGTAAAAAGCAGCAGAAGCTGTCATAAGAAATTCTGGACTTGTTTTTTTGTTGTAGCTACAACTGAGTCAATCATTTCAAGGAGCCACACCAGCTCCTGTACCAAGGTTCTTGGTCAGCCCTATGCAGTCAGTGGGACTGAAGCCAGAGGGACCTCCCATACAACACCTTCAGTATCATGCTGGTAAACTTTTATGGGCTTGTCTCTATTTTCCTAAGAACTCTGACCAGCTGTTTACTTGGCCTTCTCTTTCTCAGGTGCCATTTGTACTTCAAGCAGCAGACTTCACATTTTAAGCAGAAGAACCTCAGAACTTGACTTGAAGAAACCCAGAAGTATTGTAACGAGATGTGTTCTCAAGATGCCAGTATTATGACAGGAGACAGAATTGTTTATCTATTGCATCTCATATTTTTTTAATCCATAGGAAGCCCTAAATCAATGCACCATCATTAGGTTTGAGGGCTGTCAGCCAATTCTCCAAATAAGAAATAGAATCAAGATCTTTGTATTTTATCTCAAAAGATCTCTACATACTTTTAAACTGATGCAGATGTTAGGCCTGATTTGTCTAGAACTTGAATAATCACAAGGCACCTACCCAGTTTCAGATAGAACCATCCTCACTGTTGTACATCTATGCTATTCTCTGGCCTTGCATTCCAGAAACATTTCAGAGAAAAACAAGATGCTTTTTTTGTTTGTTTGTTTGTTTTTTCCCAAGCATGCTATGTGGGGCACAAATATTTTAGTTCCTCCAGTAGATTTTCCAGGTTTACTTATATTCTCATAATATTAAAGGTAGACCCAGAAACTGGCATTGTACTCCTACTGGGGAAAATTTTGCATTGCAGACAGCTTGGCTGATGTTTAGTAAAGTGTCTAGTGATCTGTAGTGATAAAAATGAAATCCTCAGTCCCATCACATTTAGAGGACACTTGAATAGTTGTTACTTGCGCCTTCAGTTAATCTGAGTTTGTGAAAATAACATACTCTGTATTCTTGGCAGCATTTGATACTCCTCTCCCTCAGAGGCTGTCACAGCACGTAGCAACCTTGGTGAGCAAAACCCTTCAGAGGTGGGAGACTGTGTGCCTCCTATTCACAGGTAGTGAATGTGAGGGCAAATCTGGGCATGGAAACACAGGTGGGATGTCCCCTTTCCACCTGCTCTGTGCTCTGAGAGCACCCCTGCCACCTGGTGCCTCTCAGAAAGCTGTTGGGATCTATGGGTTCCAGATGAGGATGTTATCCTCTGGGATTCCTCAAGCTGACTCCCATCAGGATTACACTCTTCTAATTTCCCACTGAAAACTGTTCATCATGTTGTTCTTACACTGTCTTTGTTTGCTAACTTAAGCATTCTTTTCATGGTTGAGCCTCCCAGGGTGTATGTACCCAGGCAAACCTCGCTTGTCTAAGACCTAATTTTCAGGATTTGAACAAACCTCCATTGCTATAACTCCCACAGAATCAGACTTCTTTCTGAACCAGCACCTCCCAGCGTGTTAGAGGTTGGAGAGAGGGAGGCTGAGGCTGGAGAAAGCTGCAGACAGGAACCTGCAGACAGGTTCTGCATTTTCTGATGGGTGTCCTGGGGCTCGTGTGGACCCACACAGAATGGCAGTTTTGGAAGTTTAATGTCCTCTACAGAAACCTAGCCTGAGAAAAAAAAAAAAAATCAATCTGAATAAAGCTGTGTTGTCCTTCCAGAATTTTGTTTCAGAGACCTGAGACCAGTCCAAGTTCCCTTTTTTTTTTTTTCACTGAGATCCTGCTGAGGCATAAGCTCTGGGCACCTGCAGATTTTTTGTGCCCATGGTAGGAGCAGCAGGACAACAGCTTTCCTGGGGGTAGAGCAATGACACCAAGCCCTGAAAGTACATGCACATACATATACCAAGATATCTCCTCACAACTCCAAAATCCAGCCCCCTAAATGGATTCATAAAATAAAGAATTTATTTTATACATGGAGTTATATTGTCCACTCTCTTAAAATTAAACCTTTTATTAATCCACAGGTAAGCAACCATAGGGAATGTTGCAAGAGGACAGAGGCTAATGGTTTTAAACTAGAAAAGGTTAGTTTTAGACTAGATAAAAAAAAGATCATTTTTTTACCATGACAGTTGTTGAACACTGGCATAGGTTGCCTAAAGAGGTGGTAGGTGCCCCATCCTTAGAAACATTCAAGTTCAGGATGGATTGGGCTCTAAGTTGAAGATGTCTCAGCTCACTGCAGGGGGATTGGACTAAATGACCTTTAAACCAACCCAAAACATCCTATAGTTCCATAATTCTGTGATTCTATGTCTCAAGAGGGGTATCACTCCACTGGTGTGTTGTATTAGTAGAGAGATGTTTAGACAGACACAGAGAGAGATTTCTTACACTATAAAAGCTACAACCTTCATTAAGGTTGCAAATATTAAATATTTCACAATTGCAATAAAGTTAGCTTTGGTCTCCTTGAGCATAAAACTTATTACATATTATTTCTTATAAATTTGCATAGCAGATGCAGATACTTCTAAAGGCTGTTGTCATGTCCTGGTTTTCTGTAGACTCTAGTCTTTATCTCTGTGCAGAAGAAATTATGCTTACATAATAGAAATATATGCAATACTTTATTTTCCCTTCATTATCCAGTAAATGATCTTATTCACTAAAGAATACTATTATAACATTTCTGTTATATTTTCTTTTTTTCCCCCTTCATCTCTGTCGTATGTGTATACTTTACAGAACTTCATTAGTTTTTGCCACATTTCTGGGAGGGGATCCTACATTCTGCATTTTCAAATGGGGGTCAAGTCAGAAAGTTTAGCATCAAACATATCAATGACTCCCCATGCCAACAGGAGACCAACAACAAGGTTTTTTTTCTCTGTTGCAGAGAGCCTTTTGACATTTTTGATGAATTTCTGAGCTACACTGTGTTGAAAAATCTTTCAGGTTTTACTGCAAAACTTGAGCAGTAAAAATATTTCTTGGTCAGACCACAACCTTGATATTTCAGAGACCCTGGGTATATACACATTAATGTTTCAATTTTGGTTAGAGGTAAGTTGAAGTGCCTCTTTATCATTCTCACTGAATGAATTCCTTTGGGTGAAACTGAAGTGAAGGGTGTGCTTTGGAGGACACCGGATGACTTCCAGCCTGCTGATAGACATTCAGTACACCAAACCAGACTAGGTCTGACCCTGGAAATTTGGGCTTTGGTCCCCCAGAACTAGTTGTTCTGTTCTACAGATTCATTGCCATAGTGCTACATCCCCTGCCAGTGCAGACATAGCCTCAGGCTGATGTCCCTGCTCAACTGCCTGCTTCAGAGCAAAGCTTTCCATGTGGCTGTGATTACCTTCAATCTGTCAGAGTGGGGACTTGACCCTCCTGCTGCTGTGCTGTTCTTGTGCCCTCACAAACAGGTTCTATTTTTCCTCAAAATAAAGATATTTTGACTTGGATAAGTAGTCATCGTGCCACAGCATTTTGAGCACTGCCGATTAATGCACCCTGATTGGAGTTATAGCCAATTTCAGCTGACGTGGCATGTACACAAATCCTTGCCCCAGCTCTGCAAGCTCAGCCAGCCAGAAAATGGAGAATAGATCACTGGTGGCTCTGAAAGGTGTGGTTTGTGCAGTTTGCTTAGTGGACAGTTGGAGCTCTGTGGCTGGGTCAGCTGCTGATCCAGTTTCCCACAGCAACAGCCCTGCTGCTGTGCTGAGTCCATCCTCTTGCATTCAGTGCACTTTGTTTGAGATGCTGGGAGGGATTGACATGACAAATAACAGCTTCTGCCACTGCACAACATTGATTCATGGCCAGAATACATCCAGCCTGTACACTCAGTAACTGTGCTCAGCAGTCTGCATCCGTAGGTTGAAGGCTGACTCCATCCAAATCTTCTTGGCAATTATATTCAAAATTCAAGTGACCTTCTTCATGACAATGTGAAAATTATAATTTCTTAAAGTCTTATACTCTTTGATCAAATTTGAGTTGATATTCCCTAAGACAGGAAAAAGCACAAGCCTGGATTGCCACCTCCAGTCACTTCTCTCTCCCTAATTTTCCCTGATCCTCTGTCCTGGATATGAATGTCCATAGGTTTTCAAATAGAAAATTACCAAAATTTTTATTTATGGACAAAAGAGCATATCTTTCTTCTGCTTACTCTTTGAAAGTGGTGTCACTGTTTCAGCTCATATTTTCCTCTTCAACTGTGCAATCTCACTATGAACAAGATTTCATTCAAACCAAGGTGTTCTTAAAACCAGTGGTGGGTAGAAAGAAAAAAAGCCATCAGCCATGCAAAACATGGGCACACTCTCTATCCAAAAGACTGGGGCATAGCACTGTTTTTCTAAATACACAGGAGTGTGTGTTTTGGAGAGCTGGTGTAGCTGGGTGCATTGGGAAGGTTCACAGTGAGAAGAAGGCAGTGGCATCCTAGAGAAGACAAAGATGCTCTTCAGAGCAGAAGCCTGAGGAACTTCAGCTTAAACTCTGCAGGAATTTCTTCCTTCTCATACTCCTCTTTCTTTAAGGAATTCAATTTATACACCTAAATTAAGGCTCTGTTGCCACACAGAAGAGATGAGGCACCTGCAGAGGGGATTCAGGAAAACTGTGAGGTTTTTTTCCCTCATGAGTTAAAATGTTGAAAATTACCTGAATGGTTTTATGTTGCTGGCTTCAGTCCTGCTAAGCAATCTCAGCTTTATGATCTCACAGTGAGTTTTGTAACTTCCTAGGATAATCATGCTTTGAAAAAAGTAGTTTTTTTTTCATAAAGTTCCACTCCTATGATATTTTTCTATCAGCTCTAACAGGAAAAGCAGAGGGATTAAAGTACACTTGTGCATCAATCGTTATGGTGGAACATAGGGAAAATCCTATTTAAAGGGCACTTTTTATTTGAAATCCTATTGTGGCCTTTAATAGACTGAATCCCCAAAGGGGAAAGTTGTCTGTGGTAAAACCTGTAAAACCCAGGAGCAGTGAATCACAGGGACCAACTGATACTCATCCAAGGATTTGAAAACAAACAAAGCATTAAACAGGAGCAACATTGACAAGGATATCTTTATAGCAAGGAGGCCTGAAAACTTAAAACTCATTAACATGATGCTTATCTTCAAATGAAACTCGGGGCCATCTGAGGCTCTACAGATCAGTGAACTTTATTATAATAGCAGGGAACCTGACTGAGGGTTCAATTAGGGATAGAATATCACAAATATAAGTATAGCTTCTCAGGATCAAAGCAGCACTGCTTCTTTAAGAAAAAATGTGCTTCTCTACCTTGTTAGAGCTCTTTTGAGTGTTAAAACAGGAGACCTGGTGAAAACAGTGTACTAGGATTTTCAAAAGACTTTTTGATAAGGGGCCCCATAAGGGACTATTAAAGTATAATTGAGAAACATCAGGTAATGCACATTAGTAAAAATAGGCTAAACTTCTGATAGGCTGTTGGGCTCAGATTTTCCTCTCTCTGAGGAGAGAGACATGAAAGTTTCATGCAGAGCTCTGAGCAGGGGTGTACAGCAATAGTTGAAAAGTAAAAAGGGAGATGAAGTTATGAGAAAGAAAATTGTACGAGGACCCTGGGCTATGCTTGGAAAACTGGCACTGAATGCAGGCAGGTCAGATGCCACGTGGCCCCTTTAGTAACACATAACTGTGTTGCCAAATCAATACAGAATTAAGCAAATATTTTCCCTGTTCTTTCTCTCCTACAAACCTCCCAAGGAACCCAATTTTTCCATCCAAAGAGGCAGGCACAGAGAGAAATGGGAAGAACCAGGGAGCAGTTTCTGGGCTTGTTCCTAGTGGGGATGCTACCAGTGCTGAATTTAGAGAAGCTCAAAGCAGAATTATACCTCAGCAAATTTTAGGTTAGTGATAGGCAATATGATTCCCAGGAGTCTGCAGGAAGAAATAATTCAAGATGTGCTTGCTGAGTAGGCTAGAGGAGATTTTGGTGTATCTGTATCTTGTGGCAATCATTTGCACATTTTCAGCAGTATTATGTCTCTTGGCCAGGTGGGGTTTTTTTAAGAAGCTATGTTTTTTGCAGTTTAAGCACAGATTTCCAGCAGTGTTGTTGTTTCTTTTTTTTTTTTGACACTGTGGGATCATGGCTTGTATTTATTGTGGACTGACCATATTAAAAATCATATTAATAATGTATTGTTTATATATGACATTACTAAGTTAATCTGTAGAGGCCAAATGTAATAAGCAAGAAATCCAAGTGGGGAGATTGTAGAAAATCAAATTAATTCAATGACTTATTCATTTTCATTATTTTAAATAATAGCTAACCCAAATACCACTATTTCTTTATCAGCATAACCCCAGTAGATGTTAGAATGCTTTCTAAAGAAGGAAGAACTCATTATCCTGTCTTACTGGTGGGAAAACAGAGGCATAAAGTATCAGTTCCTGAAGCTAGGAGTTAAGCCTATGTGTTTTGGGTCCCAGGGCTGGGAGCTACCTGATAAGCTCTATCACATAGACACTTTTGCATCAAAATGTCTGTGGATGCAAGATACATTGTTAATATAGATCTTCTGCATATCTTTTATTTTGGATTTAGTGATGTTGTATTTTTCTAGCTTAATGCTGAAGTGTGTACTCAGGCAAAAATCCCAGCATCAATGGGAACTAAGTGCAGTTACCTGGTAATGAATTCTGGACAACACCTCTGTTAAGTACAGAGGACAGAGTTGGACAGTATTAGAGCTGTCCAAAAAGCAGTGTTTCTGTATTGCAGGAAATGTAATTTTTTTTTCGAAACTCTGAATATAAAAAGAAACATTAAGCTTTCAGTGTTTCTGTGACTGGTGCCTTCCCAGACCTTGTAGGTGTCCAGTGCTGCTCGATTTCAGCAGATAACTGATGAAATTGTCAAGACTCTTACTTTTACTGAGCACCCTGAGCATGCTAGTGATGCTGCAGCTTCTAAAATACCCAACCTGAGGTCTGTAAACCTGAAATGCTTTGGAAGAATTCACATTTTCTGATGAGAAGTTGTATTGATGGAAAGTTTCTGATCATCTCTAAACATTCTGCTATTCCCTATGGAGCCAGGTGTCTGTGGAAATTATGGTAAGAAACTTTGTTCAGGATGAAGAACATTTTATGTCTTTGTTCATTGTGAAGATTTTCTAACAAATATTTTTTCTGTAAGTTGCTTCGGCTATAATAAGTTAATCCCAATTCTAATGCACAGTAGAAAGGTGATGATTTAAAAAAAATTCTTCTCCTTTATGTGAGACAAAATTCAGTTCATATTTATATAAATGCCTAAGCATAAATCAGCATGCTATGAATACTCAAGATATCAATTAGATATGGGATAAAGATCTTAAGGTGCTGCTCCTAAAGTCCATGCAGGAAAAGACTGGTCTGAAAACTAATTAAGATGACTATGATAGTCAAATATATGAATGTATCTTAAAATTCTTTACATGTTTCAATTACTATACTGATCATCATAAAAATAGCAAAGAAAAGGCCCGTGATTGACATCTCCTAAATTACTTAAACAACTTCAGTCCTCCTATTATCTCCTGGTAGGCAGAAGAGAACAATAAATATTTTTCATTGCTATAGGATGGGCTGCTCTCATAACCTAGTACTTGCTATTCTGCCTGATAATCCTATCTCATGTGTCAAAATTCATTAAGTTACCTACTCTGGGTAGAAATCTGTAAATCCCACATTCTTAGATGGGGCTATGGTATCCTCAGCATCATTTACATGTCTCTGTTTGCATTTGAGATTCTTCACTTAGGGATTCTACAGGCAGCAGGTACACAGCATGCAAACAGCCTCCTGGAAGCTGGGCTAGCAATTACATTGCTACATAAGAAAAGCTTATTAAGAGAAAAAAAAAGTTTTAAAACTAGAAAAATTCTACACAGCCTCCATTGTGCTTGCAACCCTATGGTACATTGAGATGAGTCATAAATAAGTACCAAAAGTTAGAGGCCATTTTCTAAAATGCTGCTGAAATGTCTTGCTCTGTTTTCCTGGGCTTTGACCAGCCCTGAATTCTCAGCAGGAGAGGCAGCTAAAATCCCAGGATCCTCAATAGCTCTGAAAAGTGTGATAGGAGGTGGTATATTTCTGGGCACATCTGAAGTTGGATGGCAGGTCTGGAGGTTGTCTAGTCCAACATCCCTGGTCAAAGCTGGGTCAGACACAGTGGTTTTTCTCAGGACAGAGGCTCCAGTCCCTAAATCATTGTCATTGCCTTGTGTTGGACTCACTCCAGTTTGTCATATCCTTGTATCCTGGGGAAATCAGAGCTGAACAGAGCATCCAGATATTTCCCACTGGTGCTGAGTCAAGAGAACAGTTCACATCCCAGGACCGGCTGCCAATGCTCTGCCAGCCCATTTCTTCAGTTCCTCAGGGATGCATCCTTGTGGTGCAAAAGTCAGAAGCTTCCAGTGTTGGTCATCATGGAAGCCTCTATTTCCCAACCAGACAAGCTCAGGCTCTCCCTGTGTTTCCTTCAGTACAACTGGAGGTTCAGGCTCTTGTATCTGAATGGTATTTCTGATGCTGCAGTCTGCTGCTCTCCCACAGCTCCTTTCCCACACCCACCCCAGCCCCAGCCCAGTGAGAGGTCCCATGCTGGAGGGCTGTGTCCCCCATTGGGAGTTTCACCTGGGCAAAGGCTTGGATGTTACAGGGACAGATGCTCCAGCAGGTGCTGTGTCCTATGGCACATCACCACCACCATCAGAGATCCTGCCTTTCCTCTGCAAAAACTCCCATCCCTGATAGCTGCATGCTGTTAGGTGGCTCTCCATTCCTTTCCTTTCCTTTGTGCTGCATCCCTGTTTTCCCCCTGTTGTACTTGTCCTCTGCAGTCACACTCAAACACCTCAGAGGGCTAATGGGCACTAATAATAACTAATTGCAGAACTGCTCTGCATTTATAGTACTGAATGAGTAGGCAGCACCCCACGGGGACTGCAGGAAAGGATTCATCCAGACAAGTAACTCTCATATGACAAATTTTGGGCTATAAAATAAGGAAGTGTTTTCTGTAAAGAAAAAAGGAAATCACAGTAAAAGAGCAAAATTGGTTAGAAGTGAACTTCTGTTCATTATGATTCCAGTGGGACTAATGAAGGCAAAAGAAAACTTCTGTGTTTATCAGGCAATTATGTGAAAGAGTTAAATATGAACAAAGGAAAAAGATGCAAACTTAATTGGTACATTCTGTTACATCTTATTACAATACAGTTGCTAGAGACTGAAAAGGCTTGAGAAACCTTGGTGGTGAACAGAATGTAGTTTATGCAGGCTAACTGGAGATCTGCTTGAAAATTTCCTGACATGGGAGCTAAAAACATTTTGAATCTTGGTTCACATACTCATGAGAAGTGGTGTAAGTGCCATCTTATTCCAAAAAGTAGTCAGAAGAGCAATGAGAAAGTAGTGAAGTACAGTGATTTATGAACTACACAAAGCTGATATTCATACATGAAAAATGTTCCAATGACAATTTTAGAAGTTCCCATTATTAATATTTGGATGTGGGGTTCAGTTTTGAAGTACATTTTTGGATAACGAACTCTCACCTAACTGTCTATAGAAATAGATGCAAGGGACTGACATAAAGGAGTTGATTCAAAAAGAAATAGGTAGGAAACAAAGATGGTTTAACCACCTAAGAAATTTAGGGACAACAGTCTGAGCAAAAACCTTTGTGCTCCAAAATGATTTAACTTTCAGAACTTGAACTAAGCTGCTCGAAGCACTGAGATGTCATTGTTTTCTTCTCTTTTTACCTGCTTTCCATTCTCAGAGGAGGTTAGTTTTAAATGGCCTTGTCAAAACCTAATTGTGGTTTTGTACTGGCTAATTCCCAGGCTATTTAGGCACTGAAGAATCAATTCTGAGGCATGTCTATGAGGAGTTTGTAAAGGGATGGAGGATGCTGCTGAGATCAATCAGCTTCCTAGTTTTTAAATCACACAGGAAATTCAGGTTAAAAACTGCGTTCTGGTTGACTGATCCCATGTCTCAGGAAAGTGCACTCAGTACCTACCTTTATTCTTGAGAACTTGTGACTCTGTAAATTAATAAAATGTGCAGTGAGTGAGAATGGAAGACTCGAGTTGAAACCCTGACTCACATTAGTGTGTGGTATGGGGACTAAATAAAGACTTCTGACCATATCTCCTACATCCCAAATAAGGGCTTCAGCCACAGGCAGTTCCAGGTGGAACACAGATTGTTTGCTACTGGTCTTTACAGAATAAGACAGGGGCCACACAGAAGGGTTGAGGACATGGGAACATATGTGCATTTCAAGACTGGATTCACAATATCTTTACTAACAGCATGAAAAAACCAAGGTGGCTTGACCTGAATCAGAGCCAATCTCTCTTATATTAACCTCACAAAATTTCTTTTTTAAAATTTTTTTTATTTTATGCTTGAAAAATGAACAAGATGAGAGTTGGGTGCAAGGTAAGAAGGACTCAGACTAAATTAATTCAGGTTAGGTTTGGCTCTTTAAAGGTTTTAAAAATTAGTGTGTGTGTTAGGGTATGTGTTTATTGGATGTAGAACAGTGGAGTGCAAAATTCTGCAAAGTTGGTTTCAAGATACCTGAGGGCTGGGCCAAGATTCCTGCCTCAGGATGTGCCGAGTGCCTATGTCAATAAAGGATTTTGCTAGATTTTAAAGGAGCGATGAGGAATGCTTCACACATGCAACATCTGGGTTAGAAAATTGAAGTGCTTTGCTAGATTATCCTGAATTAACCTAGGCACAAGGAGCTTTAGGACTGGTTAATGTTTTACCTGTGCTCAACAAGCTTTTTAGGGAGAACAGTGAACCAAAACTGTAACAGGGAAACGTCAAATAATCTGCCAAGAATATCTGCCTGCCTAGAGATGATAAAGTGTTATTGGTTACCTTTATACTTTTTAAAATAGTTGAAATGGTTCTAAACTGGATGAGGGTGGATTTAGGTTTGCCATTAGGAAGAAACTCTGTATTGTGAGGGTGGTGAGACACTGGAACAAGCTGCCAAGGGAGAGTGTGGATGCCCCATTGCTGGAAGTGTTCAAAGCCAGGTTGGATGGGGCCTTCATAAAATCATAGAATTATAGAATTTTCAAGGTTGGAAGGGACTTTTAATATCATCTAGTTCCAACCCCCCTGCCATGGGCAGGGACACATCCCACTATATCAGGTTGCTCAGAGTCCTGTCCAACCTGTCCTTAAAAACTTCCAGCTATGGGGTTTCCACCACCTCTCTGGGCAACCTGTGCCAGTGTCTCACCACCCTCAGAAGGAAGAACTTCTTCCTAATATGTAATTTAAATCTACCCTCCTCTAGTTTGAAACCATTCCCCCTAGTCCTATCACTGCCTGTCAGTACCTCACTGCCCTGAGCAAACTGGTCTAATGGGAGGTGTTCCTGCCTACTCAGGGGGTTGGAACAAGGTGACAAGGAAGGTCCCTTCCTACCCAAAACATTCTATGATTCTATGAAAGTATTGATTGATTGTACTATGAGAAACAGGGAACAATTTATATTAGCTCTTTCTGTTTTACAAAATCTTCCAATAATTGTCCTTAATTTTCCCTTTTAAAGCCCAGAGGAAGTATGCTGCAGGTGGGTTTCCATCTGCCCAGCACTTGGCAGATAGTATGGAAGAAAACAAATAACTTCATGATAACAGAGTAGCTATAGAAACTTAAATTAGATGTGTCCATAAGGCATGGTTATCCACCAATCCCATTTCCCCATTTCCATTTGCTGCTTCTTCTTTTTTTTTTTTTTTTTTTTTTTTATTTGTGAGCAGAAGGTAATTCACCTGTAACTGCACAAATTAGAGTGAAATAGAAAAATTTAGTAAGGTTTGCACCACAGAGATCCAAGTCAAAAGAATTCAACCATGTCAAGTAAAGGGACACATAGGGAATTTCAAGTCCCATCAGAGTGTGGTCAGATTATGCCCAAAAGAAAAAGTCTCTCTCATCTCTTGTCATAAACAATTCTCACTTTAAATGTAACTGTAGACATCCTCATTAACAATACAAGTATATATCTTATCCGGTGCTCTTCTGGTGAGAAAGAAGACAATAAGAGAGCATTTAAATCTTGGAAGTTTGAATCACTTATTTTTTTTCCTAATCAGTTTTCTCAGCCTCTGACAGGAATGGTTTTGAAGTCTACTGTGCCTGGGAATCATGTTTTGAAGATACTTCTATGTTTTTGCTCCCTATCAAGCAGCTGTCTCAAGGGTGTCCTAGTGCTACCCAGATAATTTCTGTGTTCTTGACAAAAATTGTGCTGTACACCATAGGGAATTTGTAGGGGGAAGAAGAATTAATTCCTTTCTTCAACCTCTCGGTAACTTCAGTCTTTTAAAGTCAAATTAGGAGTAAGAGAAATGTATCAGTAGTTTAACAATAAAATTTCTCTCATTTTTTTCCATGAAGAGCAGTGGGCACCATATGGAAGCTCAGAAGCGTCACTTCCATTTTAAATCTCCAACTGTCTCAATTGTTTGTGTATATTCACTCACCACTAGAAAAAGTAACAGGACTGAAAGTCCTGGAAAGCACCATGTTTAATAGTCTAGCAATCATAGCATGGGACTTGCATATTGATTCAAGTATCCTGTTTGATCAAGAATTGGCTGTTTCCTATTTGTTCAAGAAATAAAATAAGAAATGGTGGAAGATGAAATGTGAGATACCTGCAGTGTTTCTTTTATGAGAGAAAATACGTTGGTGAATTTTAATTGGAAGGAATTGTTACATAGAGAACTAAAGCACTCGTAGACACTTTTCCTCATCATCAACGGAGAAAATAAAACCCCACAGTTTTCTGCTTGCACATTTTTACTTCAATTAATCATGATGTTTAGCTCACACTGGGAGAATAGCTGCCTATACCAATAGCCTTGGGCTCTGTGAATGTTATTCATTGCATTATTCACTACACTGTGTCTCACATTTTAAAAGTTCTGCTCTGGGTTCCCACTTTCTTAGCTCCGTGTTCACATTCTCTACATGCAGTAGGCTTCAAGTGTATTTTTGTACCTATAATGAGTTATTATCTCTCTCAGAATCAAAACAGTGTACACAGTGTTCCTTCAATCACATTGCTAATCTTTCTGTGGAGGAGTGATGATTAAACTTATTCTCTGTCATCATATGGACATTGCAGGACATTCTTCTCTTTAACTTCTAGTTTGTCTCACAGCAAACCAGCCACCAGCTGAATGTGAAACACTATGTAGTTAAAATATATAAATCCAGCTTGATAGGTTGATGCTTCCCTAACACCTGGTAATGGGGTGGTTGCTATCATAAGGTTTTTTATGGCCTGCTAGTCATCTGTTTGCTTCCAGCAGAAATGTCTGTGAAGCAGAATTGTTAGTCTTTGTCAAACGGTTGTGTAAACTGTTTTCTGAAGTGCATTATTTTCCAGTACTGAAAACAGTTCTCTAATTTTACACTGATCCCTGTGACAGCACATAGCATCACTCAAGTCATATTTGTGTCCTGGCATGGCAAATGAAGCAGCCCTTGCTGTAAGTGATCACAATGCAGTGGCTTAAGATAATTTTATCCTAGTTCTCACTTGATTCCCTTAATTTTCCTGTCAGATTTCCAGAAGTTCACACTGGCAGTTATTTCGGTAAGCTAAGAAATCAAAAGAATTTAAATCAACAAGGAATTTTTTGTCTTTGTTTAAGTGTGAGTTCTAAAGGTTAACAAATAACACCCAATTCTACCTGTTTCTGTGTTATAAATACTGATTTTCCCCACAGTCTTGAAATTCAGTCTCCAATCTTAAAACTGATCTGGTATTTCTTTGGGATTTGCAACACCAAAAATGACCCCTCCACCATCCAATTTGACTTCTGGATATGGTGTCAAATTTTAAGTATCAGTGTGCTTACACTTTCTGTCAGTAAAGTATTCCAGACCAACTTTCAGAAGTGAAGAGGGAGTTTCACAAACTGGCAATTAGAAAAACACCTTAACTTGGAACCAGCATAAATATGATTCTTCAAGACAGTGTAATGTCAGGACAAAGAGGAATAAATTTGCATGGTCATATGGATGGGAGGCCATCCTGAGGGACCTTGACAAGCCTGAGAGGGACCTTGTGACCTTCATGAAGTTCAACAAAACCACATCTAAGGTCCTGTGCATGAGTCAGGGCAATCCCAAGCCCAGATACAGGTTGGGCAGTGAATGGAATGAGAAAAGCCCTGAATAGAAGGAACTGGGGGTATTGGTGGATGAGAAGCCCAACATGAGCCAGAAATATGCAGTTGCAGCCCAGGAGGCCAACCTTATCCTGGACTGCATCAAAAGAAGCATGGCCAGCAGGTCAAGTGAGGTGATTCTCCCCCTTCTCCTCCTCCCCCTTGTGAGACCTCACCTGGAATACTATGTCCAGTTCTGGAGCCCCCAACATAAGAAAGACATAGAGCTCTTGGAGTAAGTCTGGAGCAGAGCCACGAAGGGCTGAAGCATCTCTCCTATGAAGACAGAATGCGAGAGTTGGGGTTGCTCAGCCTGGAAAAGGCTGTGGAGAGGCTTTGTAAGTCTTCCTGTGCCTGAAGAGAGCCTACAGGAAATCTGCAGAAAGCCTTTTTATAAGGGCATGTAGGGATACGGTGAGGGGCAAATGGTTTTAAGTTGGATGGGGGTAGGCTTTTTTTAGATATTAGGAAGAAATTCTTCATTGTGAGGGTGGTGAGACAGTGACACAGGTTGCACAGGGAGGTTGTGGAAGCCCCATCCCTGGAAGTGTTGAAGGCCAGGTGGGATGGGGCTTTGAGCAGCCTGGATTAGTGGGAGGTGTCCCTGCCCATGCAGGGGGGTTGATACTGGGTGATCTTTAAGGTCTCTTCTGATGCAAACCATTCTATGATGCTACAAAATCAGTAAACAACTCATTTTGAGACTGGTATATTAAGCAAAAATCTATTCCTAAGAGCTACTACATTATAGGAATGTTTAAATGGTGAAGTAGCTTTGCTGGAAGAATTGTGAAATACCATTCTCTCAAGATCTTGTAAAGCAGATAAAATAAATACCGGTCAGGCATGTCTGGCATAATTTGTCCTGTTTCAGAGCAAGGGGATAGACAAGGCAACCCCTCCAAGGTCTTTCTCAGCCCTGTGTGTCTACAACTCTGAAGCTCCATGTTATTAAAAAAAAAAAAAAGGAAGTTTGTTTATAATGTCCAAGTCTGCTATTTCCACAGATCTGTATCAGTGGCAAGTTCTTGAGGGGTGCTACACTGGTGGGAATTTTATCATGATGTCATGCCTGTAGAGCTGACACCCTGCTGAAAAGTGTGTGCAAAAATTATTTTAACAGCAGAGACAAGTTTTCTCTCCAGCCTGCTTGTGCAGTTTCAATTTATGACCAGTTGAATTGTCTTACTCTCAGCAATAATTTGAATTCACTTGCAGGTTCTAACATTGTTTGCCAAATACAATGATTGTGGTACAGTGCTCGTCTGACTATGACAAAGAAAGGACCTATGAGGAGATTTTCAGTGAGCAAATAATAGAATTTAGCCTCTAGCACTTTACAGACAGAAAAGTTTTAACAAAAAAATATGGCTTTTTTATATGTTGTACCTTCCTGATATATATTTCAGACCTTTGTGAAGTAACCCTGGCAAGTTACTTAGCTTTCAAAGTGACAGCAGCACAACACTTCTATCTCATTTATACAGCTGTTCAAGTGAGTATTTTATGCTGGTAATTATTATTCACGTTCCTTGGAAAATCTCTAGCTTTTATTCCATGAAATGACCAAGTCTGTGGCTAGGAACTTGTTCAGGTTCCCGCATTGTTTAGAGTAAGACTTGCTTGTTCTGATTTTACACTCCCATATTTTAAAGCATAGGGAACCTGGAATTAATCAAGCCAGTGCAGTCAAGTAATGAATACTGGAAAAGCTGTGTTTATCCAGGATAAACACAGTACTTTTTATATGATCATATTTAATTAACTGAAAGTTGATGTTTTTCTCCTTGTCTGTTGCAATAGCCTTCAAGATTTTTTGATTTGTAGACCCCTGGCAAGATTGCAGTGAACTTCAGCCTCCTGAAACAGGCTTCTCAGTCCTAACATGGACCTCTTAGTTCCCAGCTGTCACAGGGTCCTTATTTCACTTCCCTATCTGCTTAGTATAGACACCTGTACCCCTTTTACATCTCTGATGGAAAGACATGAAAAGGAATCAGTTTTTACAGGAACTGCACAGTTATCCCAGGCTATCCACATGAGTATTTTTCTCTTGCAGTGCTTCATAATACAGCCAGAGGAAGAGCAGCACATGGTTTCCACAGAGTTTTTTTTTAAAAGCTGAGTACAGGTAAGGAGTTTCCAAAACACTCTCTAGAAGAGGGTGAATTCTCTTCTCTGCATTAAAAAGGCTCACAGTCGCCCACACTTCATTTTGCTTCCTGGCCAAGACAGTTTCTGACACACATCTTCACTTTGTAAATCTGGTACTCATTTTATAATTTTGTAACATTAATTAATCCAGTTTCAGAGGAGGCTGCACATACTCATGGAACAGAAACATAGACCATATAGAAACCCATGCTTGGATTAGGATCTCCTGTGCTGACAATGTCTGCAGCCTGGCAAAATAATAGTGGGAAATACCATACATGCTTGCTGTGCTCTTACTTTTCTCCAAGAGTCTGTTTATGGCTGTTTCTATAGAGAAGATATAGGCTCAGGAAGACCTTTTGTCCAACCAAATGCTGCTCTTTTTCTACGTTTAGCAGTAGCACCACAGAAGTTGTTACCAGCACGTGTGTCACCCAACAGAAGAATTTTCAACATTTTTGGTTTTTTCTTTAGGAAAATGGGAGCAAACCTTCCCTTCCCTTCCCTTCCCTTCCCTTCTCTTCCCTTCCCTTCCCTTCCCTTCCCTTCCCTTCCCTTCCCTTCCCTTCCCTTCCCTTCCCTTCCCTTCCCTTCCCTTCCCTTCCCTTCCCTTCCCTTCCCTTCCCTTCCCTTCCCTTCCCTTCCCTTCCCTTCCCTTCCCTTCCCTTCCCTTCCCTTCCCTTCCCTTCCCTTCCCTTCCCTTCCCTTCCCTTCCCTTCCCTTCCCTTCCCTTCCCTTCCCTTCCCTTCCCTTCCCTTCCCCTGCACAGAACTGACCATGGGACTCAATCTTGTACTACAATTGGACTTTCATCAACTTCAGGGAATATCGTGCCCTGGGGTTTATTCAGATGGCAGCCTGGATATCCATCCATCTTTCCCAGGTGCGGGATGTGCTGTTTCCTACAGGGGCTTTTTCACGTTGTTTACTTTCAGATTGGTTCCATTTCATCCCTGTTTTCTTGACACTGTTAGGTCCTTTTCCCAGAATACTATTCCAATGCGGTTCCAGTGGCTTTTGCAATTGTTGCCACCCAATGACAGAGCACTGTAATTTTAAGTGATAGAATTCAGTGTGTCTGCTCAGTTTCTGTGTAATGCATGTCCAGGGCTCTTCTTTACCATAATGATTCACCTTTATGTCAATCCAATGCATTTAAAAATCTGCCTCCAGATAATGGCTTCATTGTGCCACGTCACTGTCTGGCCTCAGAAAGTTCTGTTGCTTCTCAGTCTAATGGAAAAGTCTGTGCTACATAACATAACAATCCAGTCAACTGCTTAAAAATGCATTGTTGAACCTCTGTGGTTCCCTTCCCCATCCCTCTAGTTTATGATTTCATGACATATGGTGTGGAGAAGGCTCTTGTTGAATCCCTGAAGTCCCCAGTTGTCTCGAACAACCACTCGAGTAGCTGTTAAGTAATGAATTGTACAGCCATAATAAGAAAATGGAATTATCCGTGGCCACAAAAGTCTTTCAAAGAGTTACATAGATTTGCTACAAAAAAAAGACATTTCTTGGAAGACTTCATTGCAGTCTGAGTATCTCAACCTTAATTTATTGAAGCTAGCATTAGCCAAGACTGACCATTTTCTTATTAGAAATTCTGAGAATCATAATTTACATTGCTCTGTCAGGTCAGTCCTGAGAGCAGCCACCCTGTGCAAACATCAGGCACTGAGGTCAGGTCCAGGCATGATGCTTGGGGCATCCCATGTGATAGATAACACGTATCCCAGAAGCCCCTGTAGTAGTCCTCATCCCAAACCTGGATTTTCCATCTAAAACTTTATGCCACTATAACATAGTGTCCTCTCTAGGGGAATAATCTCACATTTAAGGGCTCTAAATAGGAGGGGCTGAGCAGCCCAGAACCAGAGCTCACCCTTCCTGGAAAGAACCTCAATATGTTTCTGTGTTTCAAGCACAGGATATAGGCAAGCAACAGATCCCAAAGTCTGTCCCCAAACCTGTGTGACCATAGAAGTATTCAAAGTCTTGGGTCTTTTTTTTTGTTTGTTTTTTTGAGGGAAGGGATGGCAGTGAGGGAGGGCACATGCAGCAGGACACTAGGAAGTGAAAATCAAGTTAGAGTTCAGTCATCTAGGGCTTGCTTGCCTCCATATGTTACATTTTGTGATCTTTCAGAAAGCTTCAGAGAACACCATCATAAGAATACCTGTGCCTATTTCTGGGGCAGAACCCCTCAATAGGGGCCTTCTCTCATACAGGCAGCCAGAGAAGACAACGCCAGACCTCTTGCCAAAACATCCACACTGCCAGGTTGTGCCTTGCCAGCAAGTCCATTTCAGGGGAAGATCCTTGTGCAGGGAACCCCAGTGCAAACTGGGCTGGGGAAGGCAGGCTGATCCCTGGAGGTGCAGCAGAGGGGAGGGCAGCACAAAAGGGTGGTACCAGGAGCCTCAAGCAGAAAATGAACTGGCTCGGGAATAGGGCAGCTCTGTGTGGGTCCTGGCTGGTTTCCCTTTAGCCTGGCACTGCTGCATGCAGGAATGAAAAGTCAAGCTGTTGGAAGCAGAAACAGAGATGGAAAGCTTGAGGCATCATGGATGTTGTGCTCTGAAAGAAAAATGTTTTCTATCCTAATAAAGACAGATCCCATCTGAAAAGATGTGTGTTCATGAATTCTGAGTCTTATATTTGTGATATATAGTGTAAAAAAGGCAATATAGTGCCTTCTCAACCTGGCTTCTGCTCTCTGAGGGTGGAAGACCTTGGTTAGTACCTTAGGTAGGCAAGAGATTTGGTCTTGGGGAGGGGCTGTGCACATGGAGATAGCCTGGTGTGGGTTCTTTCATGGAGTGAAGGCACAACCATCTGGGAGGGCTGAGTGTGACTGTGTCACCAGCCCAACATGAGAGGAGACTGAGCACCCTGCACGGGCTGTGAAGCTTTACAGGCAGCAGCCACACATGGTTGCCAGGGTGTGATGTGACAGTGTGAACATGCAGGAAATTTGATCTTGCAGATACAGCTGGAGAGCAGCTTGAATACAGTGTGAACCAAAGAGCCCGGGGAATCAGACCACCATCCGTGAACAAGTGTTTGAGCCATGTGCAGCCTGAGGCACTCCTGGTTACCAGAAGGTGGGAGTGAGGAAATACCCTGTGAAAGAGGACAGTGGGGACATAAGGGGAAAGTGTTGGCACAGCACCAGCCTACTTCTTGTGTCTGGTCCTAGTCCTGTTAGCAGGACCTATTAGTTTGGGCACAGTGCCACAATAATGCTGCTTTTTGACCCATTCTAGAGGATATCTGGCCATTTGGGAATGTTAGCAGAGGGAATATGGATCAGTTTGCTCCTTCCGGCACAGACATGCCCTAAGGGGGTTGGAATAGAGTTATTCCTTATGGTGGAATTTGCTCAGGACTAAGTTTTAATCACAGAAATCTACTAAATTATATTGACTAATAAGTGGTGTAGCTGACTGAAATTTAGTAGTATATTTCTGACTGAAATTTAGTAGTCTAGTCTCTTTTTAGCAAACCCAAGGACACTTCAATTATTTTCAATCAAGCAAAAAGTTCATTAATTTGCCAAGAATCACACATGTGTGCAATTTACAGTGTGGTAGATTAATCCTGAATATCAAGTGCTCTAGGCACATACTGAATACAGCACTGAACCTTGCAAGGGATTGACACAAAACAGTACTGAGGTCAAGTAGTTATACAATACAGCTCCCCAAGAACAATGCTGCTTGCCATGAATTCTTATGTTTATTTATAATCTTCAGTCATCCGTTCTTTAATATCTCTAAAAAATTTTATCAGCCTTCTAGCAATTCTCCAAAGAATTAAGATGCATTTGTCTTAAGGCAATCTAAGACATATAGCCCCTTTGGGAGGGAAAAGGATTAGTTTAGAACATCAAAAGCAAGTGTTTCAAATTATGGTTTGAAAGACAAATTCACAGGGGGAGAAATGTAAAGGGATAAATGTGTACAATAGGGCAATTAAAAAAGAAGTTTGAAATTAAAGAAGTAATATTTATATATATAATATATATTATATATATATATATAGAATATATATAATATATATTCTAGTCATGCTTGACATTAAGTATCTGGGATGACTGAGTTTGCATCTAAAGTCAGTTTCCTCTGCACTGTCTTCATATACATACATGTGCAAACAAATCTGTGTGCTGGTACCAGCAAGCTTGCTAATCCTCTGGGTCTGTACAGTCGTGCAAAGGCTCCAGCAGGAATTAAAGAAATGTGGGGAGTTTTGGAGAGCATGATCAAGTGTTCCAAATCCAGGAACTACATGCATTTTAAGCACTCTGAAGGGTGTTGGAGGTGGATGAAATACAAGATTTCTGGTCCAGACGGTGGTACTGGATGTAATAATTTTTTTTCTTTTTCTTTTTTTCTTTTTTTTCCCTTTTTTTCCTTTTTTTTCCTTTTTTCCTTCTTTTTTTCTTTTTTTTCTTTTTCTTTTTTTTTCAGTGAAATGCTCTAGCAAACACATTAAAATCATCTTTCTGTATTCCTATTATTTTCTGTATAAGTGTATTTAGTACAGAGGAAAGCAGCTTCACCAGAGGAAGGAATAATGCCCTTCAGCAAGAAAAGGATTTTTCTTCCCACTTTGATTAAGGAAAGTATTGAATCAATGTCTCTCTTCATTAGGAAAAAAACAAACTAAAGAGAAGCCACCGTCAATGTGACCCACTGTGGACCCTAACTGCTTGCATTTCTCTGGAACTGTGCTTCAAGTAATATAAAGAGAGGATGAAAAACATGGATCCTAAAGGGTTTAGAAGTTTAGGATCTTTAAACCCTAAAGAAGTTGAGAAGGGTTTAGAAGGGCTTCAATTTATGTGGCACTGAACTAAGCAGCCTCTGGGAGATGAGGTCTTTTGTGGCTAGACCCTAATTTCATTCTTCTGATGACATCTGAAAATGAGGTGGTTGTTACTGTGATGTTTCTGAATCACACCTTTCAGCAGAGCCACAGGAGGTGACAAGCCTTGCTATCTCCTTTTGTAACTATTTTACCTACTGTACAGTAGTCTCATAGTGATTTCCAAATGTTTCACCACAAATTTGTTGCTCCAAGCACTATGTGTGGATTGCAAAGCTCCAAAGCAATACAGAGAACAATAAAAGACCAGGAGACTGCTCTTCAGAAAGAGCTCACTGCAAGAATGAAATTGTTACTTATTAGCAAATAAACTAATAAAATGAACAAGGATACAGTGAACAAGGAAAGGCCAAGGAAAAGAAAAGATGCCAAGAAGAGAAAACTTAGAGGGAAATGTCACAAGAATCAGTAACATGGGCCAAAGAGCTGTGCTTTTCTGCATGAAGTGATGCAGACAGTGTGAAACAGATGCTATTTCGATGTCATCAGCAACTTGACAAGCTGGATAAATAATCATTGCCAAGAAAAATAAAAACATGTGCTGTCAGTGTGGGTGGCTGCCATGATTGCCATGGCCTCTGGTTCAAATGCAGTTACAGAGATGATGAAAAAGAAAATAAATATGGAAGTGGCTGAGGAAAATCCATTAGCTTCCTACAGATGGGTCTTCAGTATACCATGACTTGTAGCTGCCTTTATCATCATTAGGGTTGTAACTTGGGAAATAATGAAAGATGGAGAATCATGGGTACAGCCATTTCCTGAGTCCTTTCCAGAAAAGGAGAGAAACTATTGGTGTGGAAGAATAACTTTCATGAGGATACTGCAACAGAGGTTTCAGCAAAACAGCAAGATGAGAAATTCCTGCCTGACTGCCATTGAAAATGTCAGTACCTTCAGGGCTCTACAACCACATACTCTGGGGTTACTGATGTACTCTGTAAGTTCTCTTAGGGACCTAAAAGTCTTCTTCAAGGTCTGTCTACACTTGGACCTAGCAGTGCAATGTGATGAGGGGCTCAGTTATTCTGAAGACCCCTGGGATCTACGGAGAAGGCCCTCCAATACCTTGGGATATCCTTCTCAGATAATACTGGGTCATATAAAACATGACAGGAGGAAGAACAATAATTGTTTCAATGCATTGGAAAACCCTTGCTCAGGTCACTTGGTACAGAAATACTAACTTCATTCCCATCTTTTTCTGAAGAGAATAATCCCACTTCTACAGCTCCTCAGGTGGTAATAGGGCCATCTTCTATGCAGAAGCATAGACAGGATCACCTGTATAGTGGTGTTCATTCTCTACACACATCCTCTAAATCCTGGAAGAGCTGAGAACAGGAGCCAGATTTATATTCATGTCAATCCCACTCAAATCTTGGTTAGGAAGGTGAGAGACAGGAAAGATGTGTGTTGAGCCAGTCACTTGCACTTCTTGTCTGTATTTCAAGGACAAACAATGTGCTTTTATACCTTCTCTATCTTTATTTGAAATTACTTAAGCATTTCAGCCATTGAAAATCTTAGTCTGGGTCCCTGAGCAATTTCACTTGCATAAATATACAGAAGTGGATGTCAGTATCATTTGCTACAGTCCCAAATAATCTGCAGAGTGAATTGTCAATAACAAAGCAATCAGTGAGTGATTGTCAAATAAATTGCAACATTGTTCTTTACTCATGACACTTTGTGTAAGGAAGCAAGCCTGGCTGCAATTACTTGGGATGCTGATTTGTGATGTGCACTGAATGATGGGTGAGGGAAGAGATTATAAGACTTCGGGCTACTGGCATGATTCATCCAGTTAAGATACATGCCTTGCCTACAACCTTAAAAAAAATAACATAGTAATAAGCATCACCAATGATGAAACAGGTAGAGCAGTGACAGAAAAAAACTTAAACTGCCTGAGGATTTGGTACGAGACAAAATTTGAGGCTGTTTGTTCTGATTTTTGATCTGTTACCGAAGTCTGATGAAGTTGGGTTTACTCATTCTGACTAAAAGGAAGCCCAACCACAAACCATACATCTGAACTCTCAGTGTGGCTTTGTCGAATTTTGGCAAATCTGCTGGACTGGATGGGCCACCCTTGACAAAAGAGCAGACATGGCACAAGCGTGAGCCCCTACCAGGAATGGTACCACTTGGCAAGTGGCTTGGCTTTCTGGTGCCACCCTGATGGAAGTGGTGTCATTTTCAAATTTCAAAGGATACACCCAGTCCGAGGCATGCCTGAAGTTCCTTAACATTTATACTTAGTAATTTTTCTTCTTAAGAAGAGAAATGCAACATCTTCTGGGAACACTTTTGAACTTTGACATCCAAAATCCAAGTTCAAGGTTTTGCCTCACTCCCGTGCCCACATGGATGTGATGGTGAAACTCCATCCTCCATGCAGATGAAACCTCATACCTGAGGCTGGTTCAGATCACAGGTTTGCATTTGCTCTCTGGTTTTCTTTCTAGATCAATCAGAAATGTCAAGTGTTTAGTTTCAGAGCTTTTCTCTAACATCAGTGGAATAAAACTAAAGCTCCAACAGTAACATCTATTGTTCTCTTTGGTGATTTAAAAAGAGTAATTAATACTTTTCTAATGAAAAAAGCAAGCAAAGAGACATGTTTAGTAGTCAATTAGGAAAGAGAAGGGCCTCAGAAGATTTAAGGGAGGATGACTGATCCCTATCTACTTCTCCTCAGAAGCCCCTATTTCACATAAGGCAACATGGTTAATGCCTCTCAGATTCTTGAGTGCCTGCCCAGTTTCTCTGTGTGATCCTATCACTAACGTTGATAAATTGCTCTGCCTAAAGCAATAAGGCCACAACGTATTTGCTTGTTTGAACCGGAGTAATTCTGCTGCCAAACCAGAGCTCCTAACCTTTAAGGTTCAGCTAGCACTTACATGTATATTGACATTTCTTTTTACCTCAGGCCAGATGAGGGAGAAATGGTTTCTTACTTTGTAAAGCACTTTTCTTTCCACTGTGTGACAGCTTTTGATGCTGCATTTGGGAAGGAGAGTGAAGGTGATTTCCAAAAGAGATAGAGAGATCTTCGAACTTTTCTTTCCTCAAAGAGGAAAGCCACACTTCATTCAAATAAACAGGACCAGAAACTCTTTTAAATTTGTCTTTCCAGCAACCTACATTGCTAGTCCTTTTGAGAGATGCCTTCTGAAGTTAATCAAGTTCCTTCCCATCCTGTTTGCAGATTCCACATGCAGGAGAACTGCCCTGCTTAATACATTGCTTTGGTATATGCTACATTTTTGTATCAGATCATCCAAGAGTTTTAGAAAAGGGCTTATTAAAAAAAATAAATGTGTGTGTCATGGAAAAACAGAAAAACACTGCAAACCATTTCATCCTCTGCTGGTCAGAGGATCTAGTCATGATATTACAGACAAAGGTTTATGTGTTATGAATATATACATATTGCTACATTTCTTATCAGGTTTAATTCTATTTTATGCAACTTTAATTGTGTTGGTCTTGCTTCTTTCTCAGAAGAGAAAATTCTATGTAACAGCCTGAATTTGACATCTACCTAAACAATCATTTTTATCTTGCAGTATAAAATAGATACCTCTATGCCTGTGAACTCTGCTCCTGGTGACAATGTGTGTGATATACAATATTCCCTACTCTTCAGCACAGCCAAGAAGATTTATCTACTGAAAGTCTGACCTTTCTTCCTTCCCTCCTTTCTCCAAGCATGCCAAATGTTTTTTTTAATGAAAGGATGATGCAGAGGAACTCCGTAGCATCTCTTCACCTTTCCTTATCTCACCAGAACTTTTGAGATCTTGCTTTTCTTTTTGTGTTTTTACTAAAATATTTAAGAATTAGGAATTTCAGCATTAGGAGTTTTAAGCAGAGACTCAGAGAACAAGCACAACTGTCAGAAGAACTATGTGCTGTTTTCATGTAAGTGTATTCACTATTACTATTTTAAAGGTGTTATGCCTGAAATAATTTTGATTTTGTGAGTTTAATGCCAAGGCAGAGACAAGCAGAGTCAAGTCCACATTGTGGCTCAGTCTTTTATCTGTCAAAAAGGGTCTATGTCAGAGATGTGATAATTTTATTTTAATAATGAATAATTTTTTTTCTCTAGTTATAGCAACAGCAGTTAGAAGTGGAATAGACCTACTAGCTCTTGCTTCTGATCTCCCCGGCCCAATGCAGGCTGTTTATCAATAAATTTTCTGAGCCTTAGATTAGCTAAATGTTGTCACTTGCCACATTTTTTAAGATTTGTTAGGGGCAACAGCAATTACATAGGGGAGATGCCTTTTAGAGACCTGGTGGAAATACTTCTATTTTGTACTCTTGCTGATTTTCTTCCTTAAAAGAGGCAGAGAAAGTTGGCACTATGGAAAAACAGTTGTAAAGCTGGAAAAAGGTGCTGGAAGATCCAGATTTGTTCTTGTAAAACATGTCAGCTCAAGAGATTGATGTTTTCTTTCAAAACAAGCTCCATAAAGCTGTGAGTAGTGTCTCTCTTTTATAGCACGCCCATGTGCTCTTGAGAAAGAGAGCCAGTGATCCATAGAATATAGTTAAAGACTTATACACACTCCAACACCATGTTATAATTTAGCTTTATACAGTCCATTCCTGTACCTAAAGAGAAGAACTCAAAACTGAGTCAATCAATCTAAAAAAGCTTCTTTTGTACATGGTACTTTAAGGGCTAAAAAGTGCAATAGTTTTTCTCAGAGAAGACATTTTCATGGACATGAATGGCACATTCTTAAATCTTTAGATTATTTATTTTGATTTTTTAAAAGTGATTTATTTTGAAATGTAACCACACAATCACATTTCTATTTACAGTGCACTGTTTACTTAGATCTAAAGGCACAAACACCACCACACAGCAGTGGCTCTGCAAAGAACCCTGGCCCAAGGCTCTGCACGGGCATATTAGAAACAGGCTTTGAATGATCTTGCATATTGTGAGCACCTGTTAGGGGCTGAAATAGTTCATGCATTTTATAGCAAATCTGTGTGTATCCCTCTGTAATCTCCTGCCACTCATTCCAGGAGAGGTTTAAATTAGATATTAGGAAAAATTTCTTCACCGAGAGGGTTGTCAGGAACTGGAAGAGGTTGACCAGGGAACTGGTTGAGTCACCATCCCTGAAGGTATTTAAAAGACCTGTAGATGTAGTGCTTAGGGACATGGCTTGGTGGTGAAGTTGGCAGTGTGCTAATTTAATGGTTGGACTTGACAATCTTCAAGACTTTTTCAAAAAAACTTTAAAAAGCAGTTCAATGTCTCACAGTCTCTTTTTGATTCTAACACCTAGAAATTGTCTGACAGCAATGTGATTAGCACTGAGTGCTCTGGGCAGGTTTACATTCTGAGGTGCACTGGATTTCTTGGCCTGTAATCAGTCAGAAAACACCCTCTGGGGTGTGTGAAATGGGAGGTAAAATGTGACTGGGTTTTCCCTTGGACACCAAGAGAGACATGTCCAGACATTGGAAGAAAGCTTTGTTGCAGTAATGTAGCTGTAAAGTCAGTTACTTCTTCCTCTGGACAATCCAGGTGTTTGCTCAGTTTTAGGAATTTACTTTCTTTGGCTTAGCTTAAGCATGTGCTGAAGAATGATTATGATGCACACAGCATTCAGTTTTCCATAGCACTGATACCAAAAGCAGCAACATAAGTCCGAAGGACTTCAACTCATATGATTAAAGGTACTTAGATGTTTGAAGCACTTTGCTGCATAATGAGGGCATTCTGAAATATTTTTTCATATCTCTTGAGCTTGAAAAATCATAAGCATGGCTAAGGAAACCAAGAAATAAAAAGGGAAAAATCCTGAAAGAAATATGTAAGAATAACTGGGATTCTAGACATTTTTCTTGCAGCACTGATTTTCTGCAGCCATGACAATTTGTGTGTGTATAAAAGAGAATTTTTTAAATTGCATTTTTGAAGTCACTGTAGAGTTTGTAATACAAGTGGAACTTGAAAGAATAATGGAAAGAACAGGACACAACTGAGTAAGTCTTCCAAGAGTCTTTATGGCCTTTGTCATAAGAACAAACCTCCCATTCCTTACTCTTTGTCATTACCTCCACATGAGGAGCAAACACTAAAGAGAAAATTCTTTCACTCCATTCCCACAACAACAAAAGCATTAGAAGGAGTCACAAATAATATTGGTTACAAGCAGCACTGCCTGGCTATTCATTTTGCAAACTAAAATAGGAAGCCGAAAGTGTAGAAATCCAAACCTTTTCCATGTTACATGTAAATTCCTGCACATTGTTAGCATTTTACTACTATTTTACTTGGATAATTCTGTAATGATGTGAAGATAAATGGTTAAAGTATGCTGGCTGATAAACATACAAAGAGATGATGCTTGGAGGTGTACAGCTTGTGGAGAGCTTTGCTGCAATGCCAATTACGTTATGTGGCATTTGTGTGTAAGGCCATTTGGTAGGAAATAAAGCCCTTTTTCAGCACAAAGCCATTTTAGCTTTGCTGGATACAGGAGCAGTTGAATTATTTGTATGATATAGTCAGAATACTCTATGATAAAAATGAGGTATTGATTCAAGGAGATTTTAATTTAGATTAGTTCGCTTAAAATGAGTAATAAATTGAAATGAACTCTACAGAGCTCATGTTCAGAATGAATTATTTTGCCACCTTATTGAAACCTTAGGCTAGAAATAATTCTAGTTATGGTCCTAACCCAAATCACCAGTTTTAAATGAGAACTGTTCAAATAATCTGGACAGGAAAATGGTGAACATGGTGTCTGATTTGTAAATGAATTCTAAGGAAAAGAAAGGAAGAAGGAAAAAAATGTTTTTCTAAAATAAATCAGAAGGAAAAATGTAAATAATTTCAGGACTACACTTTAATATTAACAGCTCTTCATGTGTCAAATGCTGCATTAATATTAGATAAAACCTTGCATATTACTACTACTATTTCTTTTCAATAACACTTTTTTCTCTTCTCCCCCCCATCTTTCTGGATAGGTTTTTTATGAGTTATTCCTATACCGAAACCTTGTACAAAATCTGACAGTTCTGTTTGCTAAGGCATCTTCTCCTGGTTTAACCTATTTGGTTCTAAATATTTTTTATCCATGCATGTTTACAATAGGCATCCTCACTGCCAACACTCAGACTGTGCTTGTATATAAGCACACATTCTCTTGCTCCATTATCTGATTTCCCCTTGGCTTATTTTTAAAGTCTTCAATTCCTTGCCCATTCTTTTTACTACAGTTCTGATTAAGATTTATTTTCTTTACCTAATTCCTTGTATATCGTTGAATTTATTTCCTACATGTCTTAAATTGGCAATCCAAGTTGTGAAATAGATAACTGACTTTAAAATGGGGATAAATATTCTACTTTTTCTGTAATAATAGCTTGTTGTTTACTCTCCATTTTATTTATTTTGGTCCTTATTGCATTTTTGTTGTTGTTTTTAAAAGAAAGTTTTCATCCCAGGACTGATGGGTTTTGTTCAAGCTTGCTGGACACTCCAGGTATCCTTTTAAGCATCTAAACTCAATAATTTTATAGTTTTTGTAAGTGAGCATGAGGTGTCCAGAGAAGAAGCTTTGCTGACAGAGTAGATCTTCTGGATTTATCACGCAATATTGTGTTGAGCATTCATTCTCAACATTTCAAACACAGACAGGCAGGTGTTTGTCTCTTAAGTGCTTCAAAATACCTCACATAACAGGTAAGATCTTTGAGGGCCAAGCTATTATCTCTATCAGATCATAGGATTTTTCTTCAAGTATGCAAAGCTAAGACAAATATACATATTCCATTGTCCATACCATGGATACTTCAGACTTTTGCTGTTGGTATGTGGTACCCTCAGCACCCAGCTCATCTCCCTTAGGGAACCTCTCTGCTTTTGCTGCTCCCTGAAAATGGGGCTGGAAGGTGATTTACTTGAAAACTATTTCAGTCATACTCTCTCACAGTCCCATGGACAGGACAACATTTATCAAGTCCTCCTCTTGTCTCATGGCTTGGGAACCATGTGCTGATTTCTGCATGTGCCTTTTTGTACCATTTTGAGCCTGATAGTGTCTTAATCCCATCCGACGTCCATGAGTTGTCAGGGTTTAGCCTCTGTCCTTTGTCTCTGAGCTCGGTGTCCTCGGAAGCTGCAATTCTCTGAGCTAGGATTGTGATGAGCTACTCTTGGCATCTTTGAAATGTGGCCAGACATTTCACTTCATTCCCCATTTCCACCAGTCACAACATTCCAAAAATATTCTCTGCACAGCTTTTATATTTAGTGAATACTTCTAGAGGTGGCTAGATGTAAAAATGTATCTGGGTGCCCCTGCTCTTCCCAGAAGAATAAATCAGATGGTGCTAGCAAATTTTAGACACTTTAATTTAAGAAGAGATACATTTCCAGAGCAGAGATAAAGGGGAGATTATTAAATTTTCTCTATGTTGTAAAACAAATTCAGGTCTAGAGTTAGATTTTTTTGTATTTGGCAACAGAAAACAATTTGTCTTTATTGTCTGATTCAAAGGCTACTGGGCAAAGAAGCAAGGATTCTGGATAGAAAATGCCATTAGCTCTCATCCTTGTAAATCAGCAGTGTTACAAAGAAAGGCATTAGGAAAAAATACAGACATTTACTCTCAACAAGATTTTAAATGAGGAGCTACTACAATTAGGCACTTTCTGTCATCCTAACATGTCTGCTCATATCTTCTGCAATGAGTGAGAAGCTCACAAAATTCTTCATTGCTATCAATATTTTCAGCTTGTATTTTTTCTAGAGATGTGTTTTCCTGAGGGTTTTGTGGCCATACAGGTAAATTGAATATGTCCAGGACTGTTCTCTGGCACTGAGGCCAACTGATATGACACAGCCTGCATCCATCAGCCCCAAAACAGATTAGACATATGCAGGTCACCCAGGGGAATGACTGCTTAGCCATACAAACTTTTGAACCTTTCCTGGGAAATATTTAGGAGGAAACTAACTGCCTTGCCAGGCAGATCATGCCAAAGTTTGTTATAAGTGTTTGCCATTGTAAATGACTTAGCATTCCCAGGAAGGGGAATGGCACAGTTTAGTTCAGCAGTATAGCCATAGCCAAGGCAGACTAAGTTCTTTGAAAAAATACAACAGATCTCAGCATTTAGAATCAGAGTAGGTGAAAGACATTTACTGCACAGTGTCCAGATTTAATGTCTCTTGATGTTTGTGGGTTTTGTTCATTTGTTTGTTTGTTGTTTTTTTCCCTGCATGTCTTCTTTATTATCTCCAGAGTGGGTATAACAGTATTTAATCTTACTTCTAATTTTCTTCCAAGAGATTAAGCAGATATTATTTAGATAATAATTAGGTTGTACCTAATATTATATCAGATGCAGTGTTAGAAGATATAGCTTTGATTTTAATAGAAAAATGTTTCTACTTCATAGATAAGACCAGCTAATTAGTAGAGGGAATTATATAGTCAGTACATTTGAGTCCCTCACTTAGATTTGATAAGTGGTAATTGTAGGGCTGTGAGTTATTCATGATAGTTAATAGGATATTTAACCTTGTATATTTCCTAAACCCCTAAGCTTTTCTTATTTTTTTGCTGCTGCTTTTACTTTCAGCTTGATTCTTAGCTTCATGTAGTTCATCTCCCTTCTACTGCCTTCATCTTTTAGCAAAGAAACACATGGATCTGAGATCTGTCAGATTTGTATTTGACAATGAATTCTTTCTCCTGCTGATAGTCAAGTTTAAATAAAAGTGCTTTGAGAGTGAATTGGAGGCAGAGATGATGATTTGCCTGCTCTGGGGAATGACGTTCTAGTTTCTTTCTTTTTTCTTTCATTTGTTCATTTGTTCATTAAACATCCCTCCTTCCAGATGAAAAATTGGGGAGAATACTGGACGTACTCATCCTCTCATCTCCCAGCGTCCTATATAGTTCATGGATGTGCTTCTTATTGGAACAAAGCCTTGTTCTGTGGTAGTTTTCCTACAAAATTCACATCATCAGCAACAATGAATGCATGAAGTCCTTGCAACTGCTGGGTTACTGTCAGTGATGGGAGCAATGGGCTCCACGTGTTGGCAATTAGAACAGTACTAGAAAATGAGACTGATTATAGAAAGGATCTGCTCAATCTCTTCAAGCAGTTTGAGCTGCCAGATATAAAATAACTAATGCAGTTGCCAAGTTACCAAGATCAGGTCATGGCTCAGACAGTATATTAGTAAATAACTTTGAAAATAACTACAATTTGAACGAGGGCTATTTTTATCTACACTTTAATAACAGTACAACTGATGTACTTGTGATTTACTCCAGCTTCAGCTTTCTATCCGAATAAAGCAGAATTAATTGTGAAGTTACATATGGAGTCAGCTCACAACAACAATCTGTGAATGGAAGACTGGCACCCCACAAGGATACTCAGGTGTCTGGATAAATCCAGGGTAATCCAGCACCTTCTGATTGGTTCTCCTACACCTGGTAAAGTTTTCTAAGAGCATAAGGATATGCACCATTGTAGATGTTGTGTCTACAGGCTGAGATTGATTTTTACAAGAGACATAAGAGAAAAATTGCAAACCACTCTGATCATCCCAACAGAAAAGATTCATACTGATGGTCAAAGATTTATAAATAATACGTGAATTTTGTGATTACCCTTTGGAGAGCTGCTGGCTACAGCATTTGAGGAGTGTTGTGGGGAAATCTGACCACTTGCTTGAGCTGTTCTTGTACTTTGCCCTTGACATCTTATGGTGAACATTTCTTGAGACACCAGGACTAAGCCTGTCTACTTCCCCCCGTTCTTACATTTTCATTAGCTTCTAAATTACTTCTGGAATTTATATATTTTTCTGTTGATTTTACATGGTGCTGAAGTTACTAGCTTAGACTAGCTGCTGTAGTTTTAGATAAAGTGAAACTATATGAATTCTTCTTTAAATGATTATCATATCTACCTCAAGAAAAGCAAACATACAAAAGGTTTTCACTCCTTATCTTGCTAGGAAGTCTATAACATCATTGGGAGTCAGCATGTGTTTAAAGGTTCATTAGTGCTTTAATAGGTAAAATGACACCCAACCATTTTGCAATTATGATAACACAACAGTGCATGAATAGAATATTTTTACTGCACTATGGTGTAAGCCACGGTACCCTTGCGAAGTAAACCTGCAAATATTTGCTATTTAGCCTTTCTTGTCTCTGAAATTTGTAATTAATTCAATCAAGGACTTTTCTGTTTACTTGAACTGGCTTTGATTGGAACACTAGTTAAGATAACATTATGCAAATTCATGACGGATGTGCAGAATATGATTTTTCAGTTGTTAATAACTTGCTCAATCCCTGTCTTATTAGACAGGGCTCCTATGAAAGACCTATACCCTCTTAAACCATTACTTTTCTTTTCACAGTTCCCCAGATAAATTTGAAAGGAGTGAGAGGATTTATTTTAGATCTGAGAGTCTGCTGATCTCAGTGATTGGAATTTGCCTCAAAAGGACAATTTTAAAGTGAATAACCCTGACTAGGGTGGAGTGTACCCGGCCTGGCCAGAGCTGAGCAGCGGATGACACCTGGGAAGAGATAAGAACTATGGGCTGGGTGGACACCCCTGTTCTGAGGGCCAGCCTGCAATGCTGGGACGTCCCTCCAGGCACGATTACCCTGGCCAGGGTGGAGGAAGCCACCTTGATTGTACTGATGCTGAGGTACCTGGCTGAGGGGGCTGGAACAGAGTGGGAAGAGATAAGACCTGATGGCTATGTGAAGATGAAGCCCCCCCCTTCCAGAGCCTGTCTGCAATGGCTCTGATGCTGATAAACCTGACTTCTGTGGCAGCTGACTGACAGCTGAACAAAAGGAACTCAGGGGTATATATGGCTGTCCATGTCCTGTTTTGTCATCTCTTGACCCACTGCCATCGCACCAGACCCTGTCCAGGATCTGCACTCCAACTTGAAGAAACTCACTGGACAGCTGGACCCCTGGTGGTGATGCTCTCTCTGTCTCTCTCTCTCCTTCTTTCTTCCCACTTTCTTAGTCTTTTTTTTTTTTTCTTTTTTTTTTTTTCTGCCCCACTTCTCTCTCTCTCTCTCTTTCTTATATCTTGTCCTTTTCCTCTTTCCTTTTTTTGCCTGGTTCTATCATTTGCTTGTGCCAATTGTTAAATAAAAGTTAATGCTTTCACCCAACCTTTGGTTGGACTTTGTTCATGGATCCAAAACCAAAAGAAATTTTAATGTTACTCCAGACTGTAACACTAGGGAAAGGATTTCCTCTACTCTACCCCTCGTAACACCTGAAATCCTTGGCCGCCAGCTACCTTTGAAAGAACTCCTTGAGATGGAGCTCTCTTCCTCAAGACTTCACACAAAAAGTGGAAACTCCTGTAATCTGGTTATCAGAGACTTGGGCTGCTTTTCCCATTAAAAGAGTGATGTTGCATCATGACAAGAAATGTCACTTTCTATCAGAGGAAGGATAAAAAATCTAAATTCTGTGTTAGCAATCAAAGAGAGTAGGTCAGAAACTCCTTCACGTGGTTAGTTTAGGCAGGTAGTCTGCATGGATTTATGTGTCACTCATACTTGCACTACTTAGTAAAAATTTTCAGTCAATGGGAATTAATGTTCAATTATTACTATTAATTGGATACTTTAATTCTTTAGCTATTTTTTATGTCAATTCCCATATGTCTAGGTAATGATTTGTCATTCTGCCAATGAAAGCAGTTGTTATACTGCAATGCGGTGGAGGAAAAATACAGTGTGCTGGAGTAAGGAAAATTTGTCTGGCTTCACCTTCCTCTTCATTCAAAGTTTTGAAAAATTGCTTGACAGTTCTAATAAAACTCTAGGGCTTTAATGCAGATGCAATGCCTCCAGAGGTGTTTTCATTCTGGTGCTACAAGTATTAATGCATGTGAAATAATTGGGAATCTTGGAAAGAGAAAAACTATGGAACATAGATGCAAACTTACTTTGCTTCTAATGGGCTTCTCCTCTATGTAAGCTTGTATTTTTAATCAGGATTTTTCCTCATACACTACAAGAAGTGCATCTGCAAGATAATTTTTTTCCTAGCCTGATTTTTGCAAGTCCTGAGAAGATTCTTTCTGATATTTCTCCTTTTCTAACAAAATAAGCTTTCTTGTACAACAAAAATATTTGTGAAAAACATCTGCTTTCCATCAAAGTGTGTTTTTTTGTCAGGAAATGAAATCCACACTCAAAAACCTTTAATCCAGAAATCTAAAGTTCATCTGATTTATTCTGGCCTATATTTACACAGAGTTCATATATGTAAGTTTAAGACACTGCATAAACACTAAATATTAACATGCCCCATGGAATTAACAGCCTCATTCCTGTTTTTTCATGACACATGGGAAAGAGGCATCTCCACATCTGCAGCTTCTGTCATTATAAACCTCAGCTGCTGCCTTCTGCCACATCTTCTTGTTATTTTCTTGCTGTCATCTGCAGTCAGCAGTCCATCTGTCACCATCGCTTTGATGATTGCCAGAGCCTCTGCATGAAGACAATGCTGTCATCCTGACATCCTGCATGTGGAATAATCTTCCTACTGCAGCAGAGATTTTTAGCAGCTCCAGTGCTACAGGGACAGGCTGTTCCTTGGAGCTGATAAGCATCCAGATGAAAAAAATTCTTATCTCTCCTGGTTTTAGTTGCTTTGGGTTTTTTGTTTTAGTTTTTTTTTATTTTATTGCTTTGATTTGTATTTTTGGTCATTCTGATTTTTTTCCTGTGCTCAAGCAGCTGCTTTGACATGATCTCATTTAGTCCAGTTGACCAGTTAGCAGGAGTGCATTGCACCATCTGTGTTAGGTCTGGTTTTTCAGTAAATACCAGCAAAATGTTGCTGTGAATGCTAAACCTCCTGAGTTTTCCTTAGTTTGCATCAAAGCAGTTTTGAACAGCGTGTTTTAAGCTGTGAAAGAGTATATTTACATTCATCTTTTCCCATATGTGCAAGCCCCACGCCTCCACACACCTATATGTATAAAACTATCCTGTTTACACATAAAGCAGGACAGAGCAGGTCAGATTCAAGGTGTGAACTGAGCTGACACAGTGGTAACCATGTCATACCCCATGGTATGGATTAGCTTTTGAAGTGTCTGTGTGTCTTTGCATAGCTGGAAATTCATTGGTGAAGGAACACCACAAATGCTGTCACAACCTGTGACATGCCAGCAGGCTCAGGGGGCTTCCATTGAAATCATAGTCAGAGTCAATTAGTACATTTAAGTCTTTCATTACATTCTTTGAAGTGGAAAAAAAAAGCTCAAACCAAAACAAACCCAGAAAATATTCTAAATTTATATTTTGATGTAATTTCTGTCCTTTTTTTTCCTCCCCAATGGATATATGTGCTCTTGAGTGTCTTATTTTGAACAGCTTTTTTTTGTGTTCATGGCCTTGTACTATTAAACTGCCTAATTGGTCAGTCCCATGGCACGGGAATAAAACATCACAGAGCATAGGATGCTGCAAAAGATCTGTTTCAAGACCATCTTCCCTTGTTGCATATTTGTTGTATTTCTCATTGATGGAGTCCAGGATTGCTAAGGCAACAAAATGTTCCAGTTTTGATGTTTGGGGAATGATGTTGCCACAAAGGATTTCCATATTCTCCCCTGTAGTAGAGATTTTCCTGATTGTATGCAGCATGATGCTTTCACAACAAGGAGATTTATTGGTTTTTGTATTCCAGAGGAATCATCTAAAGTCTGTAAAAAGTGAGAAAGCTTCAACATCTGCTCAGAGATGATTAAAAATAAAAATTATATTGGAAAAAGGCTTTTCTTTCAACTTTCTATTATAAAAAATAATTGCATTTTTCAAAAGAAATCAGGGCTCAATCACTTTCCTCATAGTTACAATTAATGGACAGCATCATCAATAGTAAATCAAATAGTTACTCAGATTACAGTTTTACAGTTTCAAGTGTAAATGAGGAAAAAAAAGAGCAGAAAGAGGAAACTTTCTCCAGAATTGAAGGGAAAGTATTTTGGAAAGGAGGCACATTGAGACACTGAAAGATACTGAATTTATGAAGTGCTAATGAATACAGTTTGATGCAACTATCAGAAAGGAAAATTACATTTAATATGTCCATGGCAGAAAGTGTACCAGAAAATAAAGGCAAAATTGTACTTCATTACTGGAAAAATGATCAGGCATAATTTCCTGATGGCAATCAATTCCTGAACTGCCATTAAGTGGTTTGCCTCTGCCCATGGTGTCAGAGCATGTCAGGGATTCATCAGTTCCTCTCAGAAAGTTTATGACCAACTCTGCCATTATGCAGTCAGATAAATTCCCATTTTGGCAAATATGTGTTATTCAAACACATGAATTTGACAAAGCAAAGTATAAGCAGCAATATATTTAAACATAAATATCCAGAATCGTAGCTGTCAGTTTTCAGTAAAGTGTCAGACTTTCCCAATCCTGATTTTTAGTTGATGTTTCCAGTATTGGCTAAGTCTGCATTTGGAAGGCTCCCATAACAGCTTAGATGTGTTTTTTTAAAGAGATATGCAAAGCACTCTGAAAGGAGAGTGTCACAGAGCTCTGGATCAGGGTTGTACTCAGGTGTAAAGAGTGGGACCAGGGACAGAACTTATAAGAAGAGGGCAGTTTTCCCCACCACAGAAGAAAGAGCCATTTGTCCCAGGCTGGCTTTGTCTGCAAGCAGCACTGTGTGACTACAAGAAGAGAGGAGACATGAAATCAGAAGAAGGAAAATGGGTATTTCCTGTGAAATTGTCTGGATTTCCTGATTCTTTAAAATATAATTGGTTCATTCAATGGCTTGTAGGCCAAGGATAGGCTGCTAAGTTGGAAGAGAAATTGTCCTCAGAAGAACCAAAATGACTGAAGGGCAACACCTTCTGTCAAAGATGACAAGAGGACTTCATTATTGCCCATTGCCAAGCATTCAAAGGTCATGCTCCAGCTCCAAATAATATGAATTGGCTTGAAACTCACAAGATAGAGTAAAGGGTTAGATTTACTATATTTACTAGGTTGTTCCTGAGCTTGGTTATAAGGAGACAATTGTACTACATTTTGAAATTTCACAGTGCCCATTATGGTTGGACCTTGTGTCTGCCCTTTGTAATTTTAATTTTTTTTTTTGAAGGATCTGAAATTGGCACTGAGTCACTTATTTTCAGACATAAATTTCCAGAGATAAACCATAAATTATTGCAAGAACAAATGAGATACCGACAGCTGTCAGCACCAGGTATAGTAAAAAGTGACAGTAGTCTGACTTTGGCTTTGAAGAAAAAAATAATAATAAGTGCAATGTCAAAGCCATCAAGACAGGGGGGCAGGAAAAGCTTTTGCCAGATTCATGTTCTCGTTTCCCTGTGGCTCTCTTTCACTACCAAGGCTTCCAAAATGCCTATCTTACACTTTTCTATCAGTCACAGGATTTTTTGCGTAGTTTGAAGTATAATATTCTCCTTTATCCACAAGTTTTTCTTGCCAGGTGTCTATTGCTGAGGAATTTTTGCAATCTAAAATTTTATCTGTGTCTACAGAAGTCCTCTAACAAAGGAAGATGTTTTGTTTAATATAATGCCATGTTGCTTTGTAAGTTTAGAGTTAAATTGGGGTCTAATAATAAAAAAATAATGTCATTTCACAGCTGCCAGGACAACAGGCTGCCCTGATGGAACAGTACCTTTTTCCATTCCCATTATCTGGTAAATATAGTAAATATTTATTACATATTAAAATATATGGGATTTTTTGGCATATAGGGTGAGGGACCAGCCTTCAGGGCCTATTCTGGGAAGTGGTGTCAAAACACCTATGTAAGCCCTGAAAAAAAGGGCTGCCAGAAAAAAGACTGTTTGGTATCCATGGAAATATCAGCCTACATTTGGCCCAGGGTCTGCATATGGAGACCGTGGTAGACAGAACAATGGAGGATCAGGGTGGGTACAGAGTGTCAGCACCTCAACCATGTTTACTCATTTTTGTGGAAAGATTTTATAAGTGAAACAGGCCAAAGGAGCAGTGTGGTGGTGGGCTTAGGAATCTTCACTGACACCAACCCTCCCCTGTTAGCTGGCCCAGAGCTGGATCCAGGACTGGTGATTTTGTGTTATCTCTGACTTCTCCACTCTCTCCCTCTCTTCCTTCCAGAAGTCATATAAGTAGCACAACGCCCATTACAGCTTTTACATGGGTTGCACAGTTTGAGCACACGTGTTATGACTTTTGTAATTGTGCAGTCCTAATATATATAATAATCATAGTATCAGCTTTTATGAGTTATTCCTTCCATAGTTTTTACTAAATCTTATCTTCAAATACGGACCTTGAGTGCTGTTTCACCTTAATCTGACCAAGGACTATCCTATGTTTCCCTCAGACTGTAACATTTTGATCTCTCTCCCCAGAGGGGCCATGTCTGAGACTAAGGTTGGATCCATCTGCACATGGGCTGGATCCTCTTGAGAAGGAGTTTAGAAAGAAAAGGGGTCCAATCTGTATGTCCCTGGGTGTCCTATCTGGATCATGACAAAGGGCAAATAGCTCCTGTTCAAACTGGAAAACTGTCACAAGTCTCCTTAGGACTGATATTGGGCCCAACAATGTTGAATATCTTCATAAGTGATCTGGATAATGGGATCAAGAGCACCTTGATGAAGTCTGCAGATGACACCAAGTTGGGGGGATGTAGAGACTCCAGAGAGCCACCATCCAGGAATACCTGGACAGTAGCCTGCAGAGGGATAACAAGAACATTAGGAAGTTCAGAAAAGACAAATGTAAAATCTTGCACCTGAGAAAATACAACCCAAGTGTGCAGCACAAACTGGGATCCATCTCTGTGGAAAGGGATCTGTTAGAAAACAAGATCAATATGAGTGAACAGTGTGCTGCAGTGGCAAAGGAAGCCAACAGGATGCTGGGTTGTCTCAACAAGATATAGAAGTTCTTACCCCACTCAGGGCTTTTCAGGCCACACCTGGAATATACTGTGTTGTTCTGGTCCCTGCTATGTAAAAAAAGATGTGAAGAGGCTGCAGAGTGTCCAGAGAAAGGCCACAAAGATGACTGAGGACTGGGAAGCCTACTGTATGAATAAAGCCTGAGACAACTGGGTTTGTTCTGTTTCTAAAAAAAGGATTAAGGGAGACCTCATCACCATTTTCCAGTATTTAAAAGGTGGCTACAAAGATGATGGAGACTCCCTTTTTACATGGAGTCAAATGGAAAACATGAGGGGTAATGGGTGCAAGTTGCTTCAGTGGAAATTCCAATTGGACACAAGAGGATAATTTTTCACAATACAATTAACAATTGGAATAATCTCCACAGGAATTCCTCAACATTGGACACTTCTAAGATTCAACTGAATAGGGAGATGAGCCACCTTGTCTAGTCTGTGCTTTTTTCAAGAAACTTTGAACTAGATAATTTTTGAAGCCACTTACAGCTTCGTATTTCCTGCTTCTGTGGTATATATCAGATGTGGACCAAGGTCTATTTTCAGTGATGGTGGTCTGAGCCTAAAACAGTTTTTCTGAACTGAAACACAGCAGTGTGCTGTTATTGAGGAAGGCAATTCTGCTCACTTCCCAACCATCTTCTGACCTTTAATTTTTACATTTCTTTGTTTTATTCTTTTTGCATGCCTCTCAGCATGACTGCAGCCTTTGCAGAGTCCTGCTGACACTTCGCATGGGGGGATTCACCTGAGCAGTAACTGTGGTGGTACCTGGCAAAGTGCATCCTGTCCACCCACGTGCCAGCAGTGACAGCCACCTCACCTCCCCTCTGCCATGCCTGGGGTCAGTCAAAGGGTAGGGTTGAGACAAAAGGTTTATTAAAGTTTAAAAGACCTGTCTGCAGTGAAGATATCTTTTATTTGTCCTGACATCTCCACTGTCAGCAGGAGTGACAAAGTGTTCATCACTCACTTGCCTTCACTAGGGTTGAGGTAGATGGAAACCTGAAAGGGTTTAGCTGGGGCATCCAGTAAGAAAAGCCACAGGGTTTGATGGTGCTATGGCAAATGTTAATGAACTGGCAGGACAAGAATCACCAAGAAGGAAGCTTAAAGGACACCAAGACACTTTGTACATCCCTTTATTATCTATGTCCCCAATATTCCTCTTTAGGGAAACTTTGAAGCATTTTGGGGAGGGGCTCCAAGGAAGAACCCATTTTGGATCTGCAAAGAGAGAATAAGCTCTTCAAAAGGCAACGAGGTTGACTCTGAGGATCAAGGCCTGGATTTCTAGTGTCAGGAAAGTTTTCAAAAGACTGACTGCAACTGTGAAAGCCTTAAGAAAACAATTTTTCTAGTCCTTTTTACACCCCCATATTCTTGGCTATCCTAATATTACCTCAATCTCATTCTTCACCAAGAAGTTCTCTGAGGTGCTGAAACATGTTCATCAAGGTTCCTGCTGTTGAAGTATAAAACTCAATGTTGTCAGGATGCCCTTCAGGCCATGTCTCCTCTGAGTTAAATTGAGCATTTGTAAGAGAGAAATTAATTTGCCTTTCCATTAAGGCTCAGGGGCTGAAGAGGAATTGCCCTTCCTTGCCCCCAGGCTTTCTCTCTTCAAGAGTTTGCAATTCAGAAAGTATCACATCACTCCTAGCTTACAAGTGTTTGCTAGATCAAAGGAAGGACATCCAAGGGCTAATAGGAATTTCCATGTCTCTAGCAAGAGATGCTTCTCCCTCTCAGTCACATAAAATGGCTGGCAAAAAAAATGTAGCTTTAGTAGATGGCCATCCAAATGCAGAAGTCAGAGACAGGGACTTGTCAGGAAGAGGTCTTTTTTATGAGCTGCTTTTCTTTTGTTTCTTGCTAAGTGCCAGGAGTGAAACTACAGCCTTAAATTGATCGATATTTTGCCATCATCTTGAGGAAAGTAAAGATTTCACCTGCAGAGTCTGAGACTTTTTTTCTCTGCTAATGTGTGCAGAGAGGGCAAGGGTAGGCTTCCTGGGGAACCAAAGTAAAGAAATGCTTTCCATTAAAAAAAAAAAAAAAAAAAAAAGAGAGAGAGAGAGATTTACTTTGTAAAGCTAGTTTTAGTGTCTGGTTTGATACCCTGCCCAAAGAAAGGACAAAGCAGTGGCTAATGCCTGTTTAAGCTTGCTGGTTTAGAGTTGAAATACCTTCTGTTAGAAGTCACTTTAAGCAAGGATTTTCATAGGGATAATAGAAAACATAATATTTACTTGGAGAATATTACATGTAGAACAGACAAAATTAGGATAATCTTGGATCTTGCTAGATATTTTGTACTATAAGAGTTAAATAATGTAATACTTCTTTATTCTTTTCCAACAAATAACTACTGTTTTTCATTGTATTGCAGTTACTGTATGAACGTCGCAGATGACCTTTTATTTCTTTCATTAAGACACTGGTCATATTTGCCTGTAACTGACTGAGATCAATAAATGCTTAATATGTTAATTTCTCAGTCTAATTTTATGTGACACCTTGCTGAGCCAGCCAAATGAATGGAGAACAGACTGGGATGTGCAATGGTATCTGAGAGGTACCTATACAGAACAGCTATGGATTTGTAGCATGTTTGCCAGGATTATTAAACTGTTTACACATCAGTAAGTCCTCTAACTACCTGTCCATAAAATGAAGAAAGGGTCATCCTGCAGTTCAAATGCGGAACTTGTTTTCTATAGATCAGGATGTAGTTCCTACCCATACCATGGATTTTGATTGTGACCTTGGGCAGATCACTTATTCCCCCTTCCTCTCACTTCTCTGCAAGCTGAAGTAGGGATAATAACCCTTTAAAGGTGAGTGTGACTGCATCAGCATTCTGTGGCACTCACAGTATTTTTCATTTCAATGCCCTACCTGAGCCTTGAGCTAAGATGAAGTTGATCAAATTGTATTTTGCCAATGCTTTGTTCCAAAGTGAATTTCTTGCACTTTAAAAGTTTAGACACAGCCATAGACGATGACTGGGCTGAGACTGTTCTCAAAACAGTCAGTCAGTACCCTGATAGATTTGTTCACCTTGTCTTTAGTGCAGAGTCCTTTCTTTCCCAAACATTAAGTGAGATTCTGCTTTGATCTAACCAATTTCAGAAGCTGATGGCTTTTTGGGTACCTTGCATTGCCACAGAGCCATTAGTAGGACTTCATTTCAGCAGTGCAGAACGACACAGTTGGAAAGGAAAAAAGACCATGGATAAAGACCTTGTTGGTTTTCCGATGATTAAATTATAGATTGTTAGTGACTTACAGTACAATACCCACAGCATGCTAAGGGGCATGAGCATCTGTTTGTATGAGTAGCGGTTAACCAAAGTAGCCAGCAAACACTTTACACAGTTATGTTTTGTTCATGGCGAAGATTTATTTACCTTCCAGAACACTTTGGGTGCTCAAAATTTTGTTGCTGAAAAGATTATCAACAAACTTTTCTAAAACCGTGGTGTGTTATATGTAACCACTCAGATGCATTCAGTGCTGTGGTGCCATTCTTTGCATTTTGCAGTGGGCTCATCTGCCTCCCCTCTACACAGTGGCCTTCATGATGCTCTGCATCTGGCCCAGGGCTTGTTTAGTCTCAGTGTGTCACAGGGCAGAGAAGAGATCTAGGAAAGGTCATAGCTGAACCTTTCCCTCCCTTTTTTTCCTGTAGTTGACAAATGGCTCATACAGATGGCTTCTTTTTTTCTTCCCCAATGAACATGTTCCAAGAGTCATTTGGCCAAAATCAGCATAGTTTCTCCATGGCACCAAGGTCCTAACCCCCACCAAATGATAAAGTCATGGTACAAGCCACAGCAAAACCCTGGATTTGCCATATGTCATTGCCTATCAGTGATGCTTAGATGCAGTGATAAAGCAAATAATATTATGCTAAGTGTTCTGCATTTAAAATCCCAGAAAGCATCCAGGACGGGGGAAACATGCTGCTCTAATCCTGTGAACAAAGTAGGTGCCATCTCCTCTCCCTCACAAATGTCAAACCACTTTGGCTACCCATTGGGTCAACTCTCGTACTAACTGAGGTGCTAGCAATTAAAATCATCACCCTCTGAACTGAAGTGAAATTTTCTTTCTCTTCATGCCAGGAAAAAAAAATATAAAAATATATATGCATACATATATATATCATACTGTGTCCACCAGACAGCCTTTGAATACAAGTACACAGAAAATTTCCAGTAGACACAAGGATCAGAACAGACAGCAGCAGCAGCACTGGAATCGCTGACTATGTCTGGCAAACTATAAAAAATGAAAAATAAGAACCAGTTCTGTCTGCATTATCTCAGATGAAACCATCTTTTCTATTGGAAAAACAATCTATCTTAAAACAAAATCAAAGATTAAAAACCTATATATTGGGTGAGAAAAGGGCACCATTCTTTTAAGCTGTGTCAAGAGTACTTCATCTTGAAATAGGAGCTGTGATAAATAATTGTTTGTTACTGGTTGACTAAGATTTTAAATTAGAAGCAAAATCCCATTTTATTTGGTTCATAAAGGGAAACAGAACTTACTGCTGTCCTGAGGCAATGCTGTGGTCTACAGTGCCTCAGGGGGAGTCTTTAAAAGCACCCTTAAAAAATATTTCCACAGAGATGGTTTCTTCCACAGCGGGCACACAGGGCTTTCTGAAACTGTTCAGATTTACAGAGTCAGTGTAAAAGAAAAGGTCACGAAAGCCAAATTTGAACTAACAAGCACCGTTTACCAAGGGTGAACTAGACTTTTGGTCAGTTCCAACCTGTGCCAGACCTCTCAGAGGGGCAAATACTGATATCCTTTTGTGTTTCTGAAGCTCTAGCACATAATACTGACCTTGCTGTTTTCATGTAAACTGTACATTGATGAAATTGCTAATGGTATTAGTGAGAAAAGTCAAAACTGCAACTTCTGAACAGATACCCTTCAAAATCAGCCTTTGCTTTGCAAAAGCAGATACAGTGTGCACTCAGCATCAGGCACCTTCCAGTCCCTTCAGTAAATTTGAGGCTGGAAAAGACTCTGCCCTCATCTGTGAATAGATTAAGCTCGGCGGAATGGAGATAATGAAGCTCTGCGTGCATGTTGTGTCCTGAGGGAGAAGGGCTGATTCACATAAGAGGATTAGAGAATCAACTTCAGTGAATTGAAGTGGGTTACATTCATCTTTATATTAAAATTTATATTAAAGCCCTAATTTCAGCTTCAATGAGACTTCATGGGTAAGGCTAGTGTTTCTTGAAAGCTTGAACTCCAAAGTGACAAACGTTCCTCTTCCTCTGTAAAGACCTTGACACTAAGACAGGCACATCCTGATATAAGACTAAAGAAAATTATGATACAGAGCCTCAAAGTTTCTGCTGAAATCTTGTTATTCTTTGGTGGCTGACTCCTTTGGTTAAGGATGAGTTTGCAACTAGGATTTCAGACCAAGTACATGAAAGGCATTGACAGACTGGAACAAGTCAATGTGCAGGACACCAAGAGAGTGAGGGGCTGAAGCTTACGTGGAAAAAGATGGGGAGGGATTGTTCATTCCGGAGAAGTGGTGGCTCAAGGAGATCCTGCTGGTGTCTGCAGCTGCCTGCTGGTGAAGTGTATTGAAGACAGAGACAGGCTCTTCTCAGAGGGGGCAGGGACGGATCAGAAGGCAACAGATTCAATAGGAATTTGGGAAATTCTTTAATACAAAAAAAAATTTTTATTGTGACAGTGATCAAATATTGAAATAAGACTCTCCCCTTGGAGAGATCTAAATCTCAACCAGAGTTTAGCAGTTACTTTAATTAAGCCTGCTTCGAGCAGTATATTGAACTAGGTGACCTCCATAGGTCCCTTCCAACCTAAAACATTCTGTAAGTTTATGAGTCAGGTCAACAGGATGTTTTCATTGGTTGATTTAATGGCTTGGGGGTTCTGCACCTAAAAATATTGTCTGTCTGAAGTGTCAGCAGAAGGGAAATCAGAGGGAAAAGAAGCAAGCCTTGCTCCCAGCTTCTGCTACGGTGGATACCATCATGCCTCACTTTGGACGCAGCAATGACTGGGCCACACTCAGGCAGAAGGAAGGGACTGAGTGACAGCACCACTCATGATGGCTTTGATGGCTAAATCTAGCATTTGGACCACAAAAGCTTTGTTTCTGGTTTGTACTTCTTATGGGTGTTTTGGTTTTTTTCCAAGTGAAAGGATAAGTTTTTGGAGGTTTTGTGAAACACTACTTATTTCAACTGTAGCTGATGGTTCAGGCCCCTAGGAGGAGCAGACAGAGTAAGGCCATTTGGTGCTGCCAGAATAAAATAAAAAAATTATAAAAACTCTGCTGTGACCAAGTCAATTTCTTCTGCAGTCCAAGGAAAATATATCAGTGAGGTAAATGGGAGCAGATAAAGCTTGAGAGTATTTCATCTGGATTTCCCTTTAAGAACGAGGCTTTACTCTGTTTTTTCATCTTGCTGCTTCATCTCATTCTGCCCTGGCATGCTTGCAGCTGAAGGTAATATTTATGCAGCAGAATAATTCACAGCACTCTTTTCCTTCCTATATGAACCTACTTCTTATTTTATTCTTCTTCTCCACACCCTCCATACACATTCGCCAGCCCAGATTGTGTTTGTTATATAAGCTGTCGAGTTATCTGTGTAATGTTGTGTTGGGGATTTAGCTGGAGAAACAAATTCCCTTGGTGTGTGAATAAGATTAGAACAGCATATATATGTGATGGATTTGTGAACTGAAAAGTCATTCAATTTTAGTTTGATTATGAAGGCAAGGTTAAATGTGAACAATATTAGCTGGATAGGTCTGACTCTTTAAAAACCCATAAACTTTAAAAATCTCTGCAAAACTGTGTTTGGTGGAGCAAACACATTTAAAACTGGCATATCCTTCCTTTCTAGCTTCTAGTTCTTCCCTGAAGAAACTAAAATTATTAAATACTTCAGTAATCAGCTTTCCTAGCCCTACTGATTTTTCTCAAAGCAAAGCTTCTGGATGCTCACTTGAGAATAATATTCACATGTTCATCTTCTCTTTTTTGGAGAGCAGAGAAAGCAAGACAAAGCTCTCACCGATGCCACAACTTGGTATCAGTGATCCAATTGTCACAGAGATGTACTGAAACACCCCTAGGGGTGCCTCATGCTCTGCTGTTTAGTTTGGACGTGGCAAAAACACAGCCTGGTGTGGGGGTTATGTGGTGTCAGTGAGTCTGAGGCTCCCTGAAAATGCCCCAGAGCCCCTGGCTTCTCCTTTTGCCTTTGGAACAGTCAGGAAATGCAAACCAGAGAGGTCAGGTTTAATGTCATATTTTCACCATGAAATTTGTTACCAACAGCCATCCCCAGCCCAAAGGTACCTGAACATTGAGAGGCCAGCAGGGACACATGTGAATGGGGAATGTAGGGCTGGGGGAAACACACTTCCCATGCAAATATCGTGTCTGTGTGTGGTCACTGAGGCTGCCACACTGCATTTCGTGGTGTTTTCAGACTCAGATAAAAGTAAGCTGGGCTGGTCTCTTAACCCAAAATTCCCTGCAAGTTTTCTGATGAACTGACTAAAATTATAGGAAAGTCTGACCATGGCACATTGCCTTTCCCATCTGTACTTTTGCTAATGATCAACAGAATGATGGAAAAACAATTAGCAAGGAAATTTAGCCTTGACGACTTGTACCTGCAAGCTTTCTTCCTTTGGTTTCTGTGGGGATTAGACACAGAAACACTGGATTGATCTCTCTGGCTGGTGGAATGAAAGCCAACAGCATTTGAAGTTGCACTTTTTAACCACACCAGCCAAAGGAGTAAGCAAGGCTGGCAAGACTATAGCGGAAGGTGAGATCTGTTATAACATTTTATCTCCTGCTCCTGTGATGCAAGGAGTTGTTTGTAAACTGAAATAGAACATTGGCAGGCCCAAAATTTCTGCCCAGTATGCTAACTGCTTTGCCTTGTTGTCTGTATTCTGTGATGGCAGAGATTTCAAGCTTCAGTTTTGTCAAAAATTTCAGTCATCTGCAAAGAGGGAAAGACACAAGGCATATATTAATGTGAATTTACTGTTCTTTCATGATACAAAGTGCTGTGTTTTGAAATACTACCTGTTTCTGATGGAGATTGAGGACAGACTTGCGTGCCCTCATATTACAGATTGTGCCCAGGTAAAGCAGGTTTGCTAAACATGATGTTTTAGCTGAGCAGATACAATTTGTGACTATTAAAGCTGTTCTAACAAGGAGGGCAAGTGCTAAGCATCAGGCAAGCAAAGGCTGCTCTGAAACAACCATTTGTCCCCCAGCATCAGTGGGTGCAAGAGATGCAAGTTCCTTCAAGTTCTGTTGAACACCTGGGAGATGCTAAAAGAAAGAGAAAGCTCTGCCTGATGTCTCAGATACAAGATACAATTGCAAGACAGGCAATTCAGATTTCCCAGGTCATCTCCAACTGAACACTGAAATGCAGGTTGACACAGAATTTGAAGCTTCAATATAATCCAAAGTGAAGCTACAAAACCATCACTTTTGAGCAACCAAAGATCTGGAAACCAACACTGCTCATTAGCATGGTTTTTCCTGCTTACTAGCAAAAAACACAGAGCTAGTTCCTGTTACAAGCTGGTCAAAGTTTAAGAAATGTTGAAATCACAAGAGCTATCCAAAATGCTAGTGTATAAATCATAACTATTTTTTCAACAGCATGCCAGGGCTCTTGGATGGCCATGTTTTTGAGTAGTATAACAGAATTTAGAGACACAGACTACTTTTTGCTTAAGAAATAAGAGCAATATTAGGTTGTGCTTTCTCATTTTATCATGAAGTTGCTAAACCCCAAGAGAATTAAAGGCAGAGGTGTTTCTGTAATGCAGAGTTCTTTTTTTTCCTTATTGTTTGTTTTAATATAACAAAGCAAAGCCACAGTTTACACTAAAACTGCAAGTAATAATATCTCCCCCTTATTTAACCAAGATGCTTCTTCCTCTTGCACAAGTAATATCACAATGCTGTTGATTTTCCAGTGAGTATAGTTTGTAATTTTTTTCAGGGAAAAATACTTTTCTGAAGCAAGAATCAAACCCAGTGGGAAAAATCCACCTTAAACAGAAAAAGATAAAACCCCAGACTTCTCTTTTGCAGATCTTTGAAATAACCCAATGAATTCAAAGGGTTTAATGGTTTAAATTGAGAACAAACATATACCCAGTAAATCTTTTGAATGAGCATGTAAAACATAGAGCTACAGGGACGAATTGAGGTTACTGAGGCACTTTGTACTTAGTAGAGCTTTAGCCTCTAGTGCTTGATGGACTTCTAACCAGCTTTGGCTTCTCATTGACTTCCCTCACCTTTAATTTAAGACTGCATTGACTTTTCCTGTCATATTAATCAATTTCTAGCATTAAATTGCTGCACAGCTAGCTATAATGCTACTCAGTATTGATTATATTCTTTCCTCTCAATAATGTTTTCTTATATAAATTGAAAAATAATCAAAGCAGCTTCCTAGTGGTTTGTTCCTTTTTAGCGGTTAATAATTCCACTGCTTTTTTTTTTTTTTTTAAGTGTTTTCTTCAGTGTTTCATCACTCATTTAACCCAGGTCAGTGTTTTGGAGAAAGGAAAGCTGTAAATGAGATGTAATGCAGTGGTTATTCAGCCTGTATTAGATCCCTGGGGTTTGCCATAAATGACAACTGCACTAGAGGAAATCCTTACCAGATCCTAGTGGCAGATTTCCAAGAAGCCAAAATCTCATTCCATGCCCAATGCCCAGGTTGTTTCCAAGCAGGGTCACCAAAAAAAAGGAGGGGAGTGATGAAGGAGGAATGAAAACTGCCTCAATCTCAGGACTTGCAAAGTGTGTAACCCCTGACACTGAAATACAAAGCCCCTGGGGACTTGAGGCTCAAGAGAGCTGGTTTTGTCCCCAGCTAATGAGCAGATATAGATGAACTCCTCAGGTATGCAACAACATTAAAAAAGCAGGAGCTGTGCCATGCTTAGGGTTTGCACAGCAATGGCTGGAAAGTCAGGACTAATTTTCTTCATGCCCTTGCCCTAAAATGGTTGCAATATTTCCTCTCCATGCAGCTCTCTCTTGCAAAGAACACAGGTTTTTATGGCTAATTACTCAGTACGGGGTCACCTCCATTACAATAACCCAGGCCTGATTAAAAGGTATTTCTGTGTTTCAGAAGAATTGGAATTACAGAAGTGAAAAGATGAAAAAAAAAATTGCATTCTACAGGCAAATACTGTATGGAATAACACTGTGTTAGCTGAGGCTTAAAATAGTCAAGGGAAATTTAAAAGTTGCTTGAAAAATTACACAAGGAAAGATAAAATCTGTTTTTCCAGCCTTGGGATTAAAGCTTGAATTTATTGTTCCATGACAGGGTGTTTCCTCTCACCATTTAGTAGATCATAAAAAGAAAACTTCATTTTTCTTATTTCTAGTCAAAAGGTGACTCATACTTACAGCCCAGGCTCAGAATATGTGCCTTGCTGGGTAGGTCTTCAACACTTGTTTTTGATAGAGAAGGGAAGGGACATATCCGTGATGAATATAAAATGGTTTTTATATTCTTTGGATGAAGACAAGTACTGTGTTCATTCTTTCTGTCTCCCTGACTAACCATGTTGCCACTGCACAGGCTCTCTCCCTTGCTTGGACATTATACAGGAGATGCAACACAGGGCTCACAGAAAGCAGATCTCTTCTCCCACAAGAAGAGATGTTGCCTTCTCTCCTAAAGCTAATGCAACAATTTTCCTTTCTTCCTTTCTTCTTTCCCATATTGAAGATGTTTAATGGAACCCAGTCAGTACATGTAAGTGCTAGCAGATACAAGATTGTGTCTCTGTTCCTGGGCAAAGCATTAAAATACACACAGAGAAAGCTGGTTTGTATAACAATGTCCACCTTGACCCTCAGAAAAAACCTTCTGATTTTCCCCATCGCATTCCCTCTCCTATCCCTGGTCTGTCCATTCCAAGTAAAGCAGAGATGGCTGAGACCATCTCTCCACAAGAACCTTAGCTGAGCTTGTTACAAACTCCACAAGCTAGGAGAATACAAATTAATGACAACAAACTACTGTTGAAAACCCTTATTGATTCACATCTTCTATACAATATTGAAGCCTATATGGTTCTTAAGCCTCTCTGTCACAGTTAATACCAGCTTTCAGTCATATCTCTGCAATTGAAATGCAGCAGGGGACTTAATGGATGGCCAACTATTTTCTGCTAAAACAGGAGAAATGAGTGGACCTGATCAGCTGTTAAAAACATAGTGAAGAAAGTACTCAGAGAAAGTAAAAATTCTACTCCTTTTAAGAGGACATTTTTTTGTTATGATCCGTATTCTGCATTTAATTCTATAAGTGTAGTTTAAGGGGCAGAGGGAGTTGTTAAATTTCATTTCACATCCACACGCTTCTCCTGTTGGCACTCCTGTGGAATTCTTATTGCTGCTCATGCATATTGAGAGGGAATGCACCCCTTTGCAGGTAGAGCACAGCTCTGCAGCTCATTCCCAGCCATTTCCCAAATGCTTGGCACTGATAGCATTGGAGCCCATGGGATTTCCCATTTATGCCCTTATCATTTTTTCTTACTTCCTACAAAGGATCTGCTTTTGCAAAAGCTGTTTCCATGGCAGAGGAGGGCTGGATGCGATGTCTTCATAAGCTCATCAGCAGTTTCTGCTGCTCCTTCAAAGTGCACCACGTCCTTCAAAGCACAGCACGTCCTTTAAAGCACTTCTAACACTTGGCTGTCAGCAAATGAGAAATCAAGGCAGGAATCAAAAGTTAAAGATCCGGATTGCACACTGCTGCTGGGAAGTGCACAGGTTCCAAGCACATTGACATCAGAATTATTGCCTAGACCAGGAACTAGCCCAGAGTGCCTTGTACCTCTTTGTGGATTAGCAGCTTGTGCCATGATTAAAGAATTCCTGCTCTTTCTCACTTAGACAGAAGCTACAGAAAGTGTTCCAGTCAGAGTTAGTCTCCAAGAAGAAAATTAGTACAGGATATAACTACACAGCAGGAAAAAAGAAGTCAGTGTTTCACCAAAGCCTGGATGATTGTTCTGCCCATGCAGTTCAGGAAGAGTTCCCATAGCTGAGAAGCTCATAGCTACAGCACTCAAGGAGTCATATTGCATCTGTCACAGCAGGACACCTTTCATTCATGTCATGGTACTTTTGGTCATTCAAGATAAGGAGAGACAGCACATCATGGCAGAGCAGATCCCAGTGCAATTTGGGAGACAAAGCTACAGAGCAATGCTGTTAGATAAGAGTGCAAGCCACGGGCTAAATGGCTCTGATACCGTCAGGAATGTTTCAAAATACAGCCCTTCTAACTTCTCTTCATTAATTTATTTTAATACTTTATATATATATATATATATATTTTATTTTATTTTTTTTAAATCCAAAGTCAAACCCCAAGATTTTAGTGAAAAGCAGACGTTTCTCATCAACATAACACCCAGGGTGGAAAATTTCGAATGTGCACCAGTAACCATGTAAAAAAACCTTCTGCTGAGCTTTCTTTCCAGCCACTGTTCTTACTGGGCTGCTCTCCAAAGCCTCCTCAGCTGCAGTGTGTTCTTGCTGGGTGTTCACTGTCTGACATAAAGTCCAAGCAGAGAGAAATCTAAGGAGACAGGATGCATCTAATTCCTTTCTTGTTTAAATGGTGTGTACTCAGGTGGGAAAGGATTTCATTTTCCTTAGCATAAAGAGATTATCAGCAGGCTTGGGAACATAAAAGAGCACCTTAAGCTGGAGACAACTCAGATATTTTTTTGGCTGTAAAAGTTCTAAATAACTTTAATGCACAGTAAATACATAGTGGTGCTAGACATGGTCCAACATATGATGTCTGGAATGCTGTTGTACTTTTATTTTTATTAAGTACCTGTTATTATCATGCTTACAGTAGAGTCAAATGAAAAATTATGGTTTGTTATACCAGGTTTTCAAGAAACACGGAGCAAAAGGGAGTATCTTTCTGAGGATTTTATATCCAGCCATACTGGTTGAAGATGAATTGGAAGAGCTGTAACCAGAAAGATGTGTGATAAATACCATGTTGGCATTGAAATTTGAATATATGACCAGTTGAGGTATTGCCAAAAAGACAAATGGGAAAACATAGAGGACAAAGAATAGTCAAAGGGGATGAAAAAGGAAAAAAACCTCCTCTGCTATGCCTGAGGGGAGAGCACTGAGGAAGGTGTGTTGGACCATGCTAGATTTTACAATGGAAGAGAAAATGCTCAGAACTAGAATTGTTTGATATAGCCTCTTGACACTGGTAACAATGATGTTTTAGACCTACACGGTCCTGTTTGCTTAGGCCACCATTTGCTGCCATAGACAGGACTGGGGCATCTTGTTTGACCTCCCTCTGGAGCTGGTGACTTACTGTCATGCTCACACCAAATAGGCAATAAAATCCTTGATTTTATATCCAGTTCCCATAATCATTTCACATTTTGGACAAGAGAACACAGGATGATGCTCATGACTATAGTTACAATAGGGGACTATCCCATTGATGCTAAGGACAGGTCTGTGCCATAACTATTTCCAGTTTAAATAATTATAAATATTTCTGTCTTTATTTGATGGTCATCTAAGCATAACACTGGCACTTAGGCAATTTCATTGTTGAATGAGGAAAATTTAGCTTTGCATTTCCCCATTTCATGGTTTTTACTCCAAAAAGTCTTGAGATTCTACAGTCTCCCTATCCTCAGGCTCTGCTTGGTATGTTAGATTTCCATTGAGAAAAGTGAAAAAGTGAGAGTGCTTTTGGGGGGAACTGAGAACTCTCTTATTTGCAAACTGCAAAAATGACTACATTAAAATTTAGAGAAACATTAATATAATTATGTACATAAAACTTCAGTGCTAGCCAGTAAAGCCACGTACTTGGCCTTGTGAACTGAACTCCATCAAAACCAGTCAGATGTGGAAAACAGCACCCTGCCATGAGAAATGCTTTTCTGTTTCACTGTAATTCCAAGAATGATTTAGAGATAGTAATTTTTTTTTCAGTTTTCTTATAGTTCTTCTGCAGATAGTAAAAAGTATGTAAAGTTAATAAAAACACGGAAGTCTAGAAATTGTCTCTGAATTTCTTAATGCTGGCTCCTGTATATTGCAGTAGCATTTCTGCAGAAATCCTCCCCAGCCAGTCAGACAGTAATCTGAAAACAATCTTGTACCAAGATAATACCCCTAAGGATCAGACTAGACAAGGATGAAGAACAAATACACATTTTACATTTATATACATAGTGGGAGTGTTAAAGATCAGCTCCTTATAGCAATATTCATAAGTATAAGTAAATATTTACTCTAAATTCATCTTCAAGCCATTGTATTTAAGTAAAATATCCTTAGGTTTTCATAAGCCATTGTGCTTCTTTTGCTACTGTGATATGATAGAGTAAATTCCAAATAACTGCAGTGTCTAGTTTTTGCTCAACATATGTTGTTAAAATCTTTCACCTGAAATATAAATCTACTGCTTCTAACATCCCCAAACGTCTCTTCCTCCCCTCCTCATCTTCATCTCCACCTCAGTCTAAATCTCAGAATGGAATCTGTGTCAAATATGGATACTTCTGCCACTCATTCATTCTCTTTTACATTGGCCTTGACCATAAAATTGTTGCCCAAAATTCCGTGTTATATCCAGGTCTGTGTCCTAATCTCATTCAAAACATTTTGAAAGACCTTTTTTCATATGAGTGCCACACTGTTAACTTGTCCTCCTCAAGTAATGAAAAGGATGCTCCGTTACTAAGCACTGCTGAGTTGTCTTTGGTAGGAGGCAACTATACTATGTTATACCAGCAGAGAAGCTGGCCAAAACACAAGTTAATTTATTAATTTAGGGTTTCTCACTGTGCTTTGATTCATCTGTGTCTTATCTTCTGGAGGTTCAGCTGTAAAGGGCAAGAATTGTCTTTATCACTGTACCGAATACCACTGCTACGTTCCCAGTTCTTTCAAGCCAGTAAATAATGAGATACTCATGAAATTCTTAGCAGGTGTTGTGTTTCAGTGCCTTATCTGATTTCAGTGGGAGGTTTACCTGACTAAAATCTTCTGGGTTGCCTGCACAAAGCAAACTAATTTCTTGTTCCCCCTACCAGGTAACAAATGTCAGCTAAATACATCAATCCGTCATCTCATAGTTATGTATTGTCTGTCACCAAAAGCCTCTTATAATAAATTCTAATCTCTTTAGGATGATAAAATAGGAAACTAATGTGAACCTATTTAAAATAAAACTGAATTCCCTAAAAAGCAAGGCCTCTTTATGACTTAGTAGCACGATGCTCTTTTCAGCTGTCAGCCTAGAAACTCAGTACCACTCAGTATCTCATTCTTTATTCTGTTCTAACAAAACTGTTAATAAAATGAACCCTAGAGCTGTGGGAGTGAAAAAAACTATGGAGTGGGAAAGCATTACACCTAGTTCTTCATGGAAAGTTAAGCTGCACTATTATGGCCAAGGGCAAAACTGAAGTTGTTTTGTGAAAATGTAGCGGAGCATGTATTTGGAAGCACAACCTTTGGTTTTGCTAACAGGTGAGAGTTTAATTCCATTAATAAGTTTTAACTCAGAAACAGAAACACTGCATCATTTTGTTCCCAATTCTGCAGTAGCCATTGCCAAGTACACAGAAGAGGAAGATTTAACACATCCTGATAGGAAATCTAGGAATTAGCTGCCTGAAGGACATTTGTGTCCCTTCCCTATACATTGAATGCCCGTGGGATACATCAGAGGTTTTTTTAATTATCTGGCATAACTTCAGGGATGTAGCATTACTGGGGAAAGGCCCACAGGCCATATTATGTAGGACACTAGAAGTGATGTTCACAATGGCCACCCTAATTATTTTTCCCCTTTCTAGGAGCCTGTTTTATTGTTACGACCCAGTGGTATCTTGTGACACAGGCACCCAAAAATCCACTGCAAATGTTTCATCCCAATTTATCATGATGAATTACCATACAATAATGGGTTGTTTTGACAGTAGAGAATACTGAGAGAATAAAAGAATAGAGAATAAAAGAATAGAGAATAAAAGAGTTGGGCTGAGGGTTAGCTGAAAAATAGATAGGGCTAGCTAAAAAACAAAGGACTATTTGCCAAATGTGAGTAGCATGAGTATTCTTGTGACCCACGCTACAGAATATGGTGCACATCTGATACTTTTAATATGAGAGTCTGTCCAAAGGCAGGGCAAGCACTTTACCATTAATTTTTTTCCCAGATCTCGTCATCACTTGTGCTAATTTAATTTTTCTCTTTTATCCTGAGTAAGTGTTGAGCTTTTCTAAACCCAAACTTACATTACATAACATTTTGTAACAATTGGTCTGCTGATAATTTGAAGGTTGATTCTTTTTTTGTTGCCTTTGATTGCAAACGGGCACTCTTAAATGTTGCATTAGTGCCAGTCTGCTGCTCTAGTCAAGAATAATTTAGACATTTTTCCTTGTAATTTGAAATAACAGTGAATGGAAAGGTAATCTTGCTGATGGATGGACCTAATACGTGTTCTCTCCTGGTAGATGGTACCAACAAATAAAGGTCCATGAACTGTTCTGTGAGAGAGCTTTTTAGTTCAGTTAATTACCGTTTGTTGCTAATTACACACAACCAGCACACATAGTCTCCATTGGCCTTTAAGAGGGGTAGTGGTTATTTTGGATAACATATTGCTCTCTTTAATCCCTGGGTTCTTCACAGAAGATGCAGTCTCGTTTCTGATCCTCTTCTGATTCAATCTGAATGGTGATGGAGTGGAAGCTGTAGTGCTCAAACAAGGCTTGGGTGATATCTTTCAAAATCTTCTGGCTGTCCACTGTGTCTGCTATAGGTAGCAAGCAGAGAGTAATCAAATTGCATAAAACACAATATTTAAAGAAGAGTTAAGTGGTTACTTAGACAGAAACTATTCACAAACAGTACGGCAGCTTCTAAAAAGATACTTGAGAGGTGTTTCTTGTCCTTATTATCCTTCTTTCAGGAACTTGTATGTCAGCAGAAGTTTGTTCACTGAAATGTGGTCAGAATATGTAATTCTGGCAAGAGCAGAGCTAAGTTTAATCACCAAAGAAATTCAGTTTGGCAGAAGATTGTAGGAAAGCAGAAATACTTAATAAAGATTAGTTCATCCAGTCAGGGAGTTACAACAGTGCCAAGTGATTTGGGTGGCTGATAGACTCACTTCTTTTGGGAAGCAAGGACTCTGTGGAGGGTTTTGCCTTTGAACCATTTCTTGGCCAAAAAGTGCAAGTTTTTTCTTAAATAAATCTCATCATGTACAAAGCAAACTGATACACAAGAAAATTCATCTGAGTAGTGGACAGTTTGTCAACAGGGATAAGAGCTTTGAGCAATTTAGTCTGCTGGGAGGTGTCTCTGCCCATGGCAGAAGGGTTGGAACAAGATGATTTTTAAGGTCTGTTCCAAACCAAACCATTCTATGATTCTACATGACTACATATAAAAAATTATATTTTTAAAGATAAGCTGTTAACTCTGCAGTATTCAAATTCTGGGATAAGTAACGTTCCCTGTTGTTCTGGAAAGATTTCATGGAGGAGGATCTGAAAGCTTTTTTGTTTGTATTTTTCCAGTAAAAGGGTGACGTGTTTTAACAAGAAATAGATATACAGTCCATTGAATCCCAATCAGGAGACTGACCTTTACTAGACAGCAGCTGAATACTTCCTCCCTGTTTACAAAAATTTACTGACCTGTGGCAACATGAGCAGATAAAATAACTTGATTCATTGTCAGAGACCAAAGCCGAAGGTTGTGAACAGAATCCACTTTCTCAACTGATAAAATTCTTGCTTTCACTGCATCATAATCAAGTCCTATTGCTGTTCCTTAAAAAGAGAAATTTGAGTCAAAGATATATTTTGGAGAGAAGAATGATGATCATTAAAGGAAAATGCATCATGAGCATTTATTCAGGTAGATGTATAATTTTTATTTTAAAATTCAATGCTTTGAAAAGCCTACCTATTTCAGAGTTCACTGTAAAATCTACAGCTATCTCTTGTTTTTCACTTCCCCATGGATGAATAGGACTCATACACAGCTTATAGAAAACTCTGGTTTACACAGAGAATTGAGATGTTTAGCCAGATCATGTCATGGGTTTGAACCAGCAGCTTTTGTGAGTGCAAATTTTATGGCATCATTTGAGCACCTCTGCAGAATTCTGTCCTTGTTACATTTACACAATAAAGAAGCATCTGTTTAACAGAGGGGGAAAGACAAACATAAAGCTACAAATTATTTGACTCAGGAATCATAAATGAGATGAGATCCCAGGTCTTGTGCTTGTTTTTCAAGATGAGACATCTTACAAAAGATGATGATGGGGTTGTTGAGAAAAGAAGGCTTCATGGAAACCTTATAGCAGCCTTCAGGTACTTAAAGGGGATCTTATAGGACAGTCAGGGAGTCTCTATCAGGGAATGAAGTGATGGGATGAGGAGGAACTGTTTCTGCTCACTTGTTATGACCCAACTGGGCTGAGGTTTTGCATCACCACTCCAGAATGTTCATGGTAGTATTTGGTTATGCACAGAACAGAAAAAGACAGCTCCTGGAAGATATTAGAGCTGCCTTCCAGTATCTGAAGAGGCCCTACAGGAAAGCTGGGGAGGGAATTTTTACAAGGGCATGTAGTCACGGGAGGAGGGGGAACAGTTCTAAGCTGAAAGAGGGTATATTAATATTAGCCATTAGAAAGAATTTTTCACTGTGAGGGTGCTGAGGCATGGAAACAGGTTGTACAGGGAAGTTGTGGATGCCCCATCCCTGGAATTGTTCAAGCACAAGTAGGATGGGGCTTTGAGCAGTCTGGTTGAGTGGCAGGGGGTTTGAAATTAGATGGTTTGCAAGGTCCTTTCCAATCCAAGCCATTCTATGATCCCATGATGACCCTCAGTCAGAGTGAGGACAGTTGTGATATGGTGAGTTGAAATATGAAATTCAGAGTTTAATCTAAATCCAAATCTGACCAAGGGATTTAACAATAGATCTTTCCTGGAGTGAAATATGGGAACTTGGAAATATAAATCTATGCCCATCTTAAGTTATGCTCATAATGATTCATTTGGATCACTAAAATGAAAAATATTTGAAATTACATGAGTTACTAAGTATAATAATAATAAGTGCAGTATTGGTTAATTGTATATTTCATACTGTAACTGATAATTATTTGTAATCATTAATGACCTCAGTATTGTATGCTTTTGTGTTCATTACAAAAAGAATATGGAACACCCTCTTAGTATGATATGATGCTTACATGCACATTCATGCTCTTTAGTGAAAACCATGGATGATCAGTGGCTGTATGACAGCTGGCCACAGGCCTGGGCTTCTCCACTGCTGAGCTGACCGCCCAGGACAGGCTGGATGTTCTAAGCTCAGGGTAAGAGTCACCTCCAAGACCATCTCCAACATCCAATTTCTCTTCAGAAAATTCTTAGGAGACTACTTAGGAGGTAACAGACTGGCTGCAGAGATCTTTCTAGAAGAACAGAGTAAAGGGGCTTGCTGCAGAGGGCAACAAGACTTGCTAATTTTTGCATGTCAGCCAAAACTGGGTATCACTGCTCTGAGAAAGAGACCCTTGTGAGTCAGGGGCTGCCAAACCTTCCTAGTAGTCTGAATTTTTGTCATTAATAAAGAGGTCTGTGATCTTCTGGCAGCCAAGATAGAGACAGTAGCTGCACTCTGTCTAGGTACATTTCTCACAAATGTATCTTTATTTCACAATCACTGAAACTAAATCAACCCTAGAATGAAGTTTTACTGTAAAACAATATTGGAAATTTTCTTTCTTCTGACAGAAGTAGGTGCAAGGTGAAAGAAATAAGTAAACAGCTATGCAGACTGTCACACTGAGTAACTCATTTCTATTCAAAATCTACAGCATTAGAGCTACTTTTCCCTTTAAACCTTATGTCTTCGTAGTTGAGACAGAGGTTGCATTATATTATTCAGTGTAAGGCAAAAACATGCATCTATGACTACTCAAGTAATTTGGCCTTGCAAATCAAATATTCAGTCCCATAGCTGACAGGATTAATTATTGTTAAACCTCATTCTTCTGGCTGCTGATGTGCGAGAATTGTGTGAGAATTCCCTTGCACCTGAACACAACTGGAAAGCTCCAGCTTGCTTTGCTGGACTGGTATAACTAAAGGTCTTTTACACTTCTGCCTCTTGCACTCAGCCTATTTCACAGACACGGTTCAAAGCACAATCTTTTCCTTTCCTTTTTTTTTTTTTTTTATTTTTGGCAAATTCTTGTGTTTCACACGGGTAAAGGAATTGCACAATCATCAAAGTAAGTAGACATCTCATATGCCAAAAGTGTGATAAGAAGCAATGCTGCACATGCAACAAACAAAAGCAACTTAATTTTAGGAATTCTTTGGAGAGTATATAGTTTTTTATTGAAAGTGGTGTATGTTTAAGTCTTCTAGTGCAATAGTAGAAAACTGCTGTGATTAAAATTTAATTATGATTAAAGTATGTCAGAGTTACGAGAATACTGGAAACTAATACAGAAATATTCTATTATTCTTTTGTCAGCAAGTATAACATTTATGTAGAAAGGGAGAAAAAAAAAACATAATATAACTATTGATTCTGGAATCAGGTCCTACCTTCCATTAGCACAATCAAAATATCCCTTGAAATGGTAATGGTCGTTGCCAAAACAAAGATGGAAAACACAAATGTGCAGATTGGGTCAGCTATTTTGTATTCTGGCTAGAAAAATATGAACACATCACTTTATTAATTTCATTATTGTTGGTTATGGACATTTTTAGTTAGTTAATGTCAAAGTATATACTATTCCATTTGTCTAGTACAGGAGTGCTCATCTCCTTTGCCAGTTAGGCTGCAACAGCACAAGGTATGAAGGCAAAATGGAAGAGGAAAGGAAGAGACACAAGTATCCTCCTTGAAGTGAAATTCCCAAGAAGAAGGTACTACACTCTCAACAGTCATTTCAATTCCCAAAAATAATTGTCTGATGATATACAATGTATATCATTGCATATCATTTAGGCAGAGAAAACCTTTGAATAGTAGCTGGTGTCATAATGCTATGGAAATAGCTGTTATCCTTAATTGCAGGGAAGGCAAGTAAACTAATAAAACTCACCTTAAAGAAGATGATAAGTGCACTAATTAGCACACTAATGCTCTGGAATAGATCTCCAATGGTATGCACAAAGGCTGCCCTCAGGCTGGCATTGCTCAGAGCTGGCTTTTCCACAGGGCCTGACAGGTGTTCCCTGGCTTGTGCCCCACCGCTGTGCCCATGGCTGGTCTGGTGCAGAATCAGGCTCAGTCTGGAAGAGTTGTAAAGCTGCAGATATCACTGGGGTTATTGCATCTCTGAAAGCAGTGCTGCCACACACATCATCACCCCTCTCACCTCTGAATGCTGAACAGTAAAAACAGATACACTGGGTAAAAATACAGAGTGGCTAAGCAGATAATTCCTAGGTATTACAGTGGTTTCCATACAAAAAACGAAGTTTGTGAACAAGGGAATTAATGACACTTCATTTTCTATAGAGTTCTTGAATGTTCGGGCACCTAATAAAAAGTCAGATGGAGATTAATCTTTTCCTGGAGTTTTTGAAATAAAACTTCCCTTCCCAGAGTGGCAGCTAGCAAGAAGTGGAGAATAACTGCAGCCTTCAATGAGAAGAGGGATCTCTCTTCTCTACCACTTTCAATATTCTCATGGAACTCATAAACAATATTTTTGGGGCCAATACCTATAATTTTTTATTGAACTAGAGCAGCAGATTCAAGGTTCAAAAGTTATTTGGAGAGAATAACAAAATAACTTACAGGATGTTGGCGAGCACAGCACAAGCAGAGGTAATGAGCATCACTGTAGCATCAACATCATAGTCAGGGTGCAGCAGCCTCATGCCAGCCAGATATGTCAACACAGCAGCCACTATCCAGATGATTATCATAGACATCAAAGCACCCAGAATTTCTAGGAAATAAAACAATCTGATTGGAAAAGGAGTCATAACAGAAATGAAAGAAATTTTAAGACACTGATGGTAGTGGCTCCAGATTTGTGAGCGTTATAGCCAAAAAAGTTACTTCTTGTGTGTTGGCAGCCTTTACACTCACGAGCCCAAACTCTTTCTGCTCATAGCATATTCAGGTCTGGGTCAAAGCCCAAGGCAGCGTTAAGCATGTAGTAGCCTAACCCTGTTCTGCCTGCTCTTACTTTTGTCCCATTCCCAGTGCTGAGTTCATGTGACATTTGGAGAAGTTGGAGAGATGAAAAAAGATTGATTGGGGAGTTCTGGGATCAGAAAAAGGAGCTGTGAAGACAAATAAGGTTAAAAGAACAATTCTTTCACACCTAACATAGTTGCCTGGCCCTGCCAGTACAGTGTGAAGAACCCAGGAACCATCTCTCCTTCCCCAGCAAGACTACCTTGGTCACAGGAGTAGAGGTTGGAGGGGAGGAGAAAGGCACAGATCCCCCAGCCCTCATGGCAGATGTATTGCCCCTCCAACAGCCTCCCTTGTTCTGTAAACCTCTCATCACTTCACTCTTCAAAAAGCAGTGACAGTCCCTGATGAGGTCCTGCCAGAAAAGCCTCTCCTTTCTCTCTAATGCAACTCATCCTTCCAATGCCACAAAATAATTTTTGTGCCACTAGTGGTGATGAGGACAAAAGAAGTTATTTTTTCCTCCTGGCAGCAAAATCTAATTTCATCTCTATTGGCTCTGAGTTGGGCTCAAATAAATCCAGTCCTCAAGGCCACCTTTATTGCACTGCCATAGGCAAGGTTGAGGGATGTTCACATGAAAGTGCAACATGTTTTTAATAGGATGTGGGACTAGTAATTGCCATGTGACTTGAATGGGTAAATGTGGCACTTTAGGAGCACACCACCAAGGAAAAAGAAAGTTTACTTTTAAGTGAAAAGTAGTAGACACCCAGAAACAGCAGAACACTTGCACAGACCTTCCCTGTCAGTTCAGGAAAGAATGATACCAGAAAGATTCAGGAAAGATGATACCAGAGATAAAGAAACTGAGGATGAAGAGAGCTTTCCTACCTGGAAGTAAGTCTGGCTCATACTGTCAGTTTCACTCAATATTGTGCTTCTATCCCTGTTGCTGAAAGTAGCAGCACACACAAAGGATTGTATTGAACTGATTCTGCTGCCTGCTTCTGGCTCAGAAGTCAGGAGGCATTCAGACGGCTCCTGCTAAATGTGGGCCTTGTCATATACAGCCATTGAATGACAAACCCTGTCCCTCAGTCCCTGAAAAGCAATGAAATGACAGCTTCCAGTGTTCTGCAGGGCTGCAGCTGCAAGACCTTTCCACATGTTGATCCTGTAGACACTTTTACTACCTGACTGCCCTCAGCTACTCTAATAAGGCACCCACCTACATAGTGAACTGGTAATATAATAAAAAATAAGAAGAATAAGAATAAGCAAGAAACAGGATAACTATCATAGAATATGATTTAATAACTACTGGCATTGATGCAGGTCTGTTTGCTAACAGGATAAAGAGGTCATAAGTGATAGCCTCTGCAGTTCTGCATTGCAATTACAAAAAAAGGCCTAAAAATCTGACACAAACTGAGGGTGTACTTGCATACAGTGCTTGAACCTGTCTCTATCTCCTCCTCAGAAAGGAAGAAGTCTCACTTTCACTTCCATTTCTCCCAGGTGGAGGGCATAAACCCAAAAAAAAAAACTACAGAACAACTGATAGGAAGTAGTGATTTGCTAAAGCTGCAAAACTGGGCTGTGTGTTGGTAACACAATGCCAGTCATGCTTCATTCATATTACACTTCCCCCACATCCAGCAGCCTGTTCCCAGCAGAGTTGGTAGAATATACCTAGGGAGCAATATAAAGAAAGAATGGGTATCGCATATATCTTCTCTGGTATATTCTGCAGCTACAGACAACCTTAGCCTGCAGAAATCCTGAGGCATAAGCTGCTTCAGGACCTTTGCATTGAATATCCTTGAAGTGTAAAAGAAACACACCCATCATTTGGGTCCTCAGTTCAGGTGCAGAGGTGTCTAGAGCCATTTGAGATACTCTGACACCTTCATATATGGCTTGACACAAGATGTATATATGATAAGCAGCCTTATAGAGTGGCTTGCTGATGTCTTCTCTTTTGTAAAAGCACTTGTGTTTTATTATAAGGCCTTTGGTATCAGGTCTCATCTGTAAATACATTGATTTTGTTTGAGGGCAGAGGACTTAAAAAATCTACCAGTGCTTCCATCTGATAAAATTCAGCAGTGATAAAGCGTTATGCAGGGAGAGGATTTAGAGAGTAGTAAATGTTAAAGAAGCTCACTCTTCTACAAAGATAACTTTGTGTTATAACACATATAACAGCATATATATTATTTATATGTGGTCAAACTTTAAGTAGAGAAAACACCTCATTTTAGGGGCATTCTTGCTTTTATAGAAACTTCTGCTTTGTAGTAGATTGAGAATCAGTCTTCCTCAAACTCAAGTACCTGAGAGAAGTTACCATTATCTCAGCCAAAGCTGGCACTAACCCAAAGCTATATTAAGTAATGAACTGAAGGACACATTTGTAGATCAGATATGATTGTTCTCCTTACTTCTTTGCACCTCACTAGCTTGCTCAGTCATGCATCCTGGAGGCTTTGAGAACATTAGTGCCCCATCTCTAAATATCTGCAGCCCTATGTCAGACATCAGCATGTTTCCCAGTGCCCATCTCTGATGATTTCCCTTTCCACATGTTGATCCTGTAGACACTTTTACTACCTGCTCGGTGCCACCCAAAAGTTAACTTCTTGCTTGGAGGTTTGGAGGCAATCCACAGTGAGAAGAGGCTGATCAGGAAGCTTGTCAGGTCGACCAGGATGTGTGCAGCATCCGTGATCACCGCCAGGCTCCCGGCAATCTGCCCACCTGTGTGAAACATGCAGCTCTGTCATGGCTCTGCTCAGAAGTTTGAGTCAACCAGATCAAACTCAAGACCTGCTTTGCTGTCAAACATAAAGGGACATTCAGTTTTCAGTGGTCATAAGCATAGCTCAAAACTCAGTTTCATTTGTACCTAATTCAGGTGGTGAAAGAGAGTAATAGGATAAGGCAATTTTGTTTTGCCCTAGAGAGAGTCCTGAGGACAACAACAGTTGACACATTAGTGCTGTGTTTTTATTTCTATGGGACTGTTTTACTCTGACTATTTTAGCATCAGATTTCTTGGTGAAAAGCAGTAGTAGGGATCATATCATCCCACTATCCCAGTATCATCCCACTATCTCTTCACTGATCACTGATATTTTCAGCTGCGTACAAAAACGCAAATACTTAGCTTATGGGAGTAATTTCCTACATTATAGAAAAATATGCATGTTCTTCCTGAGTTTTGGATGGCTGGGTGCTCAACAGTGTATTTGTACAGGCAACACTAAAAGAGAAATTAAAGGAAAGGTCCTAGAAACAGAGCTGTGATAAACAACTGATCATTTTGGTGAGAGAGTAGGGAAAATGTTTTGTTTGCAGAACTAATCTATAATTTTGCATCTGTAATGCATGATTTGATTTTGCTGCTAGAGCTGGAAAAATGTGGTGGCTGAATGGCATTTTACTTTGGGGATTTTTGGTTTTTATGACTTGTGGAAAAAAAAAAAAAAAGGAGGCCATTTTAGGTGATCTGAAACCGTGTTTCTTTTACACAGCAGTATTATTTTGCCAAATTCCTCTAACCATATTAGAAGCTAAAGGCAAATGCAAAGAAATTAGAAGACAAGAATCCCAGGCAGGAAGCTGTCCTGCCAACTTGTTAAAGCAGGGGAATCTTCAGCAGTTTGAAAATACAGGAAAATGGCAGTGTGGAATACTAGAGCCAAAATATCTAGTTTCTGCTTCTAGCAACATATTGCTATCCATCTTCAGTCATTCATTTAGTCTCACCTCACCTGTTTCTGCTGACCACAACCCACATGAGAACCGATGAATCCTGAAAACCATTGTAAAATGTCTCATTCAAACTTTTGGCATCACTGTCAGAGGGACATGTGGACATATCTCTGGTTTCCTTACAGATGCAAAGTCTCTTCTACCAGCAGGATGTACTGCCTGTTTCATTTCCTCCAAGGTGCAGATTTTAGATCAGAATCCTTAATACTGCATGGTTTGTCACTGCAGAAGAGTGTATATTGCATATATGAGGCATATATTATTTTTCTCTGTTATCTCCCTATCCATCTTATTTACAGCAGCCTCGAAGTTATTTCCCAAAAGGGAGGAAGAGCAACTGCAGAATATGGGGGCACCTCGTTCCTTGCAGTAAAATGAAAAATTCAGCAGAATGGGGATTTCCTAGAATACAAGTAGGTATAAATTGCACATACACTTTTTGGTCATGACACAGCTCCTAGACTTCCACTGTTTGCAGGGTAGCTGTTTCCCAAGTGGGAAGCAATTCTGTAGAGCAGAGGGAAGCAAGCTTGTCTGGCAGTGCACAGATATTAACAACCAAGGCACCAACGATCTTTCAACAAGAAAATAAGTAGACCAGAAGCTGCCGGCAAAAGACATTTTGTATTTTGACATTTGCATTTTAGATACTGTATTTCCAAGTTCCATGTAGCAACAATACAAAAGCTCGCTTCTGGCATGACACCTTGGAGAAATGTTGACAAATTACTGTTTTATGTGTTGCTGGCATAGTTAATGCCTTGAGTGAGTTTCTGAGATCTCAATCTGCTTATCTTAGTAACCTGGTCAATTCTTTATATTCCTTTTTGACATGATGACACATGCTGGGTTTGTATCTCTTTGTAGTGCCCAAATGGAAATAAAGTATTTTCAAATCCTTACCCACTAAAATCTTTTATAGCAGGGCTGTACACAGGGTGTCATCAGATGGACTGGTATTTCTAAATCTATGGCGTTTATAATGGATCTTCATTAGAAGAACAGAAGATAATTGTCTTTTGGAGACAGTTGTATCACGCTCAGCCAATAGTGCCCCTTTTAGGAGAGAAGTAAGGGCCAGCAGAGATGATTTGAGCAAAAGTATCACAGGAAAGATCTAGGGATTTAAAGATGTACAACTTTTTAACCTCTCTGAGAGTGACGCAGCTTTGTTTTTTCTGTTTAGCATAATAAAGTCCACAGAAGCTGTTTGCCCTTAAGAGGAGAAGGAGAATATGGTCTTTATTTTCCAGAGGAAAGCCTGTTACAGGCTTTTATTGTGTTATATCAATACTCCCAACAGGTGACCTTTAGTATTTACTATTGCCCACAATGGATGTTTATAGCTTTGTATACCACAAAGCAGTAGAAAATGTCAGTCACTTCATGGTCAATCACCAGACACAGGCTGCCTAGCCCAATGATTAAAAAAAATAAATATATGGTTTACAATTACAAAAATCTCCATAGACTGCTGTCAGTAACTGCAGTTAATAACTGGTTTGTCAGAGTTTAATGGTCTGAAGCAAAATGGTCTTCAAGCCTGTTACTTAAGCTGTCACTGCGAAAAAGCTGTATGATTCATTAAGGAAAATGAAACATTTAGTTAACATATCATCTGTCCTTCCAATTATCCTCTAGCACTGCTGCATTCACCAGACTTAAGCCTACTGATTATATGGGTTTGTTAATAATGCATTACTTCTGGCACTGGAAATTACTGCATGGAGATTAGTGGCATGCACCAGTTTTCATGGGGAATATGCACATGACCTACAGAGAATGGGGCTTCACATGGGTGAACTGTGTGGGAAGGAAGTGTTGGAGAATCCCTGCTGGGTTTGGCAGCCAGGGGAGAAGGCAGAAATGCAGTGGGTCTTTCAGTGCTTCTGCTTCTTTCCTATACGGAAGGCAAAGACTTTCTATTTCATTTCCATGGGGCTCCAGAGATGCTGAAGCGGGGAAAACCTGGGTTTCAGAGTCCTGCCTGGCCGATTTTTGTTACATCCTGGGGCAAAAGTCTGTGGGATTTCTCATGCTTTACCTCACCTCACTGCAGAGAAAGGGAAATTAAAGATCCAGAACTCTTAGGTGAGTATAAATATGACAGGAGCCATACAGAGAAGAATGGGACCAAATGAAAGCTAATGCTCTATGAGCAAGTCAAGTACTCATACTGGGTATTGGGGTATTGTTGGTTGGGTCCAGAAGTGAAAGCTTCTGGACCCAATTAGACAGGGGCATAATCTTCCACTGATCCAAAGACACACCAGCAAGCCAATTTAAAAGATAAAAGTGCCCTAGTCATAAATACATTGACTTAACTGCAGAAAAGCAGATGGTGAATCTGGCCCTAAGCTTCCCCAGTTTTTGTGAAGACTGCTGCATTTAATATCAGATCCTGCTGCTAGCAGCCTTCATCAGGACATACATTACATCTTTTAATTTAATTTTTTTTAAAATATAGCCCAATTTATGAGAAACCTTTTGTGACATGATGCTAAGACTTGTCACTTTTAGCCAAGTTTAAAGACCTAGAAGAACAGTGCAGACCATCTGATCCTTGTATTCCTACCCAGATACAATCCTTAAACAAATACCTGAAAATATTTTGGTAATTTCACATAAAAAATCAAAAAACAAAAAACACCAAAAACCCCTCAATTCTTTTAAATATTGAGGAGAAAAGAGAGTTGTTTTATTCCAGGTGGGTTCACCTCAGTGTATCATGGGTCCCTGCAGTCAGAGTGGTACAAAAAGGGCATGAATAGGGCTGCGCTGGGCACCAAACTGAGCTCTCTTTGAGCAAATATACTCCCCTGTAAATTCAGCAATCATGAAGAAGATGCAAATTACTGATGCTACACAGAGCTTCCTCCTGGCTTGATGCTGCTCCCTTTTTCTGTTCTCATAGGCCTGTGAGTAGCTGTGACAGTGATACGCTGTATTAACTTCAGTATCTTCTGCTTCCTGCTGCTGCCTCTCTTCATTGAAATTCTTCTGATGCCAGCTCATCCTTTGGGATTGAAAGAAATAGAAGGTTAAAAAAGAAAAACCCTGATTATTTGGGCGTCTAGCCCTGCAGCCTCAGAAACTATGTAATTAATGCTTTCGAAGGATTAAAGCAGCACTGGGAACAGCAGAGCAGGTCATAGAAGAGGCTTGCTCACACACACAGGGCTCTGCAGGAGGGAGCTGCATATGAAATGATTGTTCTGGTTGTGTTTCACAGCTTTTAGGCTTCCTACATCATTTATCAGTTTATGAAGCACAGGGCAACTTTCTTATGCTCTGTATTTGATGCACACCTTGTGATTTTCAAAAAGTCTTACCTCATACAAATAGTAACAAAATTCAGAGTAGAATGGAGATAGTTCTACAGAAAATGTCAAGATTTTATTCCCAACAACTTTGTTAGGAAGATTATTCTTAAAATAACTATCTTTTTATCAAATATAATTGACTAAAGGTATTTCCTCTCTTTGCAGGCAGAGCTATTTTATCTCAAATTTCCACATAAATTTCCACATATCTCAAATTTCAATCCTCTGGCAGAGGTAGAATCCTCTGGCAACAGAAAGCAGAAAGTGTTAGCCTAAAACTTTCAAAGGCACTTAAAAAATCCAAGAAGTCAGTTTTCCATAATATGCTGGCCCCTTTGCACCACTGATTTCATAGCAGGTAGAGAAGTTCATCAGAAGTGCTTCTTTGATCATCTATCCAACACAAGGTGATTTCCCAGCCAAATCTGATCTGCCACAAAACCTCAGTGCTGTCCTCCTCTGCAGAGGATATGGCATGGGATTAGAGAGGTCCAGGGCAAATCCCATTGCATTGCAACTGTGGGGGCTCCTGGATGACTGTCACATCTGGTGCTTCCATTAGAGCAGCCCAGGCTCCCTAGTTTATTCCAGGAGGCCCCAAGGTAGTTTGGTCCCTCCTTCTCTCTCAACTGAGAAGAGCCCAAATGGCAAGAAAATCCCCCCTAAGCCAGGTCCCAAGAGGACTCTGTGAAAATATTTCTGTCTCCAATCTGTCTCTCCAGATATAACATTTGTTGCCATAGCTGCTCCTAATGCAATACCCCCACTGGTAAAACATCACCTGTCATGTACTGAGGCTTGTAGGAGCTTCCTGTGACATCAAAAATTGAATTCTGCCCAGATGGACATATGTAACATCCATGTAACCATGTGTTACAGCTATTTTTGAGATCTATGTATGCAGGGCCATATTCCTCACATCTTCCTGGGAATACAGCAAATTCCACTGTTCTTTGAGTCTGAAATGAGCCTGTGAGTATGACATGGGGTTGGGATTAGCTTCCCCAAATAATAATGGCCCCTTTTCCCCATTCTTTCTAAGGATTTTCTTCTGGGACCATGAAGAGGTACTTCTCCAGTTGCTGGAAGGAGATATATGCCCGGGGGCTTTCTGCAGCATTTCCGCACTGTTTATGGAAGTGTGAAGATGCCCAAAATCTCACCCAAGAGAAAGCATGCCAGTGGCTGCCAATCTGTCACAGCTGGTGTCAAGAAAAAATTGCACTGGATTCACAAACTTTTTCCATCTGCCTTTCTGGGAAGCCAGAGGGGGGCTGTGTCTGCTCAGGAGGCCTGAAGTCCTGTCAGGTGCCCCACAGCCTGCACCCCACCATTGAACCAGAGGCAAAGGCAGCTACAGAGCTGTGGATGCTTTGGCCCCTGGTGTTCACCAGCACCTCAGAGGTACTGGCAAAAAGGGGATTGCACTCACCTTGGCAACCAAGCCCTGAAACTGTAGATAATCAGGTTGGATTTGGTTTTGTAAATATTATTGAGATGTTCCAAGGATGCATCATGTTCCCCTGAGTCAGCTTGTTTCCCAGCCCCATTAGCATGTGGTCTCTGTTTGCTCAGTGGAGGTGTCCAAGTCCCCGTGAATGTGATGAGGTTGTGTGAAAGAACAACTGGTCACACAATGCCTGATGCCTGGAGACTGTGAGTTTTCTTAATCCCTTTGTCAATTTTCCTTTATTTTCCCCTCAACAGCAAATAAATGGGATTTGGACCACCTGGGGAATGGGCTGCCCCTCTGGCAGCTGGGCTCCCCACTAGCCAGTTCGTTTCCTGTCCTTTAGTTTTTCATTCATCAGACTCCTCATGTGCACCGTGTCACTTTTGTACAATATTCTCCTGATGAATTAGACTCAGAAGATACCACAAATTGATTCCTTCCAGATGGATGAATAAAATATTGCATCTCTCTCACTGTCCCCCAGAGATCAGGGCATGCAAGTTTTTCTTTCTCATGATCCCTCATGGAGTTAACTTCCAATGCTTTTCTATAGCTTGCATGTAAAATTAATTTCCCTTTAACTGAACTTTCATCAGCTGGTGTTGAATGTTAAAATCATCTTAACATGAGTCATGATCAACTTAACAGCCCATCAGGGCAGGGGTGCCAAAATTACCCCTGCAGACTTCTGAGCCACCAAATCCTTTCCTTGCTGTTAACAAAATAGGCCACACTGTGATCCCCCTCCTTTTCTAATCTTCAAGTCTCTCCATCAGCTAACAAAACCTCAGTGTACCACTGAGGAGTAAGAAAGCACAGTCCACAGATCTTGCTGACCAGATTCAAAAGCAAACAGAGACAGTATAAACCCTCAAATGTCACATTTTTCTGTCTAAAGGGTACCTAAATAAAAATGGCCCGGTCGTCAGAGGTGGCAAGCGTTTGCTGCTCCCTTTGAACTTACAGAACAGCTTCTGGACCAATGGGTTGGGAAAACTCCTGCCAGCCCCTGTGTGTAACATTCTTTTTTTATTTCCAAGAGCAGCCTGCCACTAATTAAAAGAATCTAAGAGACAGTTTTATGAATGTGTGAATCAAAAGCTTAAGGTGCAGAGATCAGCTCTGTCAAACCATAAACCCTTTCTGAGTGTGTTAGAGCAAGACATAGCCTTTGAGCATCAGATTTCTGCACCAGCACACTGCAAGCAGAGTGCCAGATTAAAAAATAATCTTTTCTCCATTTCAAATTCTCTTTGTAAAAAAATATAGTCAGGGGAATGTCACAAAAAGTCTCCTACTGATTCATGCCCAGAAGGGAGGAAGAAGAAAATATTAATACATATTGCAGATTCCATACAATCATTAGCAAGAACTTTTGATTACAGTTTCTTTTTGTTTGTTTTCCCTAGATCTGTTGGGTGCCTTGGTCTGCAGGCTGACAGGAATAATTGCCATCCTCCTAGACCATTATGAGATCCCCAGTCAAAAGAGCAACATGTGGAATCACTGCACTTCCCACAGGAGATTATCTCCATCACAAAGGAAAATAGTAGTTTTGGTAGCTGAAAGGATAATGAAACTGTCTTCAGAGAAAAATTTATCAAAGCCATAGTCACCTTCCCTATGCCAGAACCACTCTGAGTTCAACTGAGACACATTTATAAGCTGGCTGTACAGACTCCTTTTCCTTATCATGGGCACAAAACAGTGGCAAATCTTTATATATTTCTGTACATTTAGATGTCTGCTAGATGGGAATTTGTCCTATGGTTGTTTTACTTAGTCTCATTTTGAGACCCTGACCACATATACATTTGTATTGTGAATAAATTTCCTTCTGCATGAGAATAAAGAATATCTGCACTTAGTTAGACTCAAGGTGTGTGTGGCCAAGTATCCAAACTCTGTTATGAGCATGAGGGGAAACATTAGGGCAAAGTACAAGAAAGCAACAAGTCCAGAGTGCTGCTGCTCCCCAGCTGCACAAACCTGGAAGCTGGGAGGTGGCTGAAGCAGAGCTTGTGTTTAATAACACTTCACAGATCTTTCTTCCATGAACCTGCCTGACTTGACAGTAGTGTATTCCACAGTTTAATTATGATTTGTGGAGAAATAATGCATCCTTTGTTACTCATAAGCTATCTGCCTGGTGTTTTAATTAGTTCTTGTACTGTTAGAAATAATTAATGACGATTCCCTGCTTTCCTTCATCATATCATTCCCGATTTTATGTGTCTTTGTTATATCCCTGAACCATCAATTTCCTGAGCTAGTGTCCTAGTTATTTAATTTATGTTTTATGGCTCTCACTACCACAGTTTTTAATTTTCTTTCCAAAATGAAGTGAGAACAACTGCAGTGGGCATAATGGAGATGGTGTACAGTCAGTAGTGGGCAGACACAGTCCTTTCTGCAAGGTCCTCATGTCACCTAACATGAGAGCAGAAGCAACGGGATGGGTTTTGCTGAGTCCTCTCAGAAGACACAACCACAAGGTAAAAACACTTTAGAAGTTGCAAGTAACGTCTGAAGTTTACCTGAGCATTGACTTCTGCAAAGAAAAAGTAGTAGTGAAAAACCTTTATTTGATGAGGACTTTTTGATCACATAGGCATTTTCATATCCCTGTGTGCTTGTTATAGAAAATCAATCTAAACCTGAAGAAGTCAGCCACCAGGCCCACTGCAAACTTTTTGCCTACTGGTGTGAGCCTGGAAGATAGGAATCACTTCCAAGCCTAAGGCTGCACAGATAGATAGGAATAACTATAGGTCACATCAATGACCTGTGTTTAAAACTTTTATGAAAACATGCCTTAAGGTTTTTACATGTTTCCTGCTTTCAGCATTGCCTCCTTTTTATTTTTCTCCTTGTCTCTTGTCTTTTCAGAAACAAAATAAAAACAGAAGCCTTGAGACCAGAAGACTGGAGTTATCCTTGTGCAATTGTATTCAAAATCCCATTGTACTTCCATAAAAAGAACACGATCAAAAATCCAGAAGTCTGTGCTAGATCAAGCCAAAATCTAGTTTGCAGCTCAGTTGATACAGTTTAATGCAAATCTTATGCTGTGAGATATTGAATATTTCTGGCCAATGTTACTGTCAATATTTCTGTCAATCTATTGCCAGAAAGAAATAAAGTATCTGGCCAGTCTTCATTCATAGAAACTTCCAAAATTTGGTCAGACATTCTTTGATAATTGGTTATCTAGGTCACTAGATAGGTGATGACAAATGAAAAACAACGTAGCAAATGATTAATCATCTGAAGAATTTATCATCTCCCACCATCAGAATTGACATAAAAAAACATAGAAAACTGTCTTAGACACCTAATTCATACCTAGTTTAAAGAGAGATGATGTGAATCTCACTTGATTTGCCTTACAGACAACGTTTTTGCCTAAGGTAGGAAGTCACGAGTGCTCAGCTTTCAGCTCTTTTGCAATTATGGTTCACAGAAGTGGTGTCCTATCCTGGGGCCAGTCCTGTGTAATATCTTTGTCCATTACCTGCAGGAGGAGGTGGAGTACACCCTCATCAAGCTGGCAGATGATGCTAGCCTTTGGGTACAGCTGGTATATCAAAGGCCAAGCAAGGCTGCCACAGGCAAGCTGGAAGAAAGGGCCAACAGAAGTCTTACAAAAGGCAACAAGGAAAAATGCAAAGTCCTGCACCTGGGATGGACTTCTGACACTGCATCTAAAACACAGTGTCCAGTTTTTGACTCCTCAGCACAGGAGGGATCAATAAACTGGCACAGGTCCAGCAGATGGTCACCAGGATGGCTGAAGGCTGGAACACTTGCCCTGAGGGAGATGGACTTACCCAGCCTAGAGAAGAGGTGGCTTCAAGGCCTCCTAACAGCAACCTGCTGTTTTTGAGGAATTCCTTGAGAGGATGGAGCTTTTTACTGTGCATGGAGGAAGGATGAGTACAATGATCATAAACTGAAATGGTCATAAACAAGAAAAACTTAGATTGAATATAAGGAAAAAAAATGGCTGTGAGGATAATTCATTATTAGAGCAGATTTCCCAGGGAGGTCATGCAGTTTCCATCCTGAGAGATTTTTTTTAAGACTAGACCAGATAAAGCCCTGAGCAACTTTGATCTCTTGGTTGACCTTGATTTGAGCAGGAGGTTGCAGCAGAGAACTCCTGAGGTCCCTTCCACCCTGAATTATTCTATAAGCCTACGGCTGACATGATTTTCAGAAATCTCAGTTAAAGCCCAGCCCCTTGTAAGTATTTCAAGTTATGCATGGGACACCTCAATGGATCCAAGCCCACTAGTAACTACAGATCAGCTTGGCATGTACAAAACACTCTCCCCCACAGCCTGTGCACAGGAAACGGGGTCTGTATTCAGAATTCCTACTCACAGGGTTAAGATAAAAACAGTTTTGTTCCCTGTGTATTGTAATAATGGCATTTATTAAAATGAAAGACTCTGGGGGATGGCAAAGAAATAGGCAATCTGTGTGCAAAATAAATTCTATTGAAAGCATTAGAGCTTTCCATTAAGCCTACACACAGGGAACAGAAAAATGTGGTAGTTTATACCAAAGGCTCAGAGGAGCTTATTTGTTACTGATCAGCTTAAACACCTGAAGCTGTGGGTGCAGCCAGTCTGTGCATGCCCAGGCCCAGTGGGCTGTGTCCCCTTCCACCACGCCAGCTCCTGGGGGGTGGCTCCTGCCCCCGGGGTGACACCCCAGAGCACTGGGATGAGAAGGGAGCAGGGCCAGGGCTGCTTTGAGATGCCAGCTCTGCCAAACAGGAGGGAGGCCCTGGCTCCCAGCATCATTTATGGTCATGGTAGGGATGGAGGAGTCAGAATCATAGAATCATAGAATTGGCTGGGTTGGAAGGGACCTCAGAGATCATCAAGTCCAACCCTTGATCCACTACCACTGCAGTTACCAGACCATGGCACTGAGTCTCTTTTGTGACAGACCATGCCACATCCAGTCTCTTTTTAAATATCCCCAGGGATGGAGAATCCACCACTTCCCTGGGCAGCCCATTCCAATGCTTGATCACCCTCTCGTAAAGAAATTCTTTCTAATAGATAATATAGTTAATAAAAACTCCCCTGGCAAGTAAAGATGAGAAGGTCTGTACAAATGTTAAGTGTCCGGAAGACAAGTCCTTATCCTCCTGGTGAGCTGAGCTACCACTGCCATAACTCAGACATTTCATGTGGAGTCCTCTTAGGTTCTGGGGCTGTTGGAAGTATCTGCAGCCATCAGCCCAATAATTCCAATTGCTACAGCAATTTGCCTCAAACAATGTCAATCCTAAATTAAGAAATAATTACTGGAAAGACATCAGTTCCTCCAGAAGATAAATCATCTCTTAGATGGAAAGATGAGCTGCTGGAGATTCTTGCCCCCATTGTGCATCCTACTTCTCGTGTCTCTAGAGATATTCCCTGTTCCTGGTGATCCAGTGGAAATGAGGGCTTCCTCACAAGGCAGCCTAATAACTATCTTGTCATAGGGCATCCCTCCCCTTGCTGTGTAAAGGCTTATCCAGAGATGTCCTGTGTCCAGAGATGGCAAAGGGCCAAAGGACCCCTACTACTGAAGATGTGCCCACAAAATTGCAAACTATCAGAAAAGCTCCGAGTTCTACAGTAACTAAAATGCATTGCAGAATCATATGGGATCATTTTAAAATATAAACATTACCACAAAAGTAATTTTGGACAGTGTCATGTATATTTATGGAGCCATGTAATAATATTTAAAGAATAACGGACACTCAGATGGCTAAAATAAGATGGCAGTGACTCCAGTATAAGAGACAGATTTCCATTTGAACTGATAGTGTTTATGCCAAGTTTCTGTCCCATGTGTTTTTAAGAGAGCCGAGAAATAAATAACCTGAAAACCAATGAGATAATGGAAATGTCAAGAGGTGCTAAGCTGTAACTGAGAAGCTATTTTCTTTTAAAAATACTTGCTGGTCTGAGTCAAGAAGAATGAAAATAAGTTCAGCTGCAAAACTATTTTGTGATAGACATTTATGCTCATTTTTAACCCAAACTACAGCTTTCTTCACCCAAGGAAGCATATACAGAAACTCTGGCACACAAGAGGTACATCGGCTTCAAGTGTGAGAGAGTATACAAAGAAAGTTTTGCAGGATCAAGTCCTTAACAGCATCACATTCCATTCATGCCAAACAAATTATTTAGACATTAAAGTATGAACGAGCCTTGAATCAAACATGGTGTCAATAGCACTATTATAATGCAGTCTAATATTACAGCATAATCCATGAGGTTTTGTATCCTACAGTAAATCCACCAAGCTTATAAAATACATAGCAGGAGACAGTGGCTTCAGCAGCAGATTGGTTCAATACATCACGGATGCAGACATATCATGCTTCTGTCTAGTAAATGCATCTAGTAAAAACATTTAATAAGAAATATTGAAAAGGAAAAAAACCCAAATAAAACTTCATGAAAGTAGTGACAGATGTTCACTGTGTGCAGCATGAAACTCTCCGTACTTTTACTTCAACAGCCCATCACAGATCAATGATCTCATGTTGCTCTCAAAGACATAGCAGTGGAGAAAACAGAGTTGTGTTACCTGTCTAGGGCCAAGGAATATTTGCTGGTATCCCAAATATCCCAGGGCAACCTTATTGCAGCATAATCCATGAGGTTTTTGCTTGCTACAATAAATCTACTAAGCTTATAAAATACATAGCAGTAGACATTTCCTTCAACATTAGATTGCTTCAATCCATCATAGATGCATACATTTCAGGCTGTTGTCTAGTAACTACATCAAACATTTAATAAGAAAGTTTGGAAAAGAAAAAAATCAAACAAACCATTTTGAAAGTAGTGAGACACATTCCCAGTACACACAATGAAACTGCCTGGACTTTGACTTCTGGAGCCTGTCAGCAGGTTGGTGAACTTGTATTGCTTTCCAAGACAAAGCAATGGCAGTAGAAGGAAACAGAGTTGTGTTACCTGGCTAAGGTCAAGGAGTACTTCTTGGTGTCCCTCTCACTCACAAGGCAAGCTCTTTCAAGACCCTTTTTGGCAGCCATGAGGAAAGTTGGTCGGGTTTTGCTTGTGTTTTCTCCCCTTAAACTCTCCTTTCTCTGCTGGAAGCAGATGTGGGCAGAAATGTCCTCCTGACTTATATAGAATATTATGCCAAATATTTTTAACTGAAAAGGTTTTAATAATCTTCTCAGTACACCCACCAGGAGAGAAAGCTGCTTTCTTAGTGCTGGTGGCGTCACTAACATGCCAAACAGCAACTTGCTGAGCATGTCAGGTTGGGGATTTTGGGCCTCCCTCTCTCTCTTCTTTTTTTTTTCTTTTTTTTTTTTTCTTTTTTTTTTCACCTGGGTGCTGGGATGAGCTCTCTGGGCAGGCAGGGGGTGTGTGCTCTGCCTCAGTCTGGGGTCAAGCACAGTGGTGTGAACACCAACCTGCATGGGTGTTTTAAATGGAGGAGAAAGGTATTAAAGTGGCCTGATTTGCCTGGAAACAGTCAAACCACTGTTTGCCTTTCTGCTTGCTTGGTTTGGGAGGAAAGTGCACTTCCCTCACTGAGGTTCAGCTCGAGCCTCTTTAACCTAAGGGACTGCTCTAAAATCTTATTTCTACCCCTGTCACGTCTGCTCCTAACAGTTCGAAACAGAAGAGACTGCTTATTATTGACGTTTGCAAAACAGGTTATTGAAATCTTCATTTCACCAGCAAGGACTGCGGGTTGTTATTTCTGCTTTATTCAGTTTGTTGGTTCTGTCGACAGCCACAGTCCCTGGAGGGGAGGAGGAGACCTCCAGCCTCACCTCTTGCACAGCCTGGCCTCAGACAGGCTCTTTGGCACTAATGGGAAATTTTGCATCCGTGCTGTGTTTTAACACATTCTCAGCAGAAAGAGACTGTGACTGAGATCCTTACCCAAGCACTGCCTTCACAGCAGAGATGAGAAATAGGCAGTGAGCAAATGCTGGGTGCTGCATTTAAATCCTGCGGCTTTTATTACTGTGGGTAACCTAAAATGTATATGATGAGCAGGGATCTCCCCTCCTTTCCCCCAGTTTGCAGGACATGCACCCTGTCTGAGATTCATGGGGGTATGGGGACACATTTGTTATATCATATAAATGCAAAACATCTGGTTTATGCCATCAGAGATCCATATGTTGCGTCCCACATGTCAGCTGTGCAAACAGTTCCCCAGAGACTGTGAGCCAAGGAGCTGATGATATCTCAAATACATTTCTGAACAGCCACCAGCAAGAAGCAGAAATACATGATTTTTCCATATAATGTTTCCACAATGCCTTGTCGCCTCTGCCCCTATAATATCTTTTTCTCAAGAACCTTTTCCCAGGTTTTGTACCCACCCACGCACCCTCATAAGCTCTTCTGGTGGAAGAGATTGATTTTCTGACTCATTCCTGGGAGTTCCTTGCTTCTTCTGGACATAAAAAGCTGCTCTTTAATAAATTTTTTTTTTTAAGTTGCAGCCACCCACTTACTGTAGCCTGAAACTTAGTGTGAGTGAGTGGCAAGGCTGGTTTGAGAGGGGATTTAGCTGCAAGAATGAATAGTATGGGCACAGGGCATTTGCAGAAATCTTACAAAATAGAAGTACCACGTTATCTACCAGCACAGAAACACCATTAAGTAGCAGTTTTATTCTTCCACCAAGAAGGAAGCAGGAAGGATGAGGAAGGCAGCCTTTCAAGCTGAGCCCTGGAAACTGACACAGGTTTATAGTTCATACTCAACAAGGGCTTCTGTTGGGTCCCCATCCCATAAATAACACTGTCATTGCAATGCCCCTGTGTGCTTCTCAAGTCACTTTTCCTCTAGAAATCACCAAACAGCAACATCCTGTCACAGACTGGGAGATGCCTGAAAAATAAACCTGGGACCTGATTTATAATGGATCTTAGACTTTCTAAGATGCTAAGCCAAGACATCAGGTCTAAGCAGCCTCAGTTCAATGAAAACTTAAAACCCACCTCAAAAGATTACAGATAAAGCCTGTTTCTGTTTCATACCACTGGAAGCATGTTCATTTTGTTAGTGAGACAGATGAGTTTTCACCATTTTGCAAGAGTCTTAAGCCTCAGGTGCATGCCAGGAAACAAAGCCATAGATCATTCCCAGCATTTAATCCAGACCTTTGTTTGTGTTTATTGTTGTCAGTGCTGATGGTTGTGATTCTCAGGAGACAGGCTGTGAGGCAGGAGAGAAAGAAATCTGTTCAGAGGTTTTCACAAAGACTTGGGTTTCCTCTTTTATACAGCCTCTGAAACTCATTAAGAGTGAGACAGCAGCTGTCTGTGGAATTTCTGCTTCAGAAAAATTATACAGACCATCTATCCCAGCTGAAACCAGGACATCATCTCAATAAATTAATCTCTGGCTTTCAATAATAATGCAGTTTGCTTCTGAGTCTGCATTAAAATGTCACATATCCAATCATACCAGTTCTAATGACCCTCGTCAAGGACATTTCTCTAAAATTTGCATCCCATGCAGACATGTTAGGCATTACATTGGCTTTTGCAAATGAAAACCTCTTGTCATTATTACCCAAAATCTCCATCAGTAAAAAAAGCATATCCTTGATCCCATTTCAACTTTAATCAGCCACACTTTAAAAATGAAAAAATAAACCCCCTCATTTTTTCATTGTGGGAGTAGATGCTGACAGCTTAAATGTACAGAGGGAAATTCAATGTATCTATCAATTGAAAATGCCAGTGAAATTGGTCAATTTTAACAGGCATGAGACATCTTTGAGATCATCTGCAAAGTTCTCCACCTTTCACTGACATCAGCTCAAGCAGCTCTGTACTGCATTACCTGAAACCCAGTGAGCCAAGCACACGTGATTTCTGGGGCTTGATTATTACAGTTTCTGCATTTATAGCAAGGACATACGTTTCCACCCAATGGAGCTTCAGTGCCTTTGACTGGAACTTCTCCAGCCATCTGTCATTTTGGGCCCCAAGGCTGCAGGCAAGACAAACTGAGAGAAAAAGCACTTCTCTCCTCTTGTGAAACTAGTAAAGGCAGTAACCTTTTACAAGTGACTGTCAAAAGGAAAATACCTACTGTGATTTAGAGGCAATTTAAAAATCATTAAAAGAATGTTAATGTTCAATATTTTAAAATACTGAATTTTTAAACTTCAATATTTTTATCTTGGGTTTGACACCAATATTTCAAAAGAAAGGAGATTTTTGATACCCACTGACTGTGTCTCTGCGGAGGGATAAAGTCCTCTGCAATGTCTTAGATGGGTATTTCAAATTAAGCTGGTGAGAAAAAGACCTTTTTCAGTTTTCAGACCCTTGTCAAAGAAGTTCAATTTTGCATTGGGAGTGGGGATCTAGCAGGAACATAACATGGTACCATTTTGTAGTATACACCATTACCTCCAACAGCAAAAGCCTATGATGCTACCACATCAAGTGGGAATTCTATAGAGGCTGAAGCCTCAGGTCAGGAATATCAGACATTTACTTCTGACACAAGGAAGTGCCCAAGCTTGGAATTTTTCTTAGGCTCTCGTTGAAGACAATGTTATCAGACAGCCCCTCCCAAGACAGGTGCCTCTGGAGGATGTCAGGATGTTGCTATGGATAATGAGAGAGCCCAGGGTAAGCAGGGAGCACACAGGCAAGCCCACAGGAGATGTGGGATGAATCTAGACCAGAGCATGGGAGTCCTGAAGGACACCACAGGCACAAGTTTTGCACAGCCACAAAGCTCATATGGCCTGTGCCAGGTCTCTTGAATGTTTTCTTCCTTCAGGATGTGTTATGAATATGGGTCTAACCTGTACAGTTACAGAAAAAGCAAAGGTTGGCACTTTTGTCCTTTTTAATCTTATTTATTCAAACTTTTTATTTTATCTTATTTTCTTAAGGCAAACATTTTGGAAATGTTCTGAATCAGCTTCTCAGCCTCTCAGCTTTCATGGTTGAATTCACATTGTCTGAATAACCCAACTCTCATTAAGTTCCTTGGAGGGACCAAACCTTCAGAGGTAAGTAATGCCAAGAATAGTTATTTTGATATAGCTGCTTTGCTTTTCTGAGAGTCTGGCAAACTACTTTTGTGTCTGCATGTCCCAGAAGTCCTGTTCAGGAGTAGAATGGAGTCTTCCCTTAGAAGAAGTTTTTTATTCTAGGCTGTAGCTTAAAAGAAAAAGACAGTACAGTTGAAAAACAAATGCTAATGACTTTTCAAATGTTATTGTCAAAGAGCGTGTCATCTTTTGTTATAAAAATATATTACTATCTTCCTCTGAACACTTGGTGGTTTTCTGTCTCTTTTCCATTCCTACTGCAAAGAGCTTCTGCTTGTTTTTGGTTTTATGATGCCTGAATTTGGTTGGGGAATTAAGCCTGTAATTGCATTGCTAACAAGTATTTCTTAGATACATTTATTTTTCCTTGGGGAAAGAGAGGGTTAGGAAGAGACTACACATATTTTGGCAGCAGAAGAGACAGCTATGGCATTTTGTTCCTAAGTTACTACCTGGATATCATTTAAATTGTTTTCTTCTACTAATAAAATATAGTAACTTTACTGCATTAGTTCTTTTATTACACTTCCAACATATATTTTGTTGTCATGGTCTTCCTAAGTATATTTGGGTCATGAAGATACATCACAATATATATTGAGAGCCAGTTTGTTAAAGGCACAAAGAGTTCTGTATTATTTCTCACCAGTGCAAAACTAATTGTCTTTTCTCAGCTACTGCATATATATTTATTTTCCATTTTGTCATCCCCATAATTGCGGTTTGAATTAGGAAGCGGACAGAGCAAGCTGGTAAAAACATTTGCAGGGACATCCTGCATAAAGGCTTCCCAGCTTCCAGTGTTTCTCAAGCCTGTCAAATTCCAGTGGATGGTTAAACAGTGCTCCTGTCCATCTTGCCTGTGCCATGCAGGCACTGGCCATTGCTCAAGCACTTTCTTTTTTCCTGCAGGACTTCTAAATTTTTCTTTGCAATAATCTGTAATATTATCTGGGAGCCAGAAAAACAGAGATTGCAATTCAGCTGTTCAAGAACTGTGAGACTTTGGAAAAGTGAGCTGGTTTTGTATCCCCCCTTTCCAGTTTCTGAGTACGTACTCTGGCACCAGCTCAGGCACCAGAACCAGGTGAGACCCAGCAGGGGGCTCCAGCACACCCCTGGCATTGCACAGGGACAGCACACCTAAAAGTTCTTGGTGAAATGCAGCCCTTGTTGCTCTTTCCTCCAGCAAATTGCTACCTGAGTAAGATTGCCTCTGATCTTTCTTTCCTGCAAAAGAAAAACTAGAGAGTTCAGTCTGAGTTCAGAGCTGGGACCTTAAAGCCTGTCCCTCTTGCACTGTGTTATGGCATGCAGTGATGCACCTGTGCATGGGATCCAAATGGGTCAATCCAGCCATGCTTCAAGGCAGACAGCACCATGGGCTCCTGAATCTCAAACCTCAGAGGGGCAGCATGCACATGATCCCCAGGCAGTGCCCATCTGGATGCCCAGCCAGGATGAGGGGACACAGACCTTTCATCCTGAAGCTCAACCAATGGAAATAGTTGAAAGGCTTCTAGTTTAGGGAAGCAAAACACCCTAGATAAGCTGCAACTTTAATGGCATTTTCCACACAAGCAAACCTCCAAGCTGCCTGCCATAAGCCTGTTTCCTGTCTGAGTTCTCTGGACACCTTTTATACGGTGCATATACAGCATCTGGAAATTAAATGAAGAGTTAAATAATGGCTCTCTTGTGTACTGAGCCCGGTAAAAATTACACAGTGAGTTTTTATAACTTTTTTAATATAATAAAGTTAAAGAGACTGAATGCTAGTTTTATGATATGAGATTTCCAGACTGCTCCCAAGTCAGCAACAAGCTATTCATAATATTTTATTATAGCATTGTCATGATGACTGTAATCAAGTCCCTGAGCTACCTGATGATACCAGGGGTAGAATTAAGCTGGTAAATACTGGTAAGTTTTCATTTAATATGGCACTTAAGGAGTCTGGCTCTTGATTTATCTAATATTAAAAGCCTGTTGATAAATTTGGATCTAGTTTACTCTTCTAAAAGTGTCTGGGTTTTGTTGATATCTTAAGGATTCCAGCATATGAGCTGGCTCAGTAAAATACCAGTTAGTGTTCCTACTATAAACAAATTTCTACAGCCTTCCTCTTCACTCCCCCTCTGCCTAGGGTTTTCAAACACCAATTTAGGGTCACACTCTCCTGTTATGTTTTTTTTCCTGCATACAAATACCAGCACATTGTAGCACCAGCTGGACTCCAATTCCTGCAGAGCATCTGGGTTAACCTCATACCAAGGGATGAATCAGAGAGTTTGTTTTGATGCCCTGGTCCATGTGTTCTTAACATTTTGAGTTGTTGTCTGCAGAAACAGGCCTTCTATTGGGGGCTGCACACATCAATAAATGAAGTGTTTGCTCCAGATCATCTGTGTGCTCATGCTGCACATCACAGCCATGAGATCTGCATTTAGAAAATATAAATCTGCTCCACTTGCTAGTACCAAAATCAGAACAGCTCTTCCCCCTTTTTAGCCCCATGGCTGGACTGCCTGTTCTGTACAGCTTACACACACTTTTCTAGCCCCCTTTTAAAAGCCTCCAATAATGGATATTCCTTATGCAGTCTATTTCTGTGTTTAATTACTCTTATTATTAGAAAGCTTTTCCTAATGCCTAACTTAAACCTCACTGCAATTTAAGCCATTATTTCATAACAGAGAATTAATTCCTTCCCTCTCTACAGCTACCTTCTACGTCTTAGAAGCCACAGTTGTGCTGCTCTATTCTTTTCCTTCTAGCAAACAGCTCCAGTTCCTTTGGGCTGTGGTTTTGGACCATTCTCCCCTGGCCACTCACCAGCAGCTGCATTGCTTCTGAGCCATGGTGGCTGCACACAGGCTCCAGCTGGGGCTTTGCCAGCTCTGAAGAAAGAAAGATTTCCATGCTCTGTCCTATAGACAAAAATCCTGCTTATATATCTCATGGCAATAGATACTTCTCTGGAAATAGTGTAATGTTACTGACTTTGGTTCACCTTGTGATGTACTGGGTTCCCTCCATCACCAGTCAGACCTTCTGTTTTACTGGTGCTTACCTGAGACTGGCTAGTGCAGATTTGATGATGATCACTGCCTGTGTATAAAAATCTTTCCCTTGGTCTGAGTGAATGACATCCTCTTTTTTCTTTTTTCTTTTTTTTTTTTTTTTTTTTTTCTCTTTTTTTTTTTTGGTTTTTTTGGTTTGGATTGGGTTTGGTTTTTCCTGTTTGATTTAGTTATTTATTCAGTTCGTCAAAAGTATTCTGAATTCTAATCCTATTTTTAAGTCCTCCAGGTAACCTTTCCAGGTTGAGGTCATCTGAAAAATTAATAAACCTATTCCCTATGCTTCTGTCCACAATGATAATGAAAATACTAAAAAGTGCTGGTGAAGAACAGAGCACAATGAAATCCTGACTTAATTAATTAAAGTGCATTAAAGTACACAATTTGCAATTGATTTGCAGTTGAACACAGAAGCACAGGTACCTACCTGCTTTTCATCTGATCTCCATGGCAATGCTGTAATATAGTAATATCCAGCTGGCAGAAATTATTATAGAAAACTGAAAAACCTTGGAAGTTTTCCTTATTTTCTACCAGGAGCATAAGCATTTTCTGGAACCACACTTTGACCGGGATAATAGATGGGTGTCCTGGAAAAAGTCCATATATATTTGTGCCCAAGAACATGAGGAAATATTGGTCTGTAGCTGATATATTTGAAAACATTGCCTTTCACATTTGCCACATGGAAAGGACTTAGGTCAAGGCCTCAAGACTGGAATAAATGTTGGGCTGCAATGGCTAAAGCTCCTCATCAAAAACCTGCCCACATGTTCCTATTGCCTGGCTCTGCAGGGTCCACATCTACAACAGGCTTACTCCTGTCATGAAACTCACAGGATCTGTCACCTTTTCTGCTAGGTCTACAGCAAGATTTAATTGTTTCAAAAGAACTGCACTTAAAATTGTCATTAAAAAGCCATTATTTATTTTTACATATAAGGAATTAGGTAAAACAAAGGAAAAAGTATTACGATGCATTTAAAAACTTCTTAGGAGGTTGAGCTAGAGAGCTCCTTATGTCCCTTCCAATGTGAATTTTCCATGATCTTTTAAATCATACACTGACCAGACCAGACCATGCCATTGATTTTAACTTCCACATTGTCTGTACTCATGCCTTTAGCTCTGGATCCCACACGTAGTCACATACATTAGTGTTTCTCACAGGGTAAATAGGCTGAACAGCACCTATGTCACCCAGCAAGGAGATATTGGTTGTAGTGCAGAAGTAAACATCCTGCTTTGAGAGCAAAATATGTCCTGTAGTCTGAGGAAACATCTGCAATTAAAATTACTGCTGTATTGGAACATAGCATTTATTCAGAAAGAGCTACTGGTAGGTAGAAAGAATCATAATTTATCATTTTCCTAGCATCAAATCTATGGTAGTTTTACACCACAAATTTGCAGTTTAAAACTTTCGAGTGCAGTGAAAGATGATTTATCTGATTTATATGGTACAGCTCAAATGTTCTGTGATAAAAATGAGCTATTGATCTCAGAAGATTCTAATTTAGATCAGTTCACTTAAAAAGAGTAATAAACTGAAACAGTCTGGGAAGCTTGTGTTTCGAATGACTTATCAAGGAGTTAAAAAATTTAGTAACCTAAGCCAGCAATAACTTTAACAGTAGCCAGGGTCCCAGATTTTACTGAGCCAAACTTTTTTGAGCTCTTCACTCAAGTATGTGGATAACAGCTATTTCTATTACACTGATGCCCAGAGAGATGCTCATTTTTACTATAACTTATGAAAATAAATAAAAAGTAAAAGGTATTCTGGAAAGCTTTAAACATAACCTTAGCAGTGATACTGAATAATGGATTCTGGGGCATAAAATCTATTAAGTGTGAGTATCTATTTTTCCATAGATTTTCCATCACTGAAACTTGATTTTTTGCCAAAGATTTGGGGAAATTTTTAGAAGCTTTATTCATGTTTTATTGCTGAAATTCTGACAAAATAGGTACTTTGACAGTGCAGTTCCTCACAATCAAACTTTATTTTTAACAGCCTAGCCTGTGTAGCTCTGTTTTTCGTTTTTTTTTTTTTTTTCAATGAAGTTTATGAAATAAGCATGAATTGAGTGGCTTAAAACTCTATAAAGGTGTATGAACAAATTGCTGCAAGATTGCATTCAGTTTTCAATAACTCAGACCAGGCTGACAGACACAATTAAGTGTACTGTTCAATATCCCCATTATTGACCTGGATAATGGAAAACCATGGATGTCCTCAAATGCAAAAATAATGAACAAAGGGCGGCTGAAAGCACTTGAGAGGGTTAGAATTTAAAACAATACATTGAAGAAATGATCTGAAGTTGGGAAGATGAAGCACAGCATAGACAATTGCTACATTTGGAAGGAGGAATAAACCAGAAAACGAAAAAGAACAGTGCAGCAGCACAGCTGAAAAGATAGTTGTAGGGAATCACAATCTAAACATGGTATTACTGATGTCTGATGCCAGAAATGTAGCTTCTATCATGGAAAAGGGACTGTAGTTCTCCTTTGATCAGCACTGCTGAAGCTTGATGAGGAGTGTCATGTCCTGCATTAGTTGCTACATATCCACAGAGGTGAAGACCCTCTTCTTGATATTAAGAAAAGTGGCACTTAATAGAAGGGTTTGTCTTAGCTTAGCAGATTGATGGGAAGCCAGAAGAAAGGTGATGCTACAGAGATTGTAAAGAGGGATGGAGCACAAGGAGAACAAGCAGTAAATTAGGATAACTGGCAGCAAAAGAGAAAGATGGACAAGAAAACCGTTAAGTTAGAAGAACAGTTAATCAATGGAACATATAACCAAGGACACAAAACCTCTGTCACCGAGGGACTTGAAAAATATTAAAACACATATGAACTGCTTCTTCAAAACACAACCTAAAACGAAAGTCATGAGTTTCTAGTTCTTAAGTAGACACCCAGACATAGGTAAGGAGAGTCCCCAAGCAAGATGGCAGAGAAGATTGCAGGTCTTGCTCAAAGTTGCAAGACTCCTGGGATACGAAGGGCCCATGTTTCATTATCCATTAAAAGATTTGATTCAATTCTCTTTGTCAGGAGAATGTCTAATTACCTCACAATCACTATAAACTGGCAGATCTTTGCTAAAGACACCCCACTTTCAGTAAAATAATAAAATATTAACACAAGAGCTGAGCTCCAAAACAAGGGTTTCAGGAGTAAGATACAGGTGTTTACTACACCAAAGGAGGATTGCTCCAATGGAATCCTGTTTCTCTTTTCTGTGTGTTGTGTCAATGTGCTGATAGGCACATTCTCTCATTGTCCCAGGAGCACTGCACCTCTAGTACAATTATTGCATGGACATTCACAGACAGAGAATTTCTTTAAGATAAATAGATTTGGGGGTTGTTACCATAGGGTAATGCTCCAGTTCCTCAAGCAACATGGTTACTGTCCATATGGTACTGGAAGTCCCTCTTGTGAGGGTCCTTGCAGCAACATCTTCAGCCAGACCTGGTGAGACTCCCTAAACCTCTGCTCACTTGTGGTCCCTCTGACCTGTGGTACTGCATGACCACTCCAGCACATGCATGGTTGGTTTCTATTGATAGTGTTAAATTATGCACAATAAAAAAAGAGAAGACTTGGTGAGACCCCATACCAGCTTTCCAGTACTTGAAGGGGCCCTACAGGGAAGCTGTAAGGGGTCTTTTTGCAAGGGCATGTATTGATAGGAGAATGGTAGATGGTTTAAAAAAAATGAAAGAGGGTAAATTTCAATTAAGCGTATAGGAAAAAATTCCTTCCTGTGAGAATGATGAGACACTGGAAGAGGTTGCCCAGAGAAGCTGTGGATACCCCATCCCTGAGAGTGTTCAAGGCCAGGCCAGATGGATCTTCGAGCAACCTGGTCTAATGGGAGGTGTCCCTGCCCATAGGGGCAGCTAGATGATCCTTAAGGTCCCTTCCAACACAAACCATTCTGTGACTGTGACTTTCTTGTTTGTGTACAAAAGGCTGCACGTTCCATTTCTGCAGCTGGGAGACAGTTTCCACTATTTACAAGTATCTCACCTACGAGCAGACCAGTCAGTTCTGCAGCAAGAGCTGCCTGGGTGAGTACCTTGGGCAGCCAGATTCTTAACACATCCAAGACTTTGATAGTGCTGATCTGTCCAGGCACAGTGGGACTTTCCCTCGGGAATTTCTAGTCCAGTCTGAAGCTCCACCCGGATGGTTCTTGCAGGAGCTGCCAAACAGCTCTGCTGTGCAGGGACTGGGAGCTCAGGCAGGCAGCTTGACACAAGGCAGCCTCTTGCCTTGTGCAGACTCCTTGTTTCATGCATGCAGAGGCTAACAGGGAGCTCTGGGACCAGCCAGGAATTCAGGAGGAAGTGTGATGGGTGCACACAACCCCAAACCCCAGCTACACCCCAATTACAGCTGGAGAACAACTTGAATTTCAACCTTAAGCATCACTTATGACTGAAACGTCATGCACCCCACACATTCACTCAGAGCAAAGGCAACAAAGTAAGATCCAGAGTGGAGCCCTGCATCTTCTGAGCATCCTCTGCACCAGTCATCACCTTACAAGTTTCCATGGCACTGTTTTTACTCTTTCCCCCAAAAGCACTTCCTCTACTCATTCACTACTTGTCATCATAGAATTGAAGCTCTTTGTTAAATACCTCTCTTGTTGAGCAAATTTAGAAGTACATAATCCTGATGAGATAGCAAATTAATGATGGACAGTTTGCATCAGGCAGTAACAGAAATCTTGTTTAAATGTGTGTTTCAGGGTAAGTAGATAAAACTTTTCATCACATGTATGCGAACTAAACTTCCTGACCCAGCAGTAATGACAGTGCAGTAAACACAAATCCTGCTTGTATTCAATCTTGGTATGTATTTCCCAGACTGGGAAACTGTATATCTTACTACAGTCTTATAAGGGTTCTTTCCTCATGATTTTTCCTAAATCTTTGGTGTAGCAAACACAATAATGATACAAAATTTGGTTCAAAACATTGCAGCTCCACTTTGCATCTCCATTAGTCCTAATGAGACCTTTGGTAACTCTCTTAGGATGACCTGTGAAATTTAGTTAAATCAATTTATTACTCTGAACATGCAAGAGTTACACATTGTGACTGGTAGTTTCAAAATAAATGACCATACTGTATTTTGGAGGTTTTGATGGGGACAAAAATAAGATTAAAGATATCTCAGGGCTGGGGAAAGAAGAAATGTGCTAATTCTATAGGCAGGTATAGAAACATCTACTCCAAGCAGTTAACAATAAATTTTTGTGTCCTTCATCACCCTGCTCTTCCAGTTCTTAACTAGACACAGTGTGGAAGTCTTGAATGAAGGAAAGAGATCCACACTGAGGAAAATTCTGATAATAAAAGATCAAGTAGTGCTTTACTTTGGATATAAAATAACCCATAGCTCATTTCTTAAATATTTTTTCCCAGATAGATACTAAGTTAATGACACTCCTAGAATTACTTTTTCACTTACTAACAAAGATACAACTCTCTTCCACTGCAGTTTGAACCTACTAAGTGTTTCAGGACAGATAGCACATCACCTAGGACACCAGTGACAGCTCTTCTGAAGAGATAAAGGAATTTCTTTCATATGCACCCACTGGGAAGTGCAGTGAGACAAGGTTTATGACTAAGAAATTTTCAAACTGAAATCTAGTAAGGCCAGGGAAAGCCCATGGGGATGAAATTCTGAGGATTTCTCTAGCTATAAAGCAGAATAATGACACTGGTCTGCTCTGGAAAACATTTTGAGATAAAAGGAACCTGACTGTAGGAGCACTGTAGGAGAAAAAACTATTGGGAATCATGAAGTCACCATGTTCAAGTTGATAATTCATTGATATAAATATCCAGTGACTGCTCAGAAGCTGCTTTTAAGTAAATGGAAATAATGCATACTTGCAGTGTTTTAAGGAAAAAAAAAAAAAGTCTCCTTTTTGCTGTACAGGCTCACTCTTTATATGAGCCCAAGGGATTTCTACAGCTTTCAGCATCACAGCATATGAATGAAGGATTCTGTTTATAGTCATAAACACAAAGAGCTGCACAAAGCCTACTCTGCTCCACACTCAGGACTACACAGACACAAGCAGAAGAGAGCTTTAAAGCCTGCTGGAAATGACTGTACTCATTCCAGCTGCTTTGGTGGCCCCCAAACAGACCAGGGAGGCACAGGATGTTTGAGCTGAATCAGATCCCTCTTTTGCTGCACCACTATTTAACTCTCACACGGAATCTACAGTCCTGTAGACTAAAAAATTCTGTCTTTAGGGCTTGTTCAGTGCTATAGCCAGAATGTGTGGTTTACAGATGCTTATAGTTCCAGTAAAGATGGGAAGAGAAATGTGTTAACAACCTGCATGAAAACACCTGAAGGTAACAATGTGCCTCCAGTCAGACAGGCATCTGACTGTCAACCTATCAGGGTTGGTCACAGCAGAAGGACTTGGTACTAAATAAAGAAAGCAACTGAAATGTTAGACTTTTTGACAATATTCATTAGCAGTCACTTTTGTGGATTTTCAGAGTATTTTGGCTGCCAGATTTAGATATCCAGCATCTTTTCTTCACATATAAACCTGCTAGATTTTTATAAGTGCAAAACCACCAGTGTTCATATTTACATAGCAGGAAAAAAGTTGTATGTTTTTTCCCCAGTTACCAGATTTTAAGAGGGGAAATAATGCCCATGCAGAGCAAGTTCTAGATTTAAGGAGGATTTTGGCCACTTCATGCACACAGGACTTGTGCAGCAGATTTATGTTCTCATGGCTGGCTGTATAAATCATCCTGAATAATTGCAAGTGATTCCTGGTAGGACAGGACCCAAATATCAGTGTAGAGGTTATTTGGACTATGCTATGCTGGAGGACATAGCCTCCCCTATCTCCTGCAATTTCCACCTGTTTCCATTTGTGATCAGTGTCAGCACATTTTTTTGTCACCTGCCTTGCCACATTTTGCCAAGTAGCATTTCCTCTGTGTTTGTTTTCTTTTCATACACCAAATTTTACTAACAAAATGCTCCTCACCTGACACCAGTGTAGTAACACCAGTGCAAGAGGATGATGGCTGTGTTTATATTGTGCTGCTTACTACTGTGACCTAGTAAAGGAACGTGGGAGAAGACCATGCTATTAACTTGTAGACTGTTTTCACACTTCATTTGCCTGTTTTTTACTTTCAGAACTGTGTTGCTCATAAAGGCCTGCCAAATTTTAGTGACTTTTATAGCCTGTGCTCATACTGCTTGCATTAGTTCACTGAGTATGGATTTCCAATATCTCTTTTACATTCTCATGTTTTTTGCAATTATACTTCTCTTCTATCATCACCTGAAACAGTAAGACATCAATTTTATTTAGTCCTAATTGCTGTTAATGACTTATTGATGCAAGCAGGTTCTTCCCATCTCTTACTGCCTTAGAGGTGTTTATGTATGGGTCTTTAATGCAGTATCAGGAGAAATATTTCTTGGTAAGAGCTCTGGTATAACTTCCTTAACTATACTTCAGTCCAGATCTTCTCTATGCCTCATGAGATGGTGGAGGTCAGAACAGTTAGAATTACTAAGGATTGTAAAGATATGGAAGCTCCTGATGTACACAGCTGACTAATGAGAGTAAAAAATGCCCAAGTATCTGACCTAAACAATGCCAATGATTTGTGAAACAGATAGCAAATGAAAATAGAAAATATCAGAGCACAAACAAAATACATAATCATATTAGGCTTTTAATGCTAATAGTTAAATAATAATAAAATAATTCATAATAATTAAAAATGGTACTTACTGTCCTAAAATAAGCAAAATAAGGATAATTTAAAAAAAATATATTTCATTATGCCAGTAATTTTTTACCATCCTGCAAAAAAATGTTATTTCAGAAACTTTTCATATTCTATAGAACAATAGAAAGACTCTGAAACACTTTTTTCTGAGTCACAAGACAGGTCCATTCTCTCAATGTGTTTGTGTTCATAATGAGTAACAGCATTACAAATGAGGCAAGCATAAAATAGGACCCAATTTCACAATCCCATGTGGCTCCTGTCATGCCACACAGCTCCATTGGCTTTACAGAATTCTCTTTCAGATCAAATGAGACAAGAATTGGGCCTGTGATACCTGAAACCATCCCTATTCCAGTCACTGAATTGGTGATTTCTAAAGGGCTGTTATCTTTCACAGAAGCAACTTCCTCAATAGCAACTCTACAGAAATTCCCAGAGCTTCTCCCTGCTTGCCCACAGTCTTGCTGCTGCTGTAGTTGGCCAAAGAGGAGTCTTGATTGCAGGATGATGTCTTGGAGAGCTATAATCAGGCTTCTGGAGGACCCAGGATGTCACCACAGAAAATTTCATTTATGCTGCTATGGGAGGAGTGAATGCCAAAAGTAAAGCAAGAAACTGAGGCACTTGGACTAATGCTTGGCTGGCTACACATACCAGGGAACATTTGGGGTTCTTGCTCTACACCGCAAAATAATCTGTGACAATTATCCTGACAAATGCAAAGATGAGTGGTCAGATAGGGACAATTTTCTGCTCTTAAAAGGAAGAGAGTGTTTCTGTTCTCAGGACAGAAGACAGAATGTGTTCTCTGTTTCCAGAAACCTTAGGAAGTAGTTATATAGTGATATTTCATGCTATTGGTATGGCATTGGCTTGGAAAACTCTTTCTAAATTGTAATCTGTGCTTCTAAAGAACTGTTTTCAAAGTAGACATTGAACAAGTTAAACTCAGTGAGACATTAAGAAAGAAAGTGGAGTTCTGGCACACACAGCATTTCTTTCGATTTTGTCAGCTATTCAATTTTACACCTATTTGGATTAGTCTCTGTATTTTAACATCCCACACAGGACACCTTTCATGTAGACTTTTTATTTTAGCAAATTCCAGTTTCCTTTTTAGTTTATGGATTTATTTATTTATTTCATTAAATGCTATTTCTGATAACAGTTGTGTTTTTCACACTATGTTTAATATATTAATGCTGGTTTAAACAAGGACAGCAGTGGCATCTGTCAGAGAGATGCTGCCAATAAAATTCTGTTTATTTTGTGCATCAGGAACTACGAATAACATCTCTTACTGTAATGTCATTGGGAAACATGGTTGTAAGAGAGGCTCATATCTTCCCATTTACTCTCACCTTGAGTTTTGTCATAATGGAAGTTAGTGTTATAAGACAATTCAAGGTTGTTTTCTTCTAAACATCTTGTGAAAATTGCATTGAGTTGCAAGAGAGAATTGTTTTTGAAAGTGTAAGAAATGGGAAGGTGATTTTTTTAAGCATTTAAAATATTCTGCCATTCCATACTGTCCCTCTCTCTCAAGCATGTGGCAGGTATTCCTGACTGAAACAGAAGGGCACAATCAAGTTCAGATTGCTTTTAATGCAATGATTGGTGCTTAAGCCAATTGTGTTAATAAAATAACAAGACAGCTATGAAAAAATCAGTAACCATTTGTATACAACAGATGCTCACTAATATAAGTTTTCCATAGAAGAGACGTTGTTTAATGTCAGACAGTAAAAAGCAAAAATAGAAAGTTGCCTTTCATAGTCACCTTTGCTACAGCATCTCCTGAAAGATCCAGGGTGGGGACCAGTACTAGATGGTATTCTTATCAGTTGTTGAGCTTCTGACTAAGGAATACCCATAGAGGTTTCTTCCTTTTCACATGTTCTGCCTTCCATTTCTGAATTCATCCTTCCTTATAACATAGGCTAAATGGGTTTGTCTTAGTTTGGCATAAAGACACTTAAAATTAGGTGTTTGGAAATGAATATCTATATATGAGCTTGGTGCCCACCCTGCCCCTACAGTCAGTACCTGCAGAGGAGATTAGGACCATCCAGCTGCCAGCCTGTGAGTGCTTCATCTCTCTATTGACTTTTTCTATGTCCCTCAGTCTAACAGGAATTAGGATTCTATTTAATTAGTAAATACAGGTGTTCAATTTAGTTTGAGATGGCCTAAGATATCAACACAGAGCTGGCAGATACAGCAGAGGACCTGCAGGAGACTCATGCTCTTCTGACCTTGCAGCCGAAGGCCAAATGAGCATCTCAACAAATTCACAAGGGCACCTGGAAAAGGACTTGGCATCTATGTTTAGGCACCTCAATCAAGCCTCTACATTGAGACACCTTAGTTTATGTGCCTAAGTCTTGAGCTGAATGTCTCTACTGCATACAATGGATTTTTTAATCTGAGATACCTTTAATCATTGAAGAAGTCTGCAAAAATCACAAGTTCCTTGGGGGGAGGTAAGGACTCCCCCTACAGCACCAGATTATCAGGAGGATCTTCATCAATCCTAAATCTTTCCATGTGAAAAGCACTGCAGTGAAGCTGAAGTGGCTATACAGTCATGGAACTGCAGAATGAAGAGTGGCAATATACTGTGTCATCTGCCTATGCAAAGAGAGGATACCAATTGTTTCTGTTAAATCAGGGATAAGATAAAATATCAATGTCACTGGTTTTTTTATGTAAACTGTATAAAATCATCAAAACCATCATTCCCTATCATCAAAAGGAAGAAGACAGCAACTCTTTCCTAAATAATGTACTTTTTTAAATTAGAAGTGTCAATAAGTGGGGAAACAGGTTTCCAGACTACCTTTAGCACGGTGCTATTAGCATAGCAGCTAACAGCTAAAGACTCACATATTCTTAGAGAATAAAGGTTTACTGGAGCAAGACAAATAAAAATAGGAAATGTCTATTCAAACCCCAAACAACCATGGGCTCCCTTTTCCCATAGGTACTGAGAGATAATTAACATCTCTGAAAATTATTTTCTTGATTTTGATGGCTTCATATGATTCAGGTACTTCAGTCTAAGTTGAATATTTTGTTATCTCTAGTGGTTTCCATAAAATGCTACCATAAAAATAGAAGAAAGATATATATGAGACTCCTGGAAGTGGCAAGATGGATACTCTGTTTAATAAAGATTTTTCCAGTACAGTTCAGCACTGGGTCTGGCTCAGATAGACAAGGAAATGCACTGGGTTTGTTGAATTGTTATTTTTATGGCTTTAGCAGCATTTTCTCATCTTTAGATTTATTTCTTCTTCTGAGCTATGTTGTGAATCTCAGTAAGTACCCAAAAACAGTGGAGTCCCCAGTTTTAGCACAGGCTTCACCCAGGCTCTTTTCTTTACCACAGCTGAGGCATTACAGTCAACCTCCTCTCCACTGTCATGAGTTGTTGAGGTTGTCTTGCCCCAAGTCAGAAATCATGCTAGTGGCTTTAGCTTTCTCTATCATCAAAAGAAAGAAAACAGCAACTCTTTCTTAAATGTAACTTGCTGCTTAATTTATTTTTAAAGGCATCCAGAGCCTGAAGGAAGATGGCACAGTGGCCAGTTCTTCCACACCAGTGGAGGAAGAGCAGCTGTGAGAAAGGTCTCCCCATCCTTTCCTTCCAGGAGATATTTGTGGTGTGAGCATTGCAACCCGTATCTCAGCACTCATCTCTCTCAGTGTATGGATGAATTCCCAGAAGAAGTGGCCTCTCTCCTTTGAGCCTCCCATCCAAGCATGTTTCTCCTTAATGCAGTGGTGAGACACTGTGTGCAGTTGTGCTTAAAGGTTTCAGGGTTTGGTGAGTAGCACATCTTCAGTGGGAGCTCAGGAAAAGCAAGGTCATAAAAAGTTCACTGGCTTTCCTTCCATCTCCAGAAGATGGAGAATAGCAGAAGAGATGAAAAACATGTTGTGTAGGAGTGCACAGTGCATTTTCAGGCAACATTCAGGGGTCTCTTGTGCATGGCATGGCTGACATAAGCTTCATATTGTGGAGCTCTTCTGTTGTCTGAAAATCATTGTCTGCAGTCTGTTGTGCATATTGATGAGGACCTGGAGAACCTGTTTCATGGTCCTGCTTGGTTCTGATCCCCTCAACAACAATGACTTGAAAGGTTGGGCATTTTCAGAGACCCAAGAGACAAACGCTCTTGGTGCTGTTTTGACATCAGACCTTAGGAGGACACCGGCTTCTGGTGTGTGATGGGGTGTGAGGCATCATAAGTAAGTCATCAGATGTAATTCTGTCTTCTTGACCCTACACAATAACATTTTTAAAAAGAGGATGTTAGAAGTATGCTAGAAAGGGAAAGACACATTTTAAAAAATACATAGAAAACGGTCTCAAGGAATTGTGAAAGTTAAAAAGAATTCAGAGCGAAAACGGAGGTAGGATTTGTGACCCGGAGAGAGAAAAACAAAGGAGGTGAACACTATTTAGGCTTTGAAAGTCAAAGAATATTGCCCCATGGTTAAAAGCATCTATAGGAGAAAAATTTCAGATAATAGCAAGAATTCTAAAGAAATAGCAGGTCATTTCTTAACAACAGTATCAAATGGCTGGAGGTTGATCTTGAAGATAAATTGAAGAATTGATTAAACTTTCAGTTAAAATAATTGAAAATAGAGCAATCCCATTTGTTTTCTAAATAAATGACTTTACAAACAAAAAGTTTTCTCTGTGGAAATGTTAATGTTTTCTATCAAAAATCATCCAGGGTTCTAAATACTCAGTGTTCAGCCAAAGATTAATTTGCAGTATGAATATGCTGTTCAATGCCTCTGTGGTTAAACTTACTAATACATTGCCCTGGTGTCATGAGGATTACATCTCTCATTATTCTTTCCTTGCAATAGTCTCATGATATATATATTTTCTCAAAAAAAAAAAAAAAAAAAAAAAAGTGGGGGGAGAGGTGTGGGCCAGAGATGACTGTAACAAGAGACTGGTAGAAGAAGAGACTACTGTAACAAGAAAAGTTGTAAATTATGAAGATTTGATTGCGGTGAGTTTGAGCAAATCATACCTTCCGTGTGGTGAATTGCTTTCAGAAATATTCTGAGAAGAAATTACACTGATTTCAGGATTTAAAATAATTAAAGGAAAGGGAAACATTTTCTTAACAGTTCTAGAAATTAGGTGCTATGATTAAGTACTTTTTGCTCAGACTCTTCTTAATCAAGATCTGTCACCTTTATAAATATATATTTCAGTTAAGAAATAAACTTGTGTTTCCTTCATATACATGGCATTCTGGTTTAATAAATATATTAATATATATATTACTAATAATAATGCTCTTGAAAAATGGGTAAGTAGTGCACCTGGCCTTTCTTTAATTAAACTATAAAAACATTAAAAATTTGAAGAGCCTAGAACTATTGCAGAACTGACTGGCTTTTTAGAACCTACTTATCCATGCCAATTTTCTTTCAAATATGCTTCAGTGAATATAATGGAAGCCATTTGTATGCTTGATGATATTTCAGAAAGGCAGGAAAAAAGAAAAAAAAAAAAAGAGTATGAAGACAGATCTATCAAACTTATGGATTATAGGTCAATTTGCAAAATGAAAAAGAAAAAAGAGAAGGAAAAAAATACAGAAAAGGTGAAGAGACCTGAAAAAGCGAGAAGATACATGGAAACCTGGTTAGGTCTCACTTGGTTCTCTGCTGAAATTTCTTTCTTTGCACTATTTAGGTGCCTTCTTTGACTTAGTTCCTAGTAATGCTCTCGGGAAAAGTTACACAGATGGCAGAAATTTGCTACAAGAAGAATTTACTGTCATTCTTCCCATTAATATATGGGAATGTAATATTCATTAAAAAGATTCCAAACTTCACTCATCCCCTAATGATCATGCAAATTCCCTCATCAATGCATAATAGAACAAAAGAGATCTGTGCATAAAGAATTACTTCTACCACTTTCTGTGGCATTTCATTAAAATGCCTTATTTCCAACAGCCTTTTTCAGAAGCTACTTACTAGATTTGTTTACAGGATACATCAGAAGAAGGGGGAAATGGCAGATGCTTCCCCACAGTTCTGTTTTTTTTTCTCTTAGCTTGGTCAGACTTTGATGTGCCCCAGGTAAAATCCAGCATAATGCTTTTTAATTCTGCAGTACAATTGAAACATCAGGACAACTGGTCCCTCCACTATGTGGGCAGATATTGTGAAAATCTTTGCTGACCCAAAAACAAGAAACAAGCAATTAGAAAATCTTTGATACTCATTCCCCCCCCCCCACACACACACACACAAACAAACAAACAAACAAACAATAACCCACAAAAAAACCAAACGGGGATTATTTACACCACAAGCCCAGTCAGCTGCCCAAAGTTATGGACAGTGGTGAGAAAAAACTGCACAGAATTACACTCAAGAAGTAAATAGTGATGGGGGTGTCACTCAAGTCAGAGATAGGCTGGGAAACTGGGCCACCAGTAGGAGGGAAGGGTTAGAAGGATGGACATTAAGTTTAGTCCAATTTAGGTTCCTGCTCTGAGTTGCTCTCAGGATGCTTTTCCCCTTGATTACCAGGGGAGTCAACAGACTAACCTTTTAACTTAGGTAAGGTGTCTTAAAGCTCTTTACATTGACCAAGACCTCTTCTTTCAAGAACATTTCAGCTATTACATGCCTGAAATAGCTGCAGGAAGATCATATATGATTGCTGCTCTGCTTCTGCTAGAAAAACCTAAAATTTAATTCACCATGAAATAAGACCATGTGCTTAAACGATAGCAAAAATGACTGTGAAGCTGTTCAAGCTTTGTGAGCTCTGAAAAACCATGAAATAACTGGAGGAGATTAGCAAAACCCCAGCCCCCTGGTGGTGTGTCCTGCTGGTCAGGGAACTGCACTCAGGGGTTAGGAGACCATCCCTCAGGTCACCTCTCACTGGGAATGACCCACTGCTTACACTGATCCGATCACTGTAAGAAGGTGTCTAGAGCACTTCAGTGAAGAGCAATAATATTATTTAAGTGAGAAATTGACCTTGGTGAGCTTACTTGCCTTTTTGGATATGATTTTCATTTTCTCTTTGTCTGTAATAGCAGCTGGAAAATAACAAGAAAAGGCCCTGGATTCATCTCTGGTGGGGTTTATTTATCAGGTACCAAATGGCTCTAAAAACAATTCCAGGTCTACATAAAAGAGAGTAAGTAAGCATTACATTTTTTGCTAAATTTCTGCCAAAGTCTGTGAGTACAAGAACATTTCAATATATGGGGTTTTTTTTGTTTTGTTTTGTTTTTGGGGTTTTTTTGGTCTGATGATGACATTATTCAAAAAGGAGAGGGGTTGAGGAAAGGAATATGAAGTCATGCTAGAGTAACTTTAATCATTAATAACTCGTTCATTTATAATTGGCTAAAAAGCCTCCCAGGTTTCAGTTGTTAGTTCAGTGGATTAACAAGAGAAGGAGGTTGACCTCTCGTGTCCTTGCAGGAGGAACTTGCTGAGTGGAAATGCAGGAGCAATGAGCTCATTATGCATCCTGGGCAAGGGAGGATCAGTCCAACTTCAGAGAGGGAAGATGGAAAGACAGAGCAGCAAATGTGGTAGAATTAATGGAAAAGCTTTTTTTGTGTGTGCTATGCTTTCTCTAAAAGGTGAAAAGGGCTCTGTGTTAAGTATGAAAGTGGGACTAGGTGTAAAACAGCTTGTACCATTTCAAAGGAAAAACCTGTCAAAAATATCAGACAGAAAATAGTTCACAAGTGAACAAGCAATGGATATAAACTGCACTGAATTTTGGGAAAGACAAGAACTCTCCAAGAAAGGAAACAATTTGCTTGAGTAAATTATTTTCTTTCATTCCTGGTTTCCACAAGGAATAAAAGAAACTTGGTGCTCACCATCTTCTTGCTGCAGTTTAGGTAGATGAGAGATTGTGGCAAGGTGTTTGCTGTGGGGCACCAACACAGCTCCTGTGGATCAGCACCCTCCTCTTCTCTGGACTATGAGCTAAAGCTGAGCAAACAGATTGCACTAATCCTGGCATAAACACTGCAGGGCTCAAAGAAGTCAGGCTGGTTACTGACCTCCATCAGCCAGGGCCCACAGATTAATGACCCTTCAAACATTTAAGCTAGAGAAAGAGTTTGAGCAAAGTTCTGCAAATTTAACCCCGTTAGATTGCTGTAAATTTTTTACTATTCCTATTGGCAGGATCAGAGTCTTTAAGTTAGATTCAGCTGATGGATCAGTTCTTCAATTGGAAAATGCAGTTGTATTAAATTTTGAGAGTACAATTTTATTGCATTTTTCAAAGGGAAAAAGTCCAGCTGGCTTGTTCTGACAGTGTCAAAATTATTTTTGTATTTATATTCCAATATTATTCACTAAATGAGATACTATGCATTGGAGGAAATGTTGATTTTGTTGGGTTTTTTTTAGTACGTGACAGTAGTGCAATTAAAAGATTTTGTTGTTTTGACTTAAACTATCTGAACATTAACTGAATTAAGAGTTTCACCATTCTGGCTCTAAGATTTTATTTAGAATTGAGAACAATGCCAGGAAATCACTATTTTCTAAAGAACAAGTACAAAAACACTGTTTTCACTCCAGGTCTACTACAGGCAATGACTGGAGAGAAACTGGGGAGAAAAAGGAAAATATTTGGGAAAAGTAGGCAGCATTCTCAAAGCAACAATATTTATGACATTTGTCTATTAGTATGATGGCTGTTTCTGCACTGTCAGATGTTAAGCTGATAATTTAATGGAAAGTTGCAGCTAGTAATGAATAAATTTTCTTATCTGACATATACAGATGTCTTCATCCTTATTGCCTGTATTAGGGTTTATACCTTGACCTATTCTCATATCTGAGAAGTGCCCACACAAATCAAGCCTCAAAGTTAATTCCCTACTGGAATTCAATTTTGGTACTTTGCCCATCAGGGTCCCTAATGTAAAGAGAGTGGTGGTGCTCTGCTCTGGCTTTGGTATCCAAAAGTTCCATGGCTGAATCTACCCTCATCAGAATTAGCATCATTGTCACTGGACACAAATGAGCTCAAAGAATCTACCAAAAGTAGACATTTACCAGTGTCTTCTATTTTGTCAGGAAGATTAAGGTAAACAAATACCAACCTGTGATAAAGACACCCTCTGAATGCATCGTTTTCTTGAGGAAAGCACAAACAGCTTTAGTTTTAATTAAACCCAGAACTGTTTTCATATGGCTGCAAGTTCCCAAATAGTGTCACTGAATGTCATTCTGAAGATAGGTTGTTACCTGGACACACACCAAAATTCCTGCTTTAAGGAAGGAGACTGTCACATAACTACAAATAACTGGTGTTTTGCACAACAGGTAAGTTGTTACCATAAAAGAATTTACTATTTTGGATGCAAAAAATGCTGTCTACTGCAATTTCCTTAAGTCTATAAACTAGACCCACAGACAGTTTCAAAGCTCTGGGTTTAGCACTCATACCTTTTTTAATAGATACAACAGAATTAGAGAGCTCTGTCCTTCTACTGACTCTGAGACTTTCCAGAGAAAGATTTACTCGAGGTCAGATGGTTTGACACATCCAGTACATACAGATTTCTTCTTCTTTCTGTATTGCTGTTACTCAGAATGCACCTTACCCAGCACCTTACTTCACTTTACCTAGTTTGATGCAAAAACAGTTTTGACTTTGTGTGTAATCTATAGTTTAACCACAACTCAAAATTTTAAGTATTTAAAGGGGTTGTATAAGAAAGATGGAGACAGACTTTTTAATACCACCTGATGAGACAGGACAAACTGGAAGAGCATAGATTTAGACTACATATAAGGAAGATTTTTTTTTCCAGTGAGGGTGGTGAACAGGTTGCTCAGAGAGGTGGTAGTAGAAACCCCATCCCTGGAAATATTCAGGGTCTGGTTGGATCAGGCTCTGAGCAACACTTCAGATTCCATGGCAGTCTTCTACAGAAGCTGTCAGCTCATGGCATAGACAGGTTTACTCTTTGCTGGGTTAAAAACCGACTGCATGGCCAGGCCCAGAGAATTGTAGTCAATGGAGTTAAATCCAGTTGGCTGCCAATCACCAGGGGTGTTCCCCAGGGCTCAGTTTTGGGGATGGTCCTGTTCAATATCTTCATTGATGATATAGATGATATAGACGAGGTGCTTCCTCTGCAAGTCTGCAGATGACACCAACTTGGGTAGGAGTGGGTACAAATTTCTACTTGAGGATAGGAAGGGTCGGCAGAGGGACCTGGACAGGATAGATCAGGTGGCCAAGGCCAATAATATGAGGTTTATCAAGCCCTATGTGAGGTTTAACAAAGTCCTGCACTTTGGTCAGAACAACCTCATGCAATGCCACAGACTTGGGGAGGGGTGGATGGAAAGCTCCAGGCAGAAAAGGACCTGAGGATGCTGCTCAAGAGCCACCTGGATATGAGCCAGTAGTGTGCTCAGGTGGCCAAGAAGGCCAACAGCATCCTGGCTTATATCAGAAATAGTGTGGCCAGGAGAAGAAAAGTGATCATGCCCTTGTACTCATCACAGGTGAGGCCACACCACAAGTACTGTGCTCAGTTCTGGGCCCCTTGCTACAAGACAGACGTTGAGTTGATGGAGCAAGTTGAGAGAAGGGTAAGCAAGCTGGTGAAGGATCTGGAGAACAAGTCCTAAGAGGAGAGGCTGAGGGAACTGCTTGTTTGCTGTTGTCCAAGCTATGCTGCATCCGGTGTTCATCTGACTGCTATACAGGGTTTTTAATCAAAATAAAACCAAAATTAATACCAGAGGGTGAAACATGAGCTGAAGGCTGTGAGGCTGCTGGAGATGGTCAGAACTGGCAGGGATTTTCTATCACACATGAGGGACCTATATTGTTTCCATGGGACAGCAGCTAAAAGAGGCTGAATGGCAGCCAAGGAACTTTCTTTCAGATATATTTGCCTTGTGAGCAATATGGCGTGGCCTTGCCCTTCACGCATATCTTGCAGCTGTATTTCTAGATGTGATTTGCAGCCTGTCCATTGTTTTGCATCTGTAAGAACAGTAGAATAATGAAAGGGTTTTTTCACACAGGAAGAAGAAACAGAGGTATATTTGTATTTTCTTGCTTTGTATTTATAGATTAAAGTCCTAGGAACCCTCATATATGAGAGACAGATGCAGGTATACACAAGAATCTGGCAGAAAAGATGTTTTCCTAACTTTGAGGGCATGCTATAAGAGCATCTGTTTCATTGCAGAGCAGTGACACTGTGGCAATGAGTGTGTCCCACTGGGATGCAGTGACAAGGGTGCTCTGGAATACAAGGAACAGCATCCAAACAGCATTTAAGGACTTTCAAAAGTGTTTGCACCAATCAGACACAGATCAAGAGATACCCCATGGGAATACAGGAGTCCATAGCCAACAGGCCATATTTCACATGAGAAATGATTTTCAGCCTTCCTCCAGTCCTGCCAAAGCAAGAAGGAATAGAGAAGGGAGAATTACACCTGACCTTAATAAACTTTGATTTTTGGATAAGGAAAACTACAGTGAGCAGCAATAAAGGTGGGTGATGGAAATACCCAGGGATACTCCAGGGATGGGATTTTCAGGGGCAGAGCAGCACTCACTGCATTCCAGAGGCTCCAGGCAGCATTCACCTGCCCATGCCACTCCAAGGGCTCTCCAGCTCCTTTTGTATTATTTCCCTACACTAATTAATTACAAGATATTTCTGGCTCCTTACACACTTTCACACTAGGGGTTCATTATCTGAGCCCTCTGTTTCCACAGATTCTCTGCTCTGGATGGTCCCATACAAACCACACACTGACTATGTGCCATTGCACCAGAGCTCTTTTTATACCTGATCCAACAAGCACCCGGTAAAAAAGTCACACATAAACACGACACACGCAAAATCTAGTTATGACTGTGAAGTTGTAAAACAGGGGTAGTATGAAAAGAAAGGAAAAGAACTGGTTTTATGAGTACATTAGCAGGAAGAAACACCAAGCATGGAAACCTCCACAGCAGTGACATTTGGAGCCTAAATCAAGATGACATCCACAAAGAGACAACAGAGAGATCTTGCTGTTCCTGTGATTGCTGTGACTGCTATTAGGACTCCTGCCATTCAGCAAAGCAACTGCTGTTGTCTTTGGGAGCACCAATTTAGGATCCGCTTCAGTGGCTGTAATTTAATAGTAAAGGCATCAGAGGTTGAAACTGGGAACTTGGCAGGCGTGCCTGGGAGAGGAGGGCTCTTTGTGTGCAAATCACTAAACCTTCAAATTCCTGCTGCAGCTCTGCTTCCCTCAGTCATTTTTTTTCCAGGAAATGTATAGCCTCAGCATGTCAAAAATGAGAAGCATGGACAACCAGCCAGTGGTAAAATCATAGAGGTTTATGTTGAGTTGCAAAGCCAACTCAAGTAGTATTTAGAAAATACGGGAGCCATAGGAAGCAGAGCTCTTCCTTCCACCCTTTTCATGGCTGCTTCTGTGGAGCTGGACACTGGGCTGGAGACTGAGCACTCACATGTCTGAGTATGGCTCCAGGCAGCAAACTTCAGGCTTGCCCAGGGCTCACAGAGATTCTGTGCCTCCCCTGAGTCACAGCCTGTTTGTATTCCCTGAGCCCACAGCAAGCACGGGCTGGTACAGGTCTGTTCCATCAACAAAGCATTTGGCTGTGCAGAGCCAGAGCAGAAGCCTTTAACACCTGTGAGGGACTCACCCAGCCTGCACACTACCTGTGCCAACAGGAGCTGAGAGAGCCATGTGGGCTCCAAATGAGCCAGAACCAGCCCGGATGCTGTACAGGCCACTACCAAATGCCACATGGATGGCAGCAGCAATTTCTTCTTCATCATCCCCTAATTCTCATCTGAACTTGGTATATTTTTTGCTGGGCATATTTTCATTTTATCCAGGCTATCCATATCTATGACACCCAGCTTTGGGTGTCATTTCTGTTTGCCTATGGACTCTCTGCATTGCCCATGTGTCACACAGCAGTTTGACAGACCCCTGAGCCCACAGCAAAGCCCAGTGTGGTCAGCTCTGCCTGATCCCTGGGAGCATTACCCTCTTACCTGCATGATTTTCCAATTGTCATTTAGATAAAAGCTCTGTCAAGCTGAGAAGGCACTAGTGTTGCAGAGACTTTCCAGGGCTTCTCTGTCAGACTGGCAGTCGTTGTGCAATTAATGCATTCTCATAAAGACAAAGTGTCCTGCTGGTGTTTAGCTGGTGTTTAATATGTTGGGATGATTTGTTTCAATAGAATGAGAAGTGAGATCTAGCCTTAACACTTAGGTCCGGTGCCTACAGTGGTTTTTAGCTGACACAGGTCACAGTTCTGCATTTCACCATAAACACAGGAGGCAAAATTGTCCACTCCTATGGAGTGGAGACATGAATACACAGATAGAGCTGCTGAAGCTGAATTTTGCTGTGATGGAGTTAAATCCTTGTGAAGAAGATGGAGAAAGTGAAAGTGGCTTGAGAGCCAATGTCCATGCAAGCATCAAGTCCATCCCAGAGTACCTGTTATGAGAGCAGGAGTAAGGCCAGGTTGGTCGTCAGCAGCACTGGCTGGGGCACTGAACAGAACCCAGCTGATGGAGGATGGGGGTGGTCTCTCCTGCTAGAATAGTTTTATTTCCCAAAAACAACCTGTGTAAAAAGTTCTTTTTCAATAAACTCATTTTCCAAAGAATGCAGTCTTCTTTGAAAAAAAGAAAAAATTCCCACATTAGCCCTAACTGATGCTACTATACTACAAAAAACACAAATGCATTCTCCCTTTCTGCCAGTTCTCTTCCTGGGTGATCCATGGAGAGGAGGCAGAGTTCTGCAGATAGAACCTGCTATTCAGTTTATACAACCTTTAAAATAAAAACAAAGTATGTTCAGGAAGCACTCTGTAACATAGTGCCTAGGGCTGATGCTGTAGCATACAGACTCTGCTGAGCTTTAGGGAAAAGAGACAAAAGACCAAGTGACTTTGAGCATGACCGCAAGTGTAACTGATATTCTATTTGAATTAAACATTTCATTTACTCAGTCACAGTGACTGTGACCATTTCAACTGCAGTTTGACTCTCAATCACTGATGTTCTTCAAGTTGCACACAAGGTGCAACAGACTTGTTCTGTCAAAAAATGAAAATTGCTCTGTGGGTATTTTGTCCCCCTGTTTTGCAGAGATGTAGCAGTGATTGCAATAAAAAGTAATGGTGTGGAAGAGATCATGCTGCTGCTTTCCAAGGGTCCTGCCTATATAGCTAGTGAGGACCCCTGGTATTTCCACCATTTACTGGATTGCAAAACAGTGATGAGCAGCAGCCACCACACAACCTGCAAATGTTGTCTCCCCTGTCTCCAGAGTCAGCATGACCTCTGCAGAAGACTCAGGTTATATTCCTAGGGCTGAACTTTCAGAATAAAGGTGCTCTGAGATGGGTGCACTCTTGAAACCCTTGTTTTTCTTTATCATCCTGTCACTTGCAGTCCTCCACCGATCCCCCTGCTCCCAGCCACCTGCAGTCCCCTCAGGAGGGTGCACTGCCAGTGTTCAGAGGGAGTTTTAAGATGCTTGCCCACTCTCTGCTTAGCAGATAATCACTGATACCTGTGATTTTATTTCTCTCCTCTCAGAGAACTGAGGCACTCTCCCTGAGAAAAGAGAAAGAGCACAAGTCTTTAAAGCATCTCTGCATTAGTGCACCCCGGGGTCTATTATATTGCTTGTAACAGTAATGAAATCTATTTTCATATTGCACATTTCTTTTATTTCCAATTCTGTCCTTTCTGAAGCTCTTTAAGGAGAGAATTGAGACCTCTGTGTCCCCGAGGGACAGGCAGTGGTGCCACCAGGTGCCCCAGAAGGATACAGGCCTTGGAGAAGAGCTCTGGCAGCTGAAGGAAAGGGCACAAAAGCTGTCATGGGCTGTTTTCTTCAGGATACCCTAGGATCACCTATGGGCAGAAGGTAGTCATGTTCCTGATCACAGCCAGCAAAAAGCAAATCTGAACACAGATGGATGGCTTGGGGGCTGGGATTCAACACTGGGGAGGAGATAATGTGGAGCCTGAATAGGGGCAAGTGAGAAGAAACAATAGCATCTCTTTTAGTAGTTCTGCTGGCTTTAAGTGCTTTTTGAACTCTAGCCTGATTTTAAGAGTTACATCAGAGATCAATCTGCTGTGTGAATGACAGAGATCAAAGGAGTGAATGACCTGAGAGTATGCACAGAGCAGAGCCAGGTGTGCATGGAGTCATGTAATCAGCCACAGGAAGGTGCTTTATGGTACTTTGCCAACTTGTGACATCCCAGCTTGACCCAGGAGAAAAGATCACTTCTGACAAGAGACTGATCACTTTTCCAGTCAAGGGCGGCTGCAGTTTCTGCAAAATGAACTGACAGGAGAACACTACCTGAAGAATAGAAATCATTGGAGATGATACCTCTGAAGATATGCATAGCCAATTCAGCCTCAGTGCAGTCAGTATCATCCCATTCACTGAGCATCAAAAGGCTCAGCTCTGTCATGAGACTCTTTACTTGCATGGGTAAACTGGAGAGATGAGAAGCTGATGGGGGGTAGTTCACTGAGGACCCACAAAGTAACAGGAATAGGACACTGAAGCAGCCAGCAGAATGGGGAGGTCAAAGGCAGTCTTCCCCTACAGTGGTGGTGAAAGCCAAAGAGGTCTGAACAGAGGTGAAAGTTCAGTCATTAGGTAGCCACAGAAATAAGAGGAAGTGAGAAATCAGAGGAAGCCACAGATCAGAGGAAGTGAGCTGAAATTAATTATGGTGTGTGCCATAAAATATATCTTCATGCTGTAGAAAGCAGGGAAAAGACAACTGAGGAAACCCAAGACTAGAAAGCTCCCATGGTCACAGAACAGGTTGGAATTAAAGGGTATAAAAAGGATCCAGTCAATGTACCTCAGCCTGTAGTTTGAGAGACTTGTGCTTTTTAATGGACTTAATGGACTAGCCCTTTGAAGTAAGCACCTAAATTCCTCATCACACATGGGGGAGAAGGATGTTCTTTCACAGGTTTCCCAAGAAAGGTCCAATCTGCCTAATACATGCACCTAAATTCAAAACTCACTTGGCTAATTGCTTGTAACAGAAACAAACTCACAGCTAACATGGCCTTTGGCTCCAAAAGGTCAAGAAAGGCTTGTGCCAACACTGACAGTGGTCTGTGGATGGACACCAGCAACCCACACCACAAAGGTGATCACTGATGACCAAAGTAAACCCCATTAACTGGTAGGAAGCTTTTATTTGTGTTAGCACTATATACAGAGGATTCACACACACAGTTAATCCACCTGTATACTCTGACTGGAAAACTATATATGCCACAGGTGAATAATGTTTTATATTAAAGCACAGAGTGTGAGGGAAGAGCCAAGCTTACCTCCCACACATGTATCTTGTGATATCAATATATGTGACTCACCCTTCAGCTGCTCCCAGGAGAAACCAAGTGATATTTCCTACTAAACCTATCCAGAGACTTATTTGTCTTCAGAAAAAAATGTTATCCACTTCTTCCAACCCATTTTTATTTTTTTAATCAAGTTTTATCTCAAAATAATACATTCTGCCCAAAGCTTTTCACACAATCCTAAACACTGTACACGGATGTGAATTCAGCATATACTTATTCTTTGTGCTTTCTATCTATTTCCTTTCCTTATTTGCAGAAGCAGTTTTCTGCTAGGAAAGACAGGGATAGTTAACTATACCCATAACCATTCTTCCATGCTTTGCAAGGCTTTCCATCCTTGTCTCTTCACAACATATTCCCCTGCACTCAGAAACACAGGCAAGAACATTCTGTGCCCTTTTTGTAGTTCTCCCTGATACCTACTTTTTCAATATTGTCGGTGTTGTTTTGATTCCCAGGAAAGAAAAAAGTATGTTTTTCTTGCTTTATCACCATTATTGTAAAAACTACCAGGAACTCCTTTTCAGAGTATAAAATCAACATTAATATATGTGCAGTGAGAACTTACAATGGTTAGTTATACAGTGATTTTCCATGGCAATTGTGAGCTTCTTTCAGAATAGTTATTAGGCAAGCAGACTATTTATTTTTTGTGTATTTGCAGCTTTTTGTTAGGCTTTTCCAGTAGATAATTGCTGCTGATTAGTAGTACTCTGCCATCTTGTCTAAAGAAAACTGTGCCACAGATACACTGATTGCCACAAAAAAACTCAGCGTGGATTTCATTTATTTTCACTGTTTTTCCATATTTAGAGGACATGAGGTAGCTTTTGACAAGTGAGGGCTCTCTTATGGCTAAAAGATTGTTCAGTATTTCTCCAGCTATCTTTGTTAGTCCTGTTGCACATGTCAATTATCCTTTCAAATTTTAGACTTAGTCATCACAGTCAGCATTTTGCCTGGCTCTTTGCAGAACTGCAGGGGATCAAGATACCTGCTCCAGATAAGCTGCTAATCCAAGAGCTGAAATGGGAGCAAGCAAACCGTGTGCCCGGGCGAGCAAGGCAGAGTGATCAGGTCACCCTTGTGTTGCGGAGGAGATTGCAGGAGCTGAGGAGTCCTTGGACATGTGGGAGTAGGTGGATTTGGACTGAGGAGAACACAGGAAGACTGAGCGGGCAGTGATCAGAGCTTCCACCATCAGCACCAGTTTGCCTGTGCATGGGTTCTGGACCCATGCCAGCACTGCTGGCCCGGTGGGGAGGGAGATGTCCTGGCTGAGAGAGTGCAGTGTGTGAGGTGATGCCTGGAAGCAATGCTGAGATGGTCGCTGCTGTAGCAGCACACAGGGTCCAGGAGGTGGTGTGCCCTGCAACTCTGCGTCCCTCATTAAACCAAAGGAGGCTTAATAGCATAAGCCACTGAGTGGAGACTCTTAAATCAGTGAGATTTGACACCTGAGACGTTTCCCAGGTTACTAAAAAGGCACAAAGAAATAAAACAACTCTCACAAGGCTGCCCAGGCGCTGAGGAGCTGAGATTCAGCTGAAGAAGACCCATTTCCTTTCTGTCACCCTTTAGTTATTAGCTCACTCTTCTACCATCTCCTTGCTGTCTTAGCAGCTAAAACATGCTTGTGAGCACAGACTGTCAAATCAATACTCATCTCTAAAGCTGGAAGCGAACAAAGAAGGAATCAGCAAAGGAAATGATCACAAAGATTATTTTTAGTCTCTTTTCGTTTTTCATTTTATTTTTGTTTGGCTTTGTGTGGTTGGGATTTTTGTTTTGGTTTGGGTTTTAGTTTTTTTGTTTTGTTTTGTTGGGTTTTGGTTGGGGTTTTTTTTTGTTTGTTTTGGGTTTGTGTTTGTTTTTTTGGTTATTTTGCTGTGCCTTGAGGGGCATTCCTCGCAGGAGCTCCACAGGGACCGGGGGCCCTGCCCTGTGGGCGATGCCTCTGCTGAGGGTGCGAATCCTCTGCCCCGTGGGCAATGTGCCTGCTCCGGGAGCGATGGCCCTGCCCCAGCCCAATGCTCCCCTGGCCGGGGGCGATGCCTTTGTGCTGGGGTGATGTCTCTGCCCTGGGGTAACGTCCCTGACCCAGGACCGGTGTCCCTGGCTGGGCTGGGGGTGGTTCTGAGGATCCCGGTCCCGCTTTCCCTCTGCAACGCGAGATGGCAGCACCCGCTCAGGTTTGGGCAGAGCTGGGCTCTCATGCAGCGCGGGTCACACCGGTGGTACTTGTTTTTTAAAGGTGTTCTCCACCTCATTTTCCAGCCATTTTGTGAAAAATCGATGTTCAGATAAAAGAGGGGGGGGGTGGGGCGGAGAGGGGTTTTTTACTCATTCACTGCATTTATCTGTTTTGTTCCCTGGGAATAGAGGTAGGGTCATAACTCCAAGCTCGGTTAGAGCTCTGCTTAAGTCAGTAATGTCACTTAAACGTGACATAGTTAGATATCAAATTAAAATCCCATTCAGCGAAGTTGTTCAGCTTCAAACCGCAGCTCCCAGGGGGACCTGCCGCTTGTCAGATGCCATATGCAAGGTAAATGTGACTAAAACTCAGGGATGTGTTTCTGATGTGAGAGCACAGGCAGCATCACTGCTCTTGGGAAGGAAGGCAGCAAGGAGAGCTGCGCTGCAGGAGCTCGTCCCACCCCAGTGCCACCCTTCTTGTGTCTGCTGAGGAGGTGCTGCTGATTTAATCTTCTGATTTAAATTCTGCTTTTTTAGTACTTCTGATTTAATTGCCATGTCAGAGAAAAGCTGCAGCCACTGATTTCACTGGAATTTGCTCTGTGGCTTTATACCAGTGTCAGCTGTAATATTGAATTTCATTGAGGAACACTTTTCTAATTGGAAGGATTTGTGAAAATAGATTGCATTATACAGCTGTCTCCAACACAAACAGCTCAACTGTCTTGTAGAGCCTGAATATATCTTTAGATCAAGTTCACCTCCTGAATGACCCATAGATCAGCGCTGAGCTCTGCTGTGGTATTCAATTATTTATTCATGATGTTTTCCACACTCTCATGACAAAAGAAAGATTTAAAGAGCCATTACGGTGTTTATGGAAGTGTTAACCAATCAAAAGCTCAAGGTTGTGTGCTATTTCTTCTTCTGAGGAAAAAAAAAAAAGGAAAAAAAAAAGTAAAAATCAGGAGAATGATTGATACAGTTAATATATTTATTGGCATTAGTACATTCTCTTTTATTGCTGGGATCAGGGTGACATCATTCATCATAAAGACAGCATAATTGTCTTTGAATGTTATAAAAGGTGAAATTCATTCTCCTGGAAATTAAAGAGAACATTGCAAAGCTTCAGTAAAAAAAAAAGTGAACTGAATGATACAGATGATAAAATATACTGGCTTTAAATTTCTGTCCATAAACCTGGAATAAAGCTACTGAGAATTAGTCCAAGATGAAGATTGTAATGCAATAACCTGAAATTAGTTTAGGCGTTCCTCTAATCTTGTTTTTCATGGTGTAGGACTATTCATCATAAAATCTGTTTTCCTTCATTGGCAATATTTCAGCTGTCTGCTCACTGAATGAAAAGAGTAAAGAAGGAGTGAAGACACCAAGTGAAATAGATGTTATTTTTTCTGGAAGAATTAGCTCAGCAAAGCAGATGGAACAACTTCTTCTACCTGGTCTTTGCTCCCCACACTTAGAATCCATGCCAATCCCTTCCTCCTCTTTTTCATATTTGAAAAAGACTGGATTTAGGAAAAGTCCTTGGCCCCCTGATAAAGTGTCACTCTCATGAGATTTTAACTTTGCTAAAATGTTGCTTTTATCTCCCTGGATAGTTTCTTATCTACAAAAAGACTCTGAAGGCGTCTATGCTATTCCTTTGAAGATGAGCTCTGCCACTCTTGCCTACATCATCTAAATCTCATCCTGTGAGTCTGAATTGGCTCCTCTGCCAGACTGGTGCTGCCTAAGAAGTGGGATGCAAAGAGAAAGAGGGCAGGGAGTCAGAAGGCTGAAGCTTCTTACTCGGAGCTCCGTAGGCTGCACTAAATCAAGGTGTTTGTTCATTTGCCTTCAGGACACCTCCCCAGGTGTCTCATGCTTTCAGCTTGTTTGCTGCAGGAATGTCATCCAAACAAGTTACCCATGGGCAGGGAAGTTCCCACTGCAAGACGGCCAGCATATTTTTCCATGTTATAAATCAAGGTGGGCATTTCTAGTGACTTAGAAGAGGTAGGCTTCTGAATTATGCATGTATATGCCTGGCTTAACCCAATATGTTTAAAATTAGCATTTAATCTTACTCAAGCCCCAGTGTTTCCAAAAGTGAAACTGTCAGTGCAAACCAGACCACACTAAGCAGTATTAATTAACACCAGATGAAAACCACAAAGGATTCCCTGTGATCAGTGCTTGAAGACATTTTGTACTTACCTTTAATTTCCTCTCCTGATTTGAAATAGCAAGTTCAGGTTATAGCTCTTTGCTAGAATAATAATTAAAACAACCTAGTCTGTGCACATATATTGTTTGGCTAAAGGATGCTAATTATGTGCATACATTACAGGACTAATTGAGGTTAAATCTGCAGGAGAGCAGCCCTTGCATTCTTCAGGAGGCAAAAATTCCTATTAAACATGACCATGTTGACCTAAATCTGTACTTTTCATTGTTTTCTCTTTTTTTAAAGGTATTAAGAGAATCTTTAAGTCTGCTTCTGAGTTCTCCTGTCAAAGGATGAAGCTTTCTAAACACTTCTGTCACTGTTTCTCTGCCATGGAGATGTTCAGAGATTCACCAAAAAAACCAGACACAGTTGATGCTCAGTGTACAATGCCCTGCTGGGACTGACCAGCTGGAGGAAGTGGGACACTACCCCCACTAGATATTCATCCCCGGAGCTAGAAATGACAAGAGGGGTGGGATGCTACTGGCAATTTCTTTGGGAAATTCCCTTCACTACTCATTATGCCTCCACTGTTTGAACTGGAAGTAGGGCCAGGCAGGCCAGCTGTACTGCACAGTCCCTTGCTGCTGAGCAGATAGAGTGTCACAGCTGGGCACCGAGCCTGCTCATAGGTTTATCTTTACACATAAGTGAGAAGTGTAAGAGGAGTATCAGCATGGATGCACTTGAGAAGGGCACAGCATTTTATCCTCCTATGTGAGAAGCAAACAAGGGAGACCATCAAAGCTAGGAGCAATCAATCTGAAGTGAGCAAAAAAAAATAAATTGCACTGTGTCTACCTTGTAGTACAGGCAAAATTTTGAGATGTGGGGAAAAAAATTACTTTGCAGCCTCAAAAATACTAGCAAATTTAGGGTCAAGTCTTTCCCTTTCTGAGCAAATCTGGAGTAATTGCATTACCCGGTGCAGCTATTCCAGGTTTTAGCACATCCAGTCCCTGACTAAACAGGGACTCTGCAGCTCTCCTAGGCAAGATAATGATTACAAAACATAATCTTCATGTTTCAAGAAGCGTTGCTGACAGAAGTTGGGGAGAAATACCTTCTCTCTCTCCCACAGTAGCCAGAGTATTTCATAGCTATCCAGATGCATTATGAGAACTTTATGTTTTTCTCTAAAACAAATGGTGGAAAGCATTGTCAGAGAAAGCACAGATGGATTGTATTTCTCCCCACCATATATCACTATGGTTAGCTGGAGATTAAATTTCTCTTTTGTATTTAGGCAATCTCGCCTTTATTTTCTTACTAATAGCAGCTGGAGGGAAAACGCTATAAATCCTTTATTATGTATGCACCACATGACTACTCTGTACTTCTTACAAGCAGCACTCGTTCTGCTGTCATTCAAATAAGGGCTGGACTCTGTTATTTAACAATGTGGGTATCTCCTTGATGGTCCTCCCCCCACTCCACAAGTGACACATTGCAGAAGCAGAGGGCAGGAGGAGACAAGGTTACAAATACAGACACTGCCCCAAATCGACTGTTTTACTGCCTCGGTGTTTGTGCTCAAGTTCTTTGTGAACCCCTGGAGATTTACATCCCAATCCATCCAAATCACTGTGCAAGGCTAAGTTAACCTTGGCAAAGCTGTATCCTTCGGTGCTGAATTTAGAGTTAGAAAAATTGAGTTTCTTCTTTCACTGCTTAGCAATTTCTCTTCCAAATCTGCCACATTTAATAGCCAATGCACAGCCAGGTTTCCTCCTGCAGACACTACCAAGAGGAAGATGGACAAAGTGAAGTGAACTCTGCCCCTGAAAGCTCTCTGGCTTCACTCAGGGAAGAGTCAATAAGGATGTTTGAACCACTGTTGAATTGGAGCAGCTCAGGTTTAGGTACTTTACCTCTGACAGTGAATTGATCACGTTCTTTCTGTTAAAAGTACAACCAAATAGTTGGTGTTCACTACCAGGCAGAAAAGATGCTCACCCCAGTTGCATTCTTTATAAATAATTGCCTAACACTTCAAGCCACATACTGGCTGCTGATTTGAGCTCTGTATTGTTGCAGTTCCTTAATACTTATCAGCCATTCATCTCAAATAACATTAACCATTTAATAACCATTTCTACCAAAGAAATAGGCTAATGGAAATTTCTGGAAAGTTTCTTTTCAATAAGGTCCTAAGAAATCACAGAAATCAGAGTGTTACGGGTTGGAAGAGACCTGGAGAGATCATCAAGTCCAACCCCCCTGCCAGATCAGGACCACCTCATGTAGGTCACACAGTAACATGGACAGGTGGGTTTTGAATGTCACCAGCAAAGGAGACTCCACAACCTCACTGGGCAGCCTGTTCCAGTGTTCTGTCACCCTCACAATGAAAACCTTTTTATTGTGTTTCCACAGAACCTCCTGTGCTCCAGCTTACACCCATTGCCCCTTGTCCTATCATCAGAAGTACCAGCTCATGGGACACAATGTTTAAAAATGTAGGTGCTGGTGACAATAGGTATCAAGTCACTTATGTATACGTATTTTTAGCTCTGTAATAGGGTGACATCTCTATCAAGAGCCTCTAGGTGCTGCCACAATACAAGTAAACAGGACCTGGTGCTGCATTCATTTTGTGTTTTGGAAAAGACTGTAATCTTCATTTCCAAGTAAACTGGAATTCTGGCAGGGTTTTAAATAGATACTGAGAAGCAGTATTTTTCCTTTGCAATTCCTTGGTCAACAGCTTAATTGCAATCATTTGTCAGTAAAAAAGCAAACAAACAAAAAATGTCCATGCATCAACATCCCTTATGAAATGAGAAACTCCTTAAAACATGATCTGTGGAAGTGTAGGTCTTTTCTTTAAAATTATAGGAAGGTTAAAAATATAAAAGGTGAACATACAACCTTGTTTTCAAGTTATTTTGCTTTGTTTTTTCACCTGCCCAATGCTGTACACACACAGGTTTGGCCTGCTCACAGTTTGAAAAGATGATGGAAATCATTTCAGTCTAGAAATGGAGGAAGGTTTAATGCAGCTGTTTAAATAAAATCCTTCAGTGTTTTTTTTTTTTCATTTGCAGACCAAAGACTTCTTTAAAAAATAAATTTTAAAAAAACCTAAATCTTGCCCACCAACAAATCCCAAGGATTTTGCTTCAGTGCCCCTGTCTCTCACATGGAATAAAGCAGCCCAGCTTCAAAGCAAGCATTCTGATTTACACTGAGGATCTGGTCCAAAAGCTCAGGGAGCAAGGTATCTCTCAGCACTGGGACGCAGCTGTGCAGCAGTCAGGGGCTCAGTACCTGTCCCTGTGTTCTTTGGTGAGGTTTGACCCCGTGCTCTCCTCGATAAGCACACAGACAATCTGTGGGAATAATTTTTATATTAAAAAAATTAATTAAATATACACCAGTCATAACTGCAGCAGCAAAGCTTCAGAGATGCTAAGGCTGGGTGACTTGTATCACACCAGAGTCAGATTTCCCAGCCCAGAGGCAGTGTCACTGCAGTGTCACCGTACCCTGCTCTGAGCCCAGGACCCCCAGCAGAGCTGGCAGATCCAGGTGGGAAGGGGTGGCTGCAGCCACCAGCACTGTTCCTCACCAGCACTGTCATTATTTATGGTTTGGTGAGCAGGAGAGGGGCTCCTGGTTGTCAATATGAATTCATCTGCCTCCTGGTAAAGTCCCTCTCTGTGAGATTTAAGAGTCCTTTGGAGCCTGCTGGGAGGACAGGTATAAATTTAGCCTCAGCAGGAATGAACTTCAGCAGCTACTGATCTGCCTCCCTGGATGGTGACTTAAATTCTTCCTCTCTGCTTCAGCTGTGGCTGAAAAGATGAGCAATTTGGTCAGCAACTAAGGCCAGGAATCAGCAGTGTGAAGGCTGCCAGGACAGAAAACTTATTTCCTGGTATTAACTTATGAGAAAGATACTTGATTCTCTTATCTCTACTAATGCAAGGAATATCATTATTAGATGACTTTATTATTATCATTCTATTAAAACCAAGAAATTTTTCTCTCACCTTTCACTTCCAGACTTAGAAAAAACTGTCATAAGTCCTCACTTATCTTTATCAGCCTAACTACAACACGCCCATGCAGAAGATAAATGCTGTTATTATTTAAAATTCCTACCATCAGCTCCTAAAAATGCTGACAAGACACTAATTTCAAGAAAATGCATGGTAGTTAATTATAAGTTAAGCATGCAGAAGTCATCCAGTAGATTGCAAACAACAAGATTTACTGAACAAACACTTTGTTCTTCACTGTTAAAGAGACAGGTTGTTTTCCTATCCTTCCTCTTCCTCTCAGCAGGACCTTGGGATAATGATGAGTACAAAATAAAACAAAAGAACAAATGAGGCTTCAGCCCTAGAAACAAATAAATCATCTTTCAGAGCTGAGCATGTGTAGATACACATTTATACCTTTTCAGAGGTTTTGTGCTGGACAGGGAAGGTTTTTTTTCTCATTTTACCTAACCTTGAACTGAATACTCAATGCTGAACACACTAAAACTACCTCCCACTAAGCAAAGGGGAGTGGTGATGCATCTGGAGACACAATGGGTGCCCCATTTGAGCAGCTGAGAACACTCCACTCAGCAGACTGCCTTCCAAAGGTCCTCTGTGAGCCCAGGAAGACAAACACTGCAGGGGATTCCATTTCTGCAGCACTGGGCAGGGATGTCTGGGTGTAGAAAGACATCTCTGCACATCAGAGATGGTGTTGAAAGGGTCTCAGCACAGCTGCTGTGGTGGTGCCAGCGAGGCCCCCCTGCCAGCACAAAGAGTGACCAGCTCTGGCAGGTGTGGGAAGACAGTCCCTCCTCCTTACAGGGAGCAGGTCAAGTCCTTTGAAGCAGCTCACAGCAGAGGGAGTAGAGAGAGAGAGAGGGGAAAGGGACAGAAAAGAAGCTATGCTCTTGTTTTTCAACTTCCCAGAAACCATTCCAGAAAAATTAAAGCTCCAGCAGGTAAAGACAGCCCAGAAAACACCCAAGGTCCTCACCAAGTTTATCAATGGCCAACAAGGCAGACTTTTGTGGGCTCTGGTAAAACACACCATTTCTTCAGATTGATGCCTGGAGATAGCAAATAGATGTCTCTGTTGTGTGCAGGATTAGCAGACATACAGGGCTTGCCTATGGTGAGAGAGGGCATCACCAATGTGATCTCAGAGAAACAGAGTCAATGGCTCCATGTGGGACCTTGGGAAGGAAGCAAAGGGAGCATCACAGTTCTTATTCCAGCAGGGCTGCCTTTACTGGCCTCACTTATTTGCTGCCCCAAAAGCAAAGCTTAGTGGGAACACACAGCCATGGTTAGGACACCTGTAGATGTAGCAAGGAAAAAAAAATATGAGCAATGTATGGCTGACACTCATTTTATTTCTTTAACCAGAAACAGCAGATGCTACTGATCCTACCTGGTGTGCTATGGGGAAGTAAATTTGAACACATTCTTTGAATAAAATGGGGACAGTATTTATTAATTCAGCTGACGTATTTACAGCCATAACCAGCCCCTTCCTCAGCAAAGGGTCTTGTATTTCTAAATATAAAGGGAAGAAGTCAGGGTTTCCATCATATTTATGTCTAGTACCCTTTCTTCTAGGAAAATTGATATGATTTTCAGGTGCATTCTCAATTCAGATTTAAATAATTTTCATTAGAATATTTCTTTCAATGTTGCTGTAGAATTGTATAACTGTAAAGTGTTTCATTCCAAAGTAATTTATGGTACACAGTAAGGAAAAATATTCTGGTTTTACAGTTCAACTTCAAATCAATTTTCCTGCTCTTCTCCAAAACAAATAACCAGCTCATATGGGATGAATAGCATTCTCTGGGTGGAGCAAAGGCTTTTTTCGGGTACCACAATTTCATTTGTGCACTTTTCTATTATTATTCTATTACTTATGATTTCTCTTTGATCAATAGCACTCTCTGGTCTGTATCAGAAGAGCAGTCTCTTCCCCAAGCACTTTATCTCCAAATGAAGATAAAATGCACTGCAAAATTCAGAAATGAAGCTTTATTTGTGTGGGGGCTTGGGGGGAGAGAGATTTGTTCTATTTAGATACAGACATATCTCTGAGCATAGACATAAAAACATCTCCCCTGTCATTTATAATGTCTTTTTGTTTGCTGTTATGGAAGACTAACTAAGCCAAAAACAACAACTTTGTGACCTGGAATTCTGAGGTCTTTCTCCATCAAAAATGGACAAAAAAAGAGTGACGGCAGCTCGGGAATTGAAAAGCAAGACCAGCATATCATTACTGAGAAGGAATATCTGTAGAATAGGAGGCATCAACAGAGAAAAACTATGCTGTGCTGATGAAAGGAAAAAAAAAGTTTAATGCAACAGAATGTGCAGAGGAACTTGATATCCATGGAGATGAGTGATATGTTTAGACTGACAGCTAAGGAAGACAGTTTTGACAGACTGTATTAGATTAATTAGAATAGAATGATGCAAGTATATATTGGATTTTCTTTAACCTTCCTTTTTCACTTCCACCATTTTTCAGCTAAACATAATTTTCCCTTGCACAATATTTACAACTTCACCACCAGTTGAAGAGGGCTTCCACCAAGCTCTGGAGAGTAGGGCAGGTGGAGAGTTTGAAGACATTTTCTAAGCAGGACAGTAAACATATTTGCATTGTTACTTCCAAAGACAGGAATGGATTCGTATTTAGACCCCTGAAACTGGAGAACTTTGTCAAACGTGTTGGGTTTTTTGGGGGGATTTTTGTGTACACTTGATGACACGCAGGATTTCCAGACTCTCCTGGGCTTAGCAAAGTGTGCTGAGTGTCCTATGTGAATGATTTCTTCTAAAGTCCAAAGCCTTTGGCAGGTCAGCTACAAATTTACAAATTATTTAGAGGCACATGCAGGGGGGTTAGAACTAGATCATCTTTAAGGTCCCTTCCAACCTGAGCAATCTATGATTCTATGATTTTCTAGTAGGAGGTTGTCTGCTGAGTCCTTGGAGACTGCAATGACTGTACTGAGCAAGCTGTGCACTACAGGAGCATGAGACCATGTATGAAACCATGTGAACGTCCCTAAATTTGACTTGAAGAACCAGATGGTTTTCTTGAAAATCCTCAAAACTTGGTAGTCCTAATGTAGCAGTTATTCATGCTGAGAGTAGTAATATCATCAGAAAAGCTTGGTAAAACTTGGTGTGATATGGATTTCTGCTTTGAGCTCTGTAACCCACAGATATCTTCACAAATTGGGGTTTTTTGAAGATAGAAGGGCTCAACTTCAGCTACAGAAAAGTCAGAAATTGTGTCCTTCTTCTTGCACTGAGTGCTGGACTTTTGTCAAACACAGAATAATACATGTCTGTCATGGAGAAATGACAAAACTTACCTTGCCTTGGTGAGGAGGCAAGATCTCACTCTACACTGAACTCCCCAAAATGTCCTAATTTCAAAGTAGGACATCTGAGATTTAGGAAGCAGGGATGTGTCCACAGTGACAAGTGCTTGTTTCACTTGTCACCCAAACATCCACAGGTCCTCTCTGCAGTCACTGATGTTGGGTTCCTGCACGCACTCTTTTAAAACCTGATGGCAACAAAAGCCTTCCTGAAGTAAGGGATTCTTTATAGCTCCGGAGAAAGGCAAGGCTGCAATAGCTGGAAATCATTACAATTATGCCTTCTGAGGTTCTTAAAGTCAAAACCTTCCTTGAAATGTAATAACATGTTTTACTTGGACTGAGAACAGAAACAGAAATAGAACCATATGCCAATTTGTATAACATTATGCCTATTTAATTGAATTCATTTAGAGATAGAAATATGACAGGATGCTACACATCCAGCTATAGAGGACAGAGCTACTGTGTGCAGAGCCAGCACACAACTTTCCTCCTGCCCACTGCCCTGCTGGCTCCTCCAGACCTGTCATTCTTTCTTGTCCTGGGCTGAAATTGTTTCCCACTGAAGGTACAGAGATCCACCCACACCAGGATTTCAGCCCTCAGCTTTCCCATACTGCATCTTGAATGGGCTCTTGGCACTCTTCCTGAGCCTCAGTTACCTCTGCTTACATTTCAGATATTTGAAATTAAATTTCTGACTTTGTGTTCTCCTGAAGCAGTTTATCTAAATCATAGAATTTTTTTTTTTTTAAAGAATGGTTTGGCCTGAAGGGGACCTTAAAGATCATCTAGTTCCAACCCCCCTGCATGGGCAGGGACACTTACCACTAGATGAGGTTGCTCAAAGCCTCATCCAACCTGGCCTCGAACACTTCCAGGGAAGGGTCATCTACAGCTTCTATGGGCAACCTGTTCCAGTGTCTCAACACCCTTGCACTAAAGGATTTCTTCCTAAAACTAATCTAAATTTTCCCTCTTCCAGTTTAAAACCACTACCCCTTGTCCTATCACCCTTGTGAAAAGTCCCTCCCCAGCTTTCCTGTAGGTCCCCTTCAGGTTCTGGAAGGCTATTACAAGTTGACACTGGAGCCTTCTCTTCTCCAAGCTGAAGAATGCCAACTCCATCAGCCTGTAATCACAGGAGAGGTGCTCCAGCCCTCTGATCATCTTCTTGGCTCTCCTCTGGACTAGCTCCAAGAGCTCCATGTCCTTCCTGTGTTGAGGGCTCCAGGGGATGGTTGTACCCTTGGTGAGATTTGCTCATTGCTCAGCATGGGTAAGGACCTATTCCAGCTTCCCTTGTTGAGCTGTTAAAACTCTGCTCAAAGCTCTCAATTTCTTTCATGTCCCTGGGCACAGCCAAGTCACAAATCAGCAGCACTATGAAAATGACACTGAATTTAATAGCTAATTAAATATCACCATGGGCCTTTTCTGATTGCATTGCACTGAGGGGCACAGCTGCTGGCATGTGCCATCTCATCTTCTGTGCTGAATACAGCAACAGCTCTTTGAACAGACATCAAGAACAGATCTAAGACTTGGCTTTACAAAGCCTGGATGTCATAGACTTTTTTCTGTTTAGATCAATGTAAGAGTGGAGAGACTCCTCTAGCTTTATCTTGCTGATCCTGAACACCTCTCTTAGGATGTGGTATGGAAGTGGGTAGATATTTTTTTAAGTACTACAAGCTTTAAAAAGTGTTGGAACTGCAAGTGATTTCTGCTTTTAAATGCCTACAATATCTTTAATTTTTTCTTTCCTGTTATGTGGAAGCTGTTTTGGTTTTGTTTTTGGTTTTTTATGCATGACTTGTTTTTCTGTAGTTATTATGTTCAGAGTCTCTTGTTTTTGTCTGTTTGTAATGGATGCAGAAACAGCCTGCAAATAAACCTCATTATCTACAAGAGTTCTATACATTTGGCAGATAAGATCCAGAAGGAAAGAAAGAAAGCATTTAAAATAAAGACAGAGTTGTAAAAATTAATGCTTTTCACTTGGTCATTTGAGTACAATATATTATTGATGAGATTATTTGGAAGATTCCCATTCCCATCTAATTGAGGTTCAAAAACTAAAGAGCAGCTGTCCTGTTGTGGGTTGATTGGTCAGGAAAAGCTTTGAATGCTCAAAGTTTATGACTTTAATTCCATCTCAAGCAAACAACCTTAGGAGACCTCCTGTTTTCCTGAATGACATCTCCCACTGTTCTACAATCCCTGCACTTGCATCACAGATTATCCATGTTGGAAGTCTTCATTTTTAGCATCAATCTTCCCAACCTAAATCTGGAGATAGAGGACCTGTCAGGAAATTGCTGATTTCATGTTCACTGAGACTACACAGTTCTGCTTGTAAGTTTTTTTCAGTAAAGGGCATTGAGATGTCTGGTTCCCAACTAATACTGACGTTCAAAAAAGCCTGCAAACTATATATAATTGGAAAACATTGTTGCAGTCAACTTAATTGGTGGCCACACCATGGATTCTTTGTTTTCATATTAATACTCTAGTACTGATAGACTGATAGTGTTCTTTAAAATATAAATCTGGATTATGGTATTCATAAATACAAAACCTTCATGAACCCACAAGACCTCATAATAATAACACACACAGATTTTCCCAAGTGTTGTTCTGGGCATTCAGAGATGCTTATGGTCTTGCATCTTTCCATGCAACTAACACAATTTTTCTGCTTGCCAAATAGGACCTTTACATGCAAACCAAAGCTTAATGGCTACACTGCAGTGGAACAGCACAAGTTGCTGCATTTTAATTGCCTCTTATTTAGGAAATGGCACAACATAATGGAGTGCTTGGATCCTGGCCATGACTCCAGTCTCCTGTGTAGTTCTGTCTTCAAAAAGAGGTATCAGATCTCAGAAACCCAGTCTTGCTTTCAATCTATTAAAAAGAACTGCAGCTACTGTTTTAGGACAGGGGCAAATGTTCAGGTATTTGTGGGTGCATCAGGCACAGAGAATTGCAGTTATCATCTCTATCTGCATCTACACAGTTTCTGAACATGTATCTTGAAACTGATTACCTACCCATAGCTGAAAGATCCATTGCACCTTTCTGCTTTCTCTTCCACACTTTCCATCTCATAGTATGACACATTTTGCATACCCGCATCCTTCCAGTGAGGATATTTTGCAATAACCTTGCTGAGGTTTCACAAAGTTAAAAGCATCTGCTGGAAGGGTTCCTGTTCTTATGGTAAGCTCAGCGATTGGGACAGCTCTCAGAGAATGCTCATCCCTATTCCACCATTCATCACAGGAGACTTTTCTTGTCTGCAAGTCAGATTCTCAGATCCTGGCCTCTCCAAGACATTTTTGACCTGGAAACCGGACCAGTATCCCCAGGCCTTCAGGCACTGGGGAGATTTCCTTTTTGATGCTGCAAGCTCCCTTCCAAGGCACTGTACAATGGGAGTTGTTCACTTGAGTCTACAGAACACCAAAAAAAGAAATGCAGACCTAAGACAAATCCCAGTTCTCATTTAAACTTCATATTGGCCATGGGAAGCAAGTGGTATTAGCTTGACTGAGAGTCAGGGAAATTGAGGCAGTTGCTCAAGATCACAGTGTGAAATTATCTTGTAGCTCAGACCTGAGGTCTCATTAACAGACCACTTTTGCCTCTTAAGATATGTAAGAGAGCAGCAGCAGAGTTATGCTGTAGAATTCTGCTAATGATCTCTAGTCAAAAATATGGCACATCTAGCAATAACATCTGGGGGAAAATTTAATAATTTCCTTTTTAATGTATTTCTTTCTGTACCACAGTGTTTTATAGTAATTAAAAGAGACCCCTGAGCAGTGAGGAACAGCAAAATACTCAGTCACAGCTGAGAATATACGAAAACTTTGTGTGCTGAACTTTCAGGCATGGCTTTTGGTTTAGGTTGAGGGCGTGCTCTGCTTTTTGTTGGCCTGTTCTTAAAATTCACATTTCCTGGCAAATCAACTGAGTCACCTGAGGGGTCTCAAATCCAATCAAAGGGCGAATGACTTTTTCAAGCTCTTCTGTCTTGTTATTTTTTAATTCCCTATCAAATAATTTACATGGAGCTTTACCTATATTATTGTTCACTGATGCAAGTAATTTCTGAGGTTTTTGACAGAATAAACCTCCAATGAAAAATACTCTTAGTTAATAATTAGCATAAAAAAAACAGAAGTATTTTACCATCACTACAAATTCTGAGTTAATTTTAGAGCTCTGCTGAAGTGAAAATATTACTTCAGGTCCCAGACCCATCAACAGCCATGGCTTTCAAGTGATAGGGCAGGTTGTCTGCTGTGAGATTGTATGGATCTTGGTAAGGCCACTCAGTCAGGAAATGCTGCACTCAGCATCTCCTTTGTCATGGTCAACTTTGGACTTGCAACTGATGCTGATCTGTAAGCTATTCCAAGGGCCTGAAGATGAGCAGACCTTTTGATGGATGACCAACCTGGAGACAGATTGGCCACCACCTTCTAATTTGTGATCCAAGCTGAATCAAAAGCTTCTCTAACTCAAAGAGACAAATTTACCCTTCTGCCCTTCATCCCACTCTTCTCACTGCTCAGCATGGTCCCATTACACAGATTCAGTGTATCCAGAAAAGCTCCTAAATATATGGTGTTTATTACAGTGTAATTGCTTTGGGAGATCCATGAATCAGACTTGGCCTTTGCACATGAAGGTAATGCCAACACAACCTCTTGTAATGCCCTTGTATGTGTGTTCCCTCCCCTCCTCTGGCTTACAATAACTTTCAGCTTCAAGGCAAAAATGTTGATGCAGCTGTGAAGATGTGGTTCACAGAGGTATCTGCTGAGGACTTCCATCTCCAGGAGGCTGAGTGGACAGGCAGCTGCAATGACAGACAGCTTGCATGATCAGCTCATATCTGCTTCTCCATGCTGATCCTTTAAGACAGGGAAGATACAGCATCTTTTTAGGAGTGGTAATTTTCAGAGACAGCAATATAGAAGAAGAGTTTCAAACCTGTATCACTATGCCAGACAGAGAGATACAGAGATAACAGCTAAAGTGATGATTGAATTCCAAATTTCTCCTGATTTCAAGTGAGATCCAAGCACATATTTCACACAATGTTCTGCTCTGACAGGATCAAGAAGAACTTCCAAAACTAAGGAAGTTCTCTGAATATTAAGACTACACACAATAATTCTCTGTATTCATTAATTCACTGCTACTCATTACTCGCAAAGACTGAGAGGCAGTACTGATCCAATAAATGAGCTTCTGTGGCACTGCTGAAGTGATACCTCTACAGATGGGAATGCATTACTTGGACAAAGTGCTGATGAGACAGCTGAAGGGGTCTCACCATGGCATCCAAGGCCCAATGCAGGAGCTCAGTGACAGAGTGGCAGCAAACTCACAGGGTACCACAACCATCACCCCTTCCAGCTCTGTGTAGACCTGCCCTGATCACCTCTTATCAGGGGAAATCTTTCACAAGATGCATCCCTGGAAGACCTACAGAAACAGGTCAGATCCATGAGACATGCACCTACATACATACATATATATGCATACATAATCAATAGCACAACAGTTACAGTTTTGCACATTTCAAATCTGTAATCTCACTCCATTGCATAATGTTCTCTCACCAAACCATAATGCTGCCCATAGTCTAAAATCAGCCTTTATAACTTTCTCACATTTTTAGTTGTATAATGGCAGACAGATACTTCTCACAGACACAGAACAAAAAAAGAAACACAAGGCCACAAATATTTTGAACAGGTAACTAATACAATGGGGCATTTACTCTGGAGATCCATGTAGATTTCCATAGGAATCTGATGTCCACACTCAGATATACCGGATGGAAGCAAAAAACACCTGAAGTACAGCAATTTACAGAACAAGCAGGCATTCAGAATTAACAGTATTTCTAACTGGGTAAAATTTGGTTCTCGGCAAAAGGTACTTCAGTGTGTGTTGGACACACTGCAATTTACATTTTCAGAACACTTTCCTTTCAGTAAATTATCCAAGTTAATTAAAGAAGACTAAGACCATGACATAATTAGAGGCATTATGCTCTCATCAATAGAAGTGGGCAACCCTGCATGTCACAGACTGACGAGGAACACAGTGACTGACAGGAGAGAACAGGAGCTGCAAGGCAGTTTTTGGTACCAGTCCCAGCAGGGTGCAGCGGGTGCTCAGCTGCAGCCCAGGGAGGCTCCAGCCCAGAAAGGAACCACTGGTCTCCAGCACAGCAAGTGGGATGGATGGCTGACAGTCAGTCTGACACTGTCCTGTTGCAGAGACATATCCTGCAGCTGCTGAGGTATAGAAATTGCATTTTAATAACATAGTGTCAGACCAGTAGGGTCCTGGTCCAACTTCAGATGAATTTACACTTTCCCATTGATCTCTGCAAAAGTCCAGGGTTTAAAAAATCATGCTGTATTCTCCAAAACAGGTTTTTTGAAAGAGGTTCTTCTTATAATAATAGTATTTACAGCCTGTCAAAGGTGTCAAAAGTGTCTGTCCGCAGCTTCAGTGAGAGTTTACCCTTACATCACCAGGCCAAAGTCACTCTTTCTCATTCAGACATTCTCCTGGCAATGTGACTGAGAAGCCTTTCTTAGATGACAGGCTTCCAAGAGCCCCATAGATACTGTGGTGTGGATTTTGTCCCCAGCAAGGTCAGAGGAAGACCTCTAATTAAAACCTACCACTCACTGAACTGTGGAAATCTAAGTGTTTCCCATTTCTGTGCAATTCTTTAGGTACAATTTAAACTCAATAGAAGAGAGGAAGATTTCCATCTCAGTTCCTCCAGATATACAGTTCCCCAAACATGTTAGGTCTCTGAGAAAAAGATTAGTTTGCAACAAAGGTTAATAGCTTCTGAAGAAATAAAGCTTCTTTTCTCCAGATGATATAATCAGTAACTCATTCCAATACTTAAGTCTTTTATTTTTTCCCAAGCAGACCAGATGCATCAATCCATTTCCAAGATAGGCCCTACTCACAAACATGACAGATGAACTAAAAGAAAGGACAGGGGGGGTTGTAGCAATTTGAATTTTCCACATAGTGTTGTTATGGAAGTTCAAGTCTAATCAAGACAGATGACTTAAATCCCAAAGCACTGAAGTTATAGACATAACTGGAAGTGAGAACTAAGTACACAGTGATAACAGACTCAGTGGTTTATGGACTTGAAACAGACTGCACTAAAGCAGAGAACCTTTGAATGAAGATTTATTTGCATATTCATACATTTCTGAGATGATAAATGTGGCCAGAAGAGAAAACGCAGAATCCATGGGAGTTGTACTTCACTCTGGAGTACAAACTGAAGACCAGGTGGAATATCCAAGCAAGTCATGTCCATGCTTAGGTAGTGCACTGACATCCTTCATATTTTAGTGGATGATAATGAGTTATTTTTCTGTGCTTCTTCACAATCCATATTTCAACTGATGGAGACCAAAACCCATTAGGGTTCTTTTTTTTTGATCTCTACATCACATTTCACCATCTTCCATTACAATCACTGAAGAAATAAATTATAGGGGAGATAAGATGCACAGCCAAAAATTTCTCATCTTTGAGGTCTGTGAATTATTTGTTCTTGTATCTCATGTGAGCCCTAGAACTAAGCATCCAAATGTGCCCAGCAGTTAAAAAATCAATAGACTCCTACTGAAGAGAAAGTCTCTTCCTATATCCTCTACTGATCTGTTCTGTCACCTCTGAGATTTTTCTCCTTGGCTCCCACTCTGTCTGCTTGTGTAACTTATGCAAAAAAATCCCAAGGAGTGCAGTGGTAATTGCCTGTGCTGAGGAGCAGAATATCTACTCCACTGCATTTCTACCTCATGCACTTCTCTCAGCCTATAGGGTTTCTGGCAGCAGCAGACTAGAGGTTTTTCAGAGATTCAGTCACAGATTCGTAGAATGGATTGTGTTGGAAGGGACCTTCAAGATCATTGAGTTCCAATCCACCTGAATGGGCAGGGACACCTTCCACTAGACCAGGTTGCTCAAAACCCCATCCAGCCTGGCCTTGAACACTTCCAGGGATGGGGCATCTACAACTTCCCTGGGCAAACAGTTCCAGTGTCTCAGCAGCCTCACAGTGAAGAATTTCTTCCTAATGTCTAACCTAAATTTACTCTCTTCCAGTTTAGAATTATTAGCCCGTGTCCTAGCACTACATGCCCTTGTGAAAAGTCCCTGCTCAGCTTTCCTGTACTAGAACTGTACTAGCTTTCCTGTACCTCAGCTTTCAGGTACTAGAAGACTGCTATAAGGTCATCCTGGAGTCTTCTCTCCTCCAACCTGAACAACCCCAACTTTTTCAGTCTGTCTTCATAAGAGAGGTGCTCCAGCCTCCTGATCATCTTTGTGGCCTCCATGTCCTTCCTGTGCTGGGGGCCTGGATGCAATACTCCAAGTGGGGTCTTGTGAGAGTAGAGATTTGCTTCCTTTGGCCATACTACTCCTGTCCACCTTGGCCAGTGCTTTCTCCAGAGACCCCTGTGGTAGCCACAGGAGAGCATCATATAGCTGATGAGAAAACTCTGGTGCATATCCTGCAGCAAGACCCTCTTCCCCTGCCAAGCCCCAGTGAGACCATATGAACTGAGCAGACATTTGCCAGAAAAAAACTTGCTACAGGCCTTACGAGGCCCTACACGTATCTTATTGCTGTAATTTAGAGCCAAATTTGTACTTAAGTATATGGGTAGCTGCAAGTCTTGCTGGCTTTATAATCACAGTAATTCTGAGACCTGTGACAGCTGCATTGAAAAATGGGATCATTTACATGGACTCCTATGTAGGATCATAAACTAGGTGTCTTCTAAGCTAATACTGCTTCATAATCTCTAACAGTTTGCACCCATACTGTTTGTGTTGCAAGAAAGCTAATTTGTCATCCTTACTGCTTCCACCAGCAGTAGGGTTAGAGCAGCAATGTTAATTAAAAGTTTGTATGCAAACATATCTCACATTTTCTGTGTGACAAATGGTTCTCCTCACCCTGTGGGTGACCCTGCTGCTGGTCAGAGCAAAATGCCTGCCTTTGCAAAACTGCACATTTTTGTCAACACACAGAAAAACAGCAGTGATTCTCACAGCTTTATGTTGGACTTGTATAGGAGAAACAAGTTCTTTCTGTCACCCCTATTATTATATCTGTTTAGGGTTTAATGCCACAGATGACTACACCTGGAGCTTTAAGCATCATCGTCACATCATAAGTTTGTAATTGCTTTAAAACAAGGACTTTTTCTTCTGCTACGACAGATATTTCAGCATTAATATACTGAAAAAAAGTATAATAAATCTCAGAAGTATTTCTTTTTTAAGCATTATGATATATAGTTAAATCAAATGTCCAAAGCTATAGTTGTACAAATTATGCATATGGTCAATTGGTGTGAGAAATTATACAAATAAATACAAGTGTAATTTAAATGCTCTGGGTTTATCTGCTGTTGAGTGTCTCTTATATTTCCTTATGGATTTTTAATTTTCATAGTAGCTTCCATTTCTGATTCTTGTCTTTCCATACTGCCCTCTAAGATGGAATATGCTCCCTTTTTACTGTGTGGCTACCTAAACCATGTTCTCAGCAGGCAGTTGCAAAAATTGCTGGTGTAAATTCTTTCCATAAACCAAAATAAACATTGGGAGTGATTTTTTTCATATCAGCATATTGCAGTAGATCAGTCCAATATCATTTATCCCTCATGTCATTCTGTTCAATGCAAATTCATTACCATGTAGGCTTGGATCAGCAGAGGTGAAGCCTATTAATTGCAGCTTTCTGTTTGAATATTTAGGAAAAAGCTCAACTTCTCTATAACACTCTCTGATGTTGTGCTTATGTGGGATCTGGTGGGATCAGTGGGAATCTGTCTTGTAAGAGCAACTTTTAAGAAGCCTTTTTGTTGCAGGGCAGAGTACCACAGCACCCCAGTACTCACTGAGTTTCAACAACATTAAATAATTATATTCTAATCACCAACAGCCGGGGAAAGAGGAAAGATATCGATTTACAAAGCAAGCTTGTTCACCTTCTGAACATTGAAAGAATGGCTTTGAAAACTACTGTATATGATTCCACAAAGATGAAGGAACAGGGAACATGGTGGATAAGGATTGGCGGTGCCCAATACCAGCTTGAGAGAGGGCAACAGAGAAGAAGGAACCAGGCTTTGCAGGAGTGCCTGGCAGGAACATGAGAGACAGTGGTCATCACCTTTGAAACAGGGGAGGTTTTGACTGGTCATAAGGAAAACATCCTCCTCACATGGACACTCAGCACTGGAACAGGTTACTCAGGAATTTGTTTGCAGTATCTCCTTACCTTACAGAGATTTTTCACTAACCACTTCCAAAGCAGCCTGGGCTGCTGACCCTGCATGGAGCAGGAGATGGTTAGTGGCCTCTCAAGGTCCTTTGCAGGCAGACTCCATGGTTTAATGATTCTAAGTTTGGCCTTGGCAAAATGATGCTTGAAATTATAATTTTTGGTGTGTTTTGACTTTCAGTTTTGCATTAGAAAATGTAGGCATGGGACTTTCAGTTTACAGTGCATAGTGATGGAGGGATAGAGGTGGTAAGAAAAACTTTGTTTATTCCTTGCTGAAAAAAAGTCAATGCCAAGCATTTTCATCAAAACCAAAACACTGAAGATCCAAGCCCTGCTCCAATGGCATTTTATAGAACCTGGAGCAAGTCCAATGGAAGAGAAGGTGAAAAGAGCTACTTCCAAATATTTTTTTTTTGTGAAATATAGAATCTTTCCATCCCCAGACTCATTCCAGAACTTCCCTCCTTTGTCACCAGGTGCCTTGCAGCCGTTCTGCCTAGGCAGTGGTGAAAGGTAAGAGATGGAGGTGGAGGCACATTTACATCCAGATGGCTTGGCCCTTTCCCTCTGCTCTTCTAAAGGCATTCTGGTGGGGTGCAGAAGCTGGAGCTCATGTTCTCCTGGTCTCTCATACCCTCTGTGTATTGAATAAAAGGTCACCACTACTTTTCTTCTACTGCTTTCTGCATTTTTTTAATCCAAACCAAAGAATTATTTTTTTTTCCTGTGGAAATTAAATGCATCATTTCACTTTGGACTCTTTACAAATAATGTGTTGAAAATAACTCCACTACTCATAAACACTCACCAGAGAGGATTGTGTGGGCAATATCCTCAGCCAGCACAAACCTCTGAGCTCCACTGCTTTTCATGGAGCTCTACCCCAGCTGAAGGTCCAGTTTGAATTGTGAATCTGGCACCCAGACTGGTGCTCCACCTGAACCATCCTCCCAGGCATGCTGGAAGTGCCAACACCTGACCTCTCTATAGTGATCAAGTTCACAGTCAAAAATCACAGGCAGACTCCCATTGCATAATGTACCCAGACGTCTGGAGCCAAACAGTGGGACACCTGTTTTCATCAAGCAACCTTTCATAGTGGATGTATTTGGCTGCCTCATGTTACATTCAGGTGCAGTGCTCCAAATATATGCAGACACTAATGTATTTATTTCAATGCACAATTATTTTACTGCAGGCAGCTGTGACATCCAAAAACTGGCATGCACAATCCTCTGGAGTGCCACATCTGCATTTATTGAAAGATTCCACATGAATATACACAAGCTGGTGTTTGCATATGTGTGGAGCTCTGGACCTATGTGTATAACAAGATATTAAACAAAAAGGAGTTATAGATTTGTTGCATTTCTTATTTTTCAATGATTGAGAGGTAAGCCCATATGGGCAGTCCTTCTCTGTTCCTCCTAGAAGAAATATCACATTTATCCTTTTTTTGCACATCAAAATATTCAAAAAAAGAAAATGTTTGACTTTTCTTAGCTCTCATCACTCATTCAAAGATCAGAACTTCTACATCTCTTGGCATAGGAGAAAAACTCCCAATCTGAGTCTCTTTTGAAAGTTTTTATGGTCCCCCCCTTACATTTCCAAAATATATAAAACATTCCATTATCATATATTCCAATTTGTCTGTTGTTCACCTCTAACAGCCTTGTTGCATAAGTTGTTTTCGCCTGAATAACAATGATGAACAAGATTGACATTCTGTTAGGAGATGTTTCCTAAATGGTTTGTTTTATCATTTCTACTACTATTTTTTTTCCTAAGCCTTTCCATTGTCTTTGCCTTCATTTGTACTTCTGATCGAATGACTTCAGTATTTAGCAAACTCCTCATCCTCTTAATTTGTGCATGTTATGTTGGAGCTTAAAAAATATTAAATAAATAAAATAAAATAAAAATGTCTGAACAATCCTGTTGCCTTCCATAAAGTGTTATTCAGTTGCACTGCATAACTGCATGCAGTTATTGCATAAGTAGCAGTTCCATTAATCCTTGCAATGAAGTTGTTTCCCTTTGCATCCATGTCTTTTGTCCTTGAAAGTCCATGAACTGTTTGTCCTGTCATTGGAAGTGATCTTAAAACTTGTACACACACTGAAGAAAATTAGACAGTGTCCCCAATCGAAATATGTAAATAGGTCATTAATCCTAAAATACTCGTGTGGTATTTACAAAATATTTAGCCAAAAGGCCAGCTATTGTGTTCCCAGTCTCCTTTTATTAGTCTTGGGAGGATGCACCACTACGTCAGCAATAAAGAAAAAGACATAGTTTCAGGATTTGTCCATGGAAAGAGAGGAAAGCAGGAAGATGTTACAAAAGGACCACCACAGGCTGCAGCTGTTTCGTGCTGCCAGATGTGAAGACCCAGCTCCAGAAGCACCCGCCAGGAGTAAAAGCCACAAACAGATGGAGTTTTGCCGGCAAGAAAAGTCAACAGGTTTCAACTTACACTAGTGAAATGCTCTCAAAAGATTGTTTCCCTTGTGGTTTGGTAGAACCACAGTGCTAGATGTAGTGATGTGATGTAATGTAATAATGTTACTTTTTTTTTTTTTTTTTTTTTTTTTTTAAATTAAACTGCTTTGTTTAGGAGTGGAGTATGTGTAGAAATTGACATACAGATAACCAAGAAGTACAATTTTCCTGCAAGGGTCAGTATAGAGCTCCAGTCCAGGAGAGCACACAACCCTCCAGCTCTGCATTTGGTGAAGAGCCACATGTGCAGAGCCCAGTCCTGATGAAGGCTGCATCTGCCCTTGGATAACCCATCTAAGAAAGTCCAGACAAACAGCCAGATAATTTCAAGGCAATTGCTGAAATCTGTTCTTGTAGCTGAGAGCCTCAAGGTGTTACTGTCCGTTGCTTCTTGTTTATTTTTGTTTGCAACTTCTCGTTACTCTTGTTTTAAATTCAAAGCAATTTTTTTCTCAATCTGTATGGATGTGAAGAATGGTGTAAAATAGATAAATGTGAGATGAGGGCCAGAAGTACCAAATACTTCCTGCTGCCCTCTGGGTCACAATACAGACAGGTTCTTAGCTTCAGAAATGTTGCTGAACTCTTAGCAGTTCCTCTTCATTGTTCCAAAATGTCCTTTATACCAACTGGCTGACATTAAAGTGATTTTTTCCCCTACAGCCTGCTTAAGTTATGAGATTTGCAGCATTTTGGAGTTGCCATATCTAACAATACTGTCACACCCTTCCTTCTAGTTATAAAGATCCCATTGAACCAATCTGTCAGTTTTTGCATTTTTAAAGCACAGTGGAGGGGGAAGAGTGCAAAAATACCCAGGGAAGTGGTTGAGTCAGCATCCCTGGAGGTTCTTAAAAGACACATAGATACGGTACTTAGGGACATGGTTTAGTAGTGAACTTAGCAGTTTATTGGGTTAACAGTTGGACTTGATGATCCTAGAGGTCTTTTCCAAACCAAATGATTCAGTGATTTTAAAACTGTAGCTGTACAATATGGCACTGCAGATTGGACATCATGTAAATGTGGGTAGGAGTCAAGAATTATTTTTTCTCAACCAAGTGCAGAGGACAAAAAGCCATTATTCACTCCATGCATCACATGTCATGGTATAAAATCATCACTAGCAGACTGGCAGATGGAGCTGGAATTATATTTGGTGTTTCCATATGTTAGTGGTTAAAGAAAAAAGCCCAGAGGTCCATTCCTGCAGAACTGGGTCACACAAGTAGACCCTGTTACAGGCATCTTGGGTGCTGGTGGGCTCCACTTCAGATTGTCATAGCAAAGATGCTCTCCCATAGAGTCCTCACCCTGAGGGAGAGGGTGTTCCGTAGTTTAATTGTGTATAGCTTCATCTACCCACAGATTGGCAGCTTTAATGAGGTCAGTGCTACCTATTCATCAAGGACAATAGCTACGTACTATTACAATGCACATATAATAAATTATATTTTTAATGAGAATTTGGCATAGGTCCACTCTAATGAGGAAACTTAAACTTGCATATGATTCAAAACCACTTCTGAATAATAGAAAGATAGCCAAGTATATTATCTGTTTGGAAAACCTGAATATTTAGTTTTGGCTTTACTCCTCAAGGTGTTGTCAAAGTCCAAACTTACAAATCTATACAACAAATTAGACATTAAGATTTTTTTCCTTTTTAAGGGCCAGAGTGGTTTCAGTCAGAATCAGATCAAGGACAGATATATTTTAGTATGAGAAGGACACTGCTGGGAGGCAGGGATCCCATCCCAGGCATCCCACTACTACTGCTTATCACCATTCACACTCTGAAAGGCTATGACCCCTCCAATCTACTGGAACAGCTACTTGTATAATTGTTCCCCACAGAGTCTGTCAGAACTCCAATTAAATTTACAAACAGAGTTTTTCTAACTGGGGTCCAAACAGAATGACAGAGTTTTCACGTGCTGAACATACATCAGCAAGTCTGGCAGAGTGGTGACCCCCAAGGTGGGATGGTACCTGGGTGTTTGTGAGAAGCAGATGAGCTCGGGCTGATGGGTGCTGCTCTGAGAGCCTGGGCACAGCTGAGCTGCTTGTGCCATCCTCTGGAGCACAGGGCAGAGGTCCTCTGGCTGGTGCTCACCAATCTGGCTCTGAACGAGATGTCAAAGGGCTTCATCATTCGCACTCAGTGACCAAATGTGGTTCTGAGCTGTGACAAATAGACAAAGCAACTCCCTTGGAGGTTGCTTTGGCATCTTTGCTGTAGAGTTGCTCTGCAGCTTGTTTTACAGCCTGCTCAGCTCCTTGTCTGTTTGCTGGTTACTGTGTCATAACATATTTACTTCTTGCAGATGATTAGCATGCCTTGAAAGTATTTTTCTAAAGCTGTCTCTTGCACATGCCTCTAAGCCTAATAAAGCTCCGTGTTTTTGTTAGGCGTGCATTGCTGTCTGCTTAACTGTGAAAAACAGAAACGAAAAACAGAAGCTGCTTTGACTTTGCCAAAAGGTTTCATGTAAGCATTAAAAAATCAGCAAGCAACCAACACATGTCCTCATGTTCCCAGTCAGAAAGCAGCGAGTTTTGCATGTAAGTGATTATTTAATTTAGTGAATAAATCAATCGTCTCAGTGTTTTTCCCCAGACTAATTCTTGAAAATTACCTGCTTCCTCACATCAGGAGTCTAAAGAATTAAGCAAAATTAGCACTGAAAACATTGTAAAATATCAGTGGAAAAATGCCCATATTCACTGTCCCTTAGCATATTTTAGCAGCTGGTCCTTAAAACAGGACCAACATAATGTGAGCCCCACTATTGCCCTTGATTTCTTTCTGCATGTGCCTTGATTGCTTTTATGGATACTTTCCATGCACCTAAGTCAGTTTGCACTGTTTGTTGCTTCTTTTGTGCAAAAACACTCCAGTGTAGTGTTCAGATGTTTCCAGCAGACTGCACTGAGCCACATCGTTTACATGCCACTTTTGAAACCTGCATTGGAACAAATTTGAGAAGCCAGCCACTTTGTGTCTTAGGTGATAACCAACTTCTGCAAGTGCTGAAAGTGCCAGTGAATTCTGTGTGTATCCCTTGATGGCTGAGTTTGACATCCTATTGTGTGAGAAGATGTCCTCTCCAAATGAATGAGGGACTACTGAGAAACACCTCTGGGAAGAGGGTCCTGGGGCAAATTTCCTTGAGTCTTCCCTATCTAATTTTTTCATAGCAATGTTCCGGACCTATTGTTAAAAACGACTGAGACTCAAAATTCTGTTAATGGTTTAATTTAATTAACAAAATTGAAATTGCAATGAGCAAAACAGCGCTGGGTGCATGGGGAGTCTCCACTCCACTCACACGCACACCTCTAAAACTCTAGAATTAACTTTATTGATTACAATGCTATGAATATTCAAAAGGAGGTGGGCTTACAGACATATTCATAGGGATTAAATCATGTCATTATAATATTCATGATAGAGTCTGGGCGGAGTCTGGGAAGAGTCTTGTTTTGGGGAGATATTTGGGGGTCGTCAGGGGGTCTTTGGATGAAGTAAGAGGTCTTCCTCAAGCTTGAACTTTCTACCTTTCTTGATTCCGCTGACTTCATTATATTGTTACAGGGTGATATCAGACCCTAGCCATAACTTTCCCCTTATCTGCTGGTTGTGACATCTTTATGTTCTCTTTGTGCAGATGTTCACATTCTTTTGGTGCCTAGTTGGCCTTGGCAGTGCCTTGTTTTAGGAACAAGACCTGCACTTTTAATTATCTTCAAGACAGAAGTTAGTCTCGTTAGGTTCTTGTTTTGTTCACACTGAAACAGTGGAAAATTACATCTCAGCTGCTTTGTCTAGCCCCATATTCACTTCTTTCTCAGTTTAATTCTGAATTTTATTGGTTAGGAATACAAATTTATTAACATATATTACAATCATATATTACACTATTGATGAATCTGATTGATTGATTGATTGATTGATTGAAATCTCTGAAGAGGGCTTTGATCTCACCATATCACACTAATATTCCTCCCGAAATGTCAACATGAATCATGAAAATAAGGTACCAACCACATTGTCTTTCACATCTCTCTGTGTTTCTTCTCCACCAACAACCCAACAGTTGTGCATATCTCTGCAATGCCCTGATGTTCTTTCTCTCTGAAAATGTCAACACATCATAAACAAAGAACGTGGTGTTAGGAAAATGTCCTCTAGTGTACTCAAGTACTTTATCACCTCTACACGTGGAGAAAATTAAGCATCATCCCGGGCAAATAAAAATCTTATGCTAACATAATGTAAGCTGAAAAAATGTCAAGGCAAGACCAGGAAGGCTCTTCTTTGTAGAGGGCTTGGAGATGTGGGGTACATTGCCAGCAAGCCCAGCAATATGCACACATATAAATAAGCCCTGTGGACACAGGCAACCAAAGCTTTTAAGATGCCAAGAAAGATGTGTACACAGAATTTGGTTTGCCTTCTCCAAAGCACAGGGCGGATGTTGGCATCCAGTAGCACAGGCAGATGTGCCAGGGTGATATTTCAAGCAGGATATGAAGCGGTGGCTGAAGAGAGAAGCCAGTCCCACATGAGCAAGTTTTTGGTCACCAAGAGCACAAAGTCTGGCCTATTAATTGGAAAGAGTAGAGCTGTCTTGATTCCAACAAAGTTAAAATGGTTGTGTGCCAGGGCTGAGAGCAAGGATTTGAGGGATTCTGGCCAGGTCTCTACTACAAGGCTTTACGAGCATAGCTGTGCTGGCTATGAGCACAGAAAAATCACACCTAGCAATGCCAGCAAAATCCCTGAACTGGGCACAACTGCATTTTCAGAAAATACTTTGATTAGTTTAATTTGTGTCATTTGGGAGAGGTTTGAGCTAGGCTGGAAGCAAGTCCCATCAGAGATATCCCTGCTGTGTCTCTGCTGACACGGCTATGGTGGGGTGGCCACAAACAGAGGCCAGACAGGCTGGGACACCTAAACAGTGCTAAAGTCACTCAATATGAGATAGATCAGGCTGAATCCAGTTTTCCTCTAGGAGAAGCTAAATTCTTGCTAGTCAGTCAGCACAGACTGGGTGGCTGAAATCCTTGTCTGTAGAGAACTCCTGCTGTTAAGAATTTATGTTTAGAAACAGGACAGTCACTTTTCAGCAGTCACATCCCTCAAGGGCAAAACTGTCATGACTGATAAAAAATCAGATGGTCTGAAAGAACACTTCAAAGAGTGAGAAAACGTAGGAGGAGGTGTCTTTGTGGACGGGGTGACTGAGCCACCTGCAGCTCTGCAGCTCAGGAGATGTCCCCAGCAAAGCCCCAACAGCCAGCACCAGAGCCACACCATGCTGGGTTTCCCCTATTCCTTTTTGAAGAAATGAAGGACATTTAAAAAAAAAAAAACCAAAACACAACAAAAAAACCCAAACTTGTGGTAAGGTTAGCTGCCAAGAAAATAATCCATGAGGGTAAAAAAATGTAGTGTTACAAAAGTCTGATTAGTGAACTCTGAAAGATCAAGCACTTGTTAATTACTTTTACACTTCTGTGATACTGTGTAAGACTGATCATCTTTAATACCATGTCATTAACACTTATGCAGAGGGCAAGACCAGCATGAAAAAAAAAAGATGAATCCATATTTATTTGGCAGGCTAATTAGATTGCTTTCAAAAAATGTATGAATCTACTAAAGACAAAACTCACTGATTGTTTAATGCAACTGTTTACAATCTGCACAAAACCAATGAACAATATCCTCTCCTGCCTATATTCTTTTTCATGTTTTAAAATGTTTCATATATGCTTGTGTGTAAAGTTTATATATGTAAATCTTTACATATCATCCTTTATTAATGTGGATGAGGTATTTAAGGTGGGGAAGTATAAAGGGTGTGTAACACAACAGTATCTAGCAAAGTATGCATACATCATTTTTAAAATGTCTGATATAATAAATGTCCAATATAAGTACTAGAGTGTTCTTCCTTCTACAGAAAACATTGCATCTGGGTAGCAAAGAGCAACAATATCTCACCCAAATGACAGCAAGCTGCCTGTAACTTGTCCCACTGCAGTGAGATCACAATCTGTGGTGTTGACATCAAAGCCTCCTAGAACCTGCTCACTAAAAGCAGGGACCAGGATGAATACAGCATTCCATATTCCCTAATGAAAACTCAGAAGTCTATCATCCTCTGCCATACTAAAATTCTTACCTTAAGAATGCATTTTACATCAGTCCTGTCCTCATGGAGGGCACTGGAGTTCAACCATCCAGACTATAATATTAGGTTTTCTTTGTTATATTGATTTCACTATTCAATCATAATCATTATCATATAAAACATCATATATTCACCATATTCACATGCCATTCAATCTTTACCATTTTTATTATCATGATATTGCCATTCTAAAGAGTCAGTCATTCCAGGTTTTCAACCACTTGGATTGCATTTTTTTTAACTTTCCCCTGTATGAAGAAACATGTTTTCCCTGCTCTCCTTTTTGATGTTGATTTTCATATGAAGGAAGGATCAATAGCCACATATGTATTACAGAAAGATGTAGTGGTATGCCTTCAGCTTCACTTTGAGGCAAAAACTGCTGCAAAGAAAAAAACTGCATCACACTGTAAAGCAATTAGAGCAATCTGTGCAATACTTCTAGTACTTTAATTGCAGTAAAAAGGAGGTGTAATATTACTGTCAAGGAGTAACATGTGTCTAGCTTTCATTGAAGCCAATGGTAGACTACCACAGCCATCAGTCAGAAACAAAATTGGCCTTGAATATTCACCCATTTAAGTAAATTGCTTGTTAGCTTTTCCCATCAGAGCTGCAGCTGAGCCTACCATCAAGCTGAGATAAAATGCACGTTCGTTTAGAGAGGCAATGGAGGAGTGCTGCAGCATAGGAATTGTTTAATCTTCCCTTCTTCCTTCAGCCACCTTCAGAGGACAGGAGGCAAGGCAAAACCAGCCAGCACACAGCTTTGACTCATGCAAAGTCATGGTCTCTTGTAGCCTCCCACTCCATTGCTGGGCGTGCACCAAATCTGCAGGATCACACAGGAGATGCTTGCACACCTTGCTCTGCCCAAACAAAAAGCTACAAAAGCCCAGAGACTTGAAGTGAGTCCCAGAAGGGTGAGAGCACATACGAACTCCAAGCACCAAACTGTCCTTGCTGTCCTTTGAGAAATAATTGAGAAGTCAAGGCAGAATTTCTAATAGATTTTCTTTCTGAATAATTCAATATGGTTTTTCATAGGCACATTTACCAAAATTAATACGAAGTTTGGCCATTTCACAAACCCCTTAAATAGCCCTGCATGCAATAAAAGGGTTAATAAGTCAGCTTTTTCTCTGCCTCTAGACATTAGATTTTACAGCTAAAAGTTAAATTTTACAGTTACATACACTTGATATGCACTGATTTTTAATGCCTGTGAAGTTCTGCATTTCTGAATCAATCTCAGGGCCTTTAGCTACCTAAACCTAGGAATGAAAATTAAAATGTTGCATGGTAGGAACATGGTATTTAAAAAAAAAAAACAAAAACAAAAAAAACCACAACTTACAAAGCCTTAAATTCAAGGCATAGTTAAAAATTCTGATCTTCAGGAAAGAATGTTTAATGATTGCCTGAAGTGACAACTATCCCACTGAAAAGCCCATAGACTTTTGAAAAACTAAAAATTGTACAAAATTAAATGTAGGAAGACCATCTCAAGATTGAGAGAAGGGCCCTTTCCTATACATACATACTTCTTAGAAGTTTTTTTAAAAAAAAACAACACAACACTTTTTTGAAAAACAAAGAAAAAAGAAGTGAAACTGCAAACTCTGATATAAACATCATTTTCTCCTATGCCTTCAATAAAATATTTCTGTAATTTCCAAACAATGCCATGTGTTCTGCTACTGAACTGGATCAAGAAGTTCATGCAGCTTATCCATAATGTTGTTGTCAGCACCAATTAAGGAATGTATATTTCATCCACAGGATCTATGTCTTGAAACATAGTTTATTATTCTGGGCTCACGGCAACATTCAGTGCTTTGGATTCAAAAGCTGCTGACAGTTCATTTTCATTTCTCAGTCTCTGCATTTCTGTGCTTAAATCCAGTTGAGTCCTGGCAAGCTGGAGAATTAAGGGCTGCACTTCCAGCTAAAGACACGGAGGAAAAGATTTTTATTAACAGAAGATAACCATCAAACTGAATTACAACCTGACTCTTTAAGGACAGGCAGCTACACTTGGGTTGAAATGTAAAAGTAATTGCCATAAAACTCGTCAGAAAAATCAGCACTTGTCATATTATTTTCAAGTGATGCAGCCTTCTTGCTAGCTATGGGGAAGCCAAAATAATCCTTCACTGGAGAAGCAACTACTGGATGCATATTTATCAGCTATTGAAAGAATCTGAAAAGGAAGCAAAAGAAAAAAAAGGATCAAAAGTGAACAAAATGAAGGCTGGAATATACTGATATATACCAATGATTTGGTAAAATCATTGCAAGCATGTAAATTAATGCAGACCCAATCTTGTCAGAGCTCTGAACCAAACCCAGCAACTCACTTAAGTCACACTTCAAACTCTGACCATGTCACATGAGACACCTTGGGGTATGACTGCAGGCAGCTGGTTTAATGTGGCAGAGCAGACACCCAGGACCCAGCATCTGAGAGGATGCACCCTTCAGGCTCATTTTATATGTCCTGGAGTGTAAGATTTACCTGCATACACCTTCCAAGTATACAATATCTACAGAGAGCCATAAGCTTGCAGATCCAGAAGTCTGCTTCTCTACTTGCACAATGGCTACTGTAATTAAATATTTGCACACTCACAATTTGGAGAGATGGTTTAAGTTTAAATTATACCATTTTTAGTAAAAACACCTCCAGCCCACCCATCCAGTCTAAAATCCTTTCAAAATTAATTCTTCAACCTCCGTGGAAGTTTGTCCCAAAAAACATACTTTTTCCATCATTCTGTTTTTTCTTTAGTGCTTTCTTATTAGCAATAACTACCACATCTTGCCTATCATGCAAAGCTGTTAAAACATAATTAAATGACACAGAAAAAGCTGGACATTTCCGAGGGATTATTTCATGCCTTTAATTTCTTAGTAAGTTAAGGTTGATTTACATGTAGGCAGGAGTTCTGTTGCAAGGATAACAGATGCCGAGTACCATGTTTCAGAAACTTCAGGGATGAGGTATAAGAGTTAAGAGACATAAAGTATGAAAAAATGCCAGCAATCCCAGATGTTTCCTATAAGCGCAAAATGAAACCATAATGTGATTTCATTATAGTCAACACCAATTTCCATTTTAACCCTATTAAATGATCAGTGGATCATGATAGCTGATCCTGATAATTCTGTCTAATGTTTTCCCATGAAGTTCTTGCTTTCAGTGGCTTTTATCTTGCCAAACACAACCATTTAGACTACATTTTCCATCTTTACTCTAGCTGGTGATGTTTTTGTTTTGATTTTTTAGGTTCTGGTACAGCCAGTTCAGCTGTTTCTGAGAAGTAGAGGGGAAAAAAGTCAGTAGTTTTGCAAGAGTTTGAACAAACATTTTAGATTATTTTTTTTAGCTTGCATTTTATGCTTACATATAGCAGTAGGAAGAAAAGAAGCTTAGTAAAATCTGTGTTGTGCCCATGAAAGTCCCTTACGTTGGGCAAATGACAAAATTCTTATATATTTGTGTTGTAATTGTATGCATTTTACATATTTTACATGTATTTTCTACATATCCATTTTAATATAATTTATAAATAAAATATATAAAATATTTATTCAAAAGTATATAAAATTTTTCCATATTGTGATTAGTAGAACTTAAGAAATGTTTGCTGAAAATATCACCGGGTATCCCATATGCTCTGAGCATGTTTCATCATGCTAAAACAACTCACAAACACCAGCTATAGCAAACACGCTACCAGAAAAAGATCCACAGCTCTGAATGGATTTGCATTGCAGAAATCACCCTTTGACCAAGGGAAATAAATTGAGGGTGAAGGGTAGACCTAGGAATTTGCTCTAAGGAATTTGCTTCTCTGATTCTTTGCTGTTCCAGTGCAAAGTGCACTTTCCAAAGCTTCCTAACTCTTATTCCCCTTCCTTCTGTCCTGACCTGCTGGTTTTGCCAGCCCAAGCCACTTCTGGGTTCTCCACAGAGAACCAATGCAGAAGTGCAGAAGGCAGCTCCATTTTCCTCTGTTGGAAGGAGCTGACTCAGTAACATACATTCCAACAGAAATTAGCCCACATTGCTAATCTGCTAAATTAACACCTCAAATGTACAACATGCCTACCTGTAAAAATCAAAGATTCACCTCAAGAGCCAAGAACTGAACCCATAGCTCATGATCTACATTATTGTCTCATCTACATGATGAACACACTGATCTTGGCAGCTTCCAAGGTGTCCTTCAAACCTTTGCCTGGAGGCTTCTCTGAGTTAAGTGTTGGCAGCTACTGCTTGAGTTCAACTGATGGAACTTTGGGCTGTGTAACAGTGTCTGTAGAGAGTGCTACTGGCTGGCTTTTGTGGGTCTACTAAATGGACTTAGATTTGGTAAAATAATTTCAGATAGGAAAAAAAAATAAATAAAGTGTTAGAAGACTCCATTGTCTGTAAGACTGAGTATTCCAAGTTAGGAAATAAGAAGTGTAAGGTTTCCCTTATAAATAGTCACTTGGGAAGGGATGTGCTGGACTGATGAGGTATAACTGTGCTACCTCTGTTATGTTGAAGTGTTCTGTAAGTGGGTTTGATGTGGATGATACAGGGGACAAGTACTATAGCTTGAAAAGCTGTAATTACATGACACAGGAAAGTTGCCTGGGCTGACCACCACTTGGATTGGTGAGAAGGATCACTGGAGATTAGTGGGTCTGCAAGAAGAGCAGTGAAAACTCATTTATGTGGATTCCTTGGTAACACAGCAGTGACTGATTCATCTCCTGTCTCTTGTACAGAATCACAGGATTGCTGAGGTTGGAAGAGACCTCTGGGGTTCATCTGGTCCACCCCCCCTGCTCAAGCTGGGCCACCTAGAGCCAGTGACCCAGGACGATGCCCAGACCTTTTTCTAATACCTACAAGGTGGGAGGCTGCACAACCTCCCTGAGGAACCAGTGACAGTGCCCAGTTACCCTCACAGTGAAAAAGTGAACCCATAGCTCATGATCTACATTATTGTCTCATCTACATGATGAGATGTGCCCATTGCCTCTGGTCCTGTCACTGGCCACTGCTGAAAAGCACCTGGCCCTGTCCTCTTTGCAGCCTCCCTTCAGGTATTTGTAGACACTGATAAGATTGCCCTGAGCCTTCTCTTCAGTGGGGTGGCCAGCCCCAGCTCTATCAGCCTGTTTCACAGGAAAGGTGTTCCAGACCCTTTGTGGCCCCTGTTGGAGTCCCTCTAGTAGCCCACATCTCTCTTGTCCTGGGGAGCACTGGACACAGCACCACAGGTGTGGCCTCACCAGCTCTGAGTAGAGGGAAAGCATCCCCTCTCTTCACCTGCTGGAAATACAAAGAACATTAATCTGTCAGACTATATCATAATCTATCATAATCTGGGCAAGCAAATTATAGCTCTAACTTTTAAGTACTAAATAGTCCATTTTTCCTAAATTCTGTGTTCTTAATTTTCCCATCCTGATGTTTGAATGAAGCTTTCTGGAAGTACCTAGCATTTGTAGGCACAATAAGTAAAATATATGTACTGGAAATACAATCCCAGTTCTTGATGTAACTCAACAGTTCTATAACCCAAAGTCATAAGTTGCATATAAATATTTAATTATACACATTTAATCAGACTAGGAATGTGCTGTTCTCTGATGTAGATTTATGAAATTGATGGTAGAAGGGGATGCTATGTGACCCTCCTTTCTCTTTTTATGACAGAGTATAAAGCATTGTCAGTATTTTAATATATTGAATAGTATTAATATTTAACTGGGCTGTATAACTTTATTAAAATGGAATAATTGCTTCAAGTTAAATTTAATTTTTTTTAATACAACAATCCTATGAACATTTCAATTTCTCAGAATTATGTTAAAAGGAAAGTTGAGAGCAGAAAGATGTATTGGAGATATAGGATTTACTGACACAGTGGAAGCATTACTGAAGAAACTTAAGAAATTTGGCTTTCAGTGCGTCAGTGCCTGCTCCTTCCTATGTTTTACATAGAGTGTATTCTTTAACAACAACAACAAAAAAACCAACAATCCCCCCCCTCAAAAAAAGTACATCAAGCTAATATAGAATACATTAAATGGTCATGTAATCTATTGCCTCATTGAGGGAACCTTCGTATGCCATGAGTCTCCTCATGAGAGCTGCTTCCAGCCACCAAGCTGCAGGCAGGAGGAAAAGAAACCGTGTGCTGGAAGAGAAGCCCTGGCCAGTGCCCTGTGGCATGTTTGGAGCTGCTCATGGGTCCCTCAGCACATGCTGTGCCAGAGCTGGCTGCCTGAAAAGCCCTTCCCTCTACATGTCCCCCATGCTGAGCTCCTCATCATCCCATCTTCATCTGCCCTTGACAGAGAGGTCTCAAGGGGCTTCCTTAGTCTGAGGGGTTGCAGCTCCTTCATCAGCTGCTCCCACTCTAATCAAACCTCTCTTCTGTGCCTGGGCAGTAGTTTTTCCACCTAGCTTTTCAACTTAGATTCACAAGTACTAAGACAAGCCCATCAATTACTTTAAACAAGCCAGGTGATTAGCAGAATGTTTAGATTTGGCATTAGTGACTTTTTGACTTCTCCATTTTGTCACTACATCTGCTAGCTAGGATTGAGTTTTTCTAAACAGTTCAGCAATCTTAAAGTCAAGACATCACCTGATAATGATTTTTGCTAGTAAAACATGAACAAAACTTAAGTTATTGCTTAAACTAACTACACGATCAGTGGGGATGCCATAACTCAAGTCAAATTCCATCTGCTGCCAAATCCAGCCTCTCCCTTGCATTAACCAAAGCTTGCAAAGACCTAGTGTGGTTTCACAGCATACATCACCGATGCTCACTGTAGGGTTGTACAGATACCTGAGCTACTTTTAAATAAAAAAAAATACGGGTAGGAGAAGCCATACTGCCACATTTCAACAGAGCTGCACATAGATTACTTTTACTCAAGACTGCTGATACAAAACACAGCGTGACTGCAACCAGATCAGCTTCCAGCACTTGAGCTCCTTCATTTACAGCTTGGCTTGGATAGTTTCAATATATTACCAAAATATGCCCCTGGAGCCCAACATCTACAGAGTATGGTCCCTGCACTCTCATCTCAACTCTGCATAATACCTGTGAAGGATTAAGCAAGATCCCTGGCCCTAAGGGACAGCAATGGGGAACCCGCTGCTTGGTGACTGGGGATGGACCATATCCAGCCCCCCTTCCTCCTCCTCCCTCTGCTGAAACCAGCCCAGGGAAGCCCAGGCCATCATGGGGGGAAACTGTGGCTCCAAAATTGGTGCTTCTGAAATAGTGTGAAGTTGGGTTTTTTGTTTTGATTTTGGGTTTTGTTTTGTTTGCTTTTTTCATTTTTTGTTTTTTTGCTTTGTTTTGTTCGGGGTTTGTTGCTTCTTTGGTTTGGTTTTTGTTGTTGGGTTTTTTGTTTGGGTTTTTTTTTGTTTGGTTTTTTGGGTTTTTTGTGGCTTTTTTTGTCTTAAATCACAGAAAGCTGGTGGGCTTGTAGCCTGTCCCATCAATCAGCACACCACACAGTGTCTATATTAAACATTCTACATCCCACAGGAAACATGAAATTTCTGATGACAGAAGACAAGACAGTTTTGTTTAACAATTTATATGTTAAAGGAGTGAAAGGCCAGTGAGCAGAGACTGTCTTTTATTTTCCTTGAATATATATTGCTTGATGATTAGGTAAAAATGTTACAAATGCAGATGTGAGTGAAAAATATGACTATTCATAAGCAGAGGAGGGAAAATAGAGGGGTTTGTTATACTTCAATCCCTGTACAAACATATTCAGAAAACAGTTGTGCGTTGCTACAGGATGAGAGAGCTGCTTTTTTGTCTCTTATGGGTATTTTTGTTCTTTTGCCTTACCATACCTGCAAAACTTCTTTGTAAAACTACTCAAAAAACCCATTCTTTATCAGTTCTTGGCCATCTACAGTGCAAAATACATGAAGACCTAATTCATTCTGCAATTGGCAATATTAGACAAGTGCAAAAAAGTTACTTTTCCATCCTATTGACTGCTAGGTTGGTTTTTTTTTTCTTATCTTCACACATTTGCAGGGATGGGTGGTCTTACCTAGTAAGACTGTTTGGAAAATAAGTGCTGAAACATCCATACTTTATGTTTCCTATTTCAAGGGGCAGATGCATGCTGGCCTTTGTGGAAAAAAATAACTCAACAAAGAGAAGGGGAACCCTGTACAGACCTTCTGTACAGGGAATGTGCCTTGCATTTGCTGAACTGAGTCAGTAGTTTTTAGCAATGAAGCTTCTGTCATGTTGAATTTAGGAGTAGCTTTCATTTCAGAAAAAAAAAAAAAGAAAAAGAAAAATAATAAAGAATTTTTAATGCATAGGCAGGTAACTGGGCATAAGGCATCTCTGAGCTTTTTTTGCCCAGATCAGTCTTTGACTTCTTGATTATATCTTGTAGGTCTGTTTTATTTTTCTTAAGGAAAAAAATATGCAACAACCAGAAAGTGAAGAAAACAAGGAGGTTTGATTCATTGCAGCATGCATATAGGTCATCTTGCAGGCTGGCTTAGAAGACCTTCAGTGTATTTTGTTCCTTCTCTTTTGCATTTTGCCATTTGTCTTTATCATCTACTGGCTATAACTCTGTGGTCTTCTGGGCAAATTTGCGCTCTGAATGTGTGCAGCAAAAGTAGAAGTTCAGGATAGAGACATCCATGCAAGCTTTATATAAAATGTCTTAAAAGAGGACATGGATACAGGCAAAGTCACCAGGCTTCTCTGAGCTACACGACCTGGACTTCAGCAAAGCCTTTGACACCGTCTCCCACAGCATTCTCCTGAAAAAGCTGTCAGCCCGCATCTTGGACAGGAGCACCCTGTGCTGGGTTAAGAACTGGCTGGAGGGCCGGGCCCAGAGAGTGGTGGTGAACGGGGCTGCATCCAGTTGATGGTCGGTCACCAGTGGTGTCCCCCAGGGATCGGTGTTGGGTCCAGTACCGTTTAATATCTTTATCGATGACTTAGATGAAGGGATTGAGTCCATCATCAGCAAATTCGCAGACGACGCCAAGCTGGGAGGAAGTGTGGACCAGCCGGAAGGCAGGAGGGCTCTGCAGAGGGACCTGGACAGACTGGAGAGTTGGGCTGATTCCAATGGGATGAGGTTCAACACGGCCAAGTGCCGGGTCCTGCACTTTGGCCACAACAACCCCATGCAGCGCTACAGGCTGGGGACAGAGTGGCTGGAGAGCAGCCAGACAGAAAGGGACCTGGGAGTCTGGATTGACAGGAAGCTGAACATGAGCCAGCAGTGTGCCCAGGTGGCCAAGAAGGCCAATGGCATCCTGGCCTGTATCAGAAACAGCGTCGCCAGCAGGTCCAAGGAAGTGATTCTGCCCCTGTACTCAGCCCTGGTGAGGCCACACCTCGAGTCCTGTGTCCAGTTCTGGGCCCCTCAGTTCAGGAAGGATATCGAGGTCCTGGAGCAGGTCCAAAGGAGGGCAACTGGGCTGGTGAAGGGACTCGAGCACAGGCCCTATGAAGAGAGGCTGAGAGAGCTGGGGCTGTTCAGCCTGAAGAAGAGGAGGCTCAGGGGAGACCTCATCGCTCTCTACAACTCCCTGAAAGGAGGTTGTAGCCAGGTGGGGGTTGGTCTCTTTTCCCAGACGACTTTCAACAAGACAAGAGGACACAGTCTTAAGTTGTGCCAGGGGAGATTTAGGTTAGATATTAGAAAGAACTTCTTTACGGAGAGGGTGATCAGGCAATGGAATGGACTGACCGGTGAGGTGGACCGGTGAGGTCCCTGGAGACATTTAAAAAGAGACTGGATGTGGCACTCAGTGCCATGGTCTAGCAACCGCACCGGTGGGTCAAGGGTTGCACTTGATGATCTCTGAAGTCCCTTCCAACCCGGCTAATTCTATGATTCTATGATTCTATGACCTGTGCTGACCTGTGCCAAGAGGCTCTGTAGATACAGCCCTGTGTGCATACAGAAACTGTTACCAGAAAACAGCAAGAGGAAAACAATGCACAGAGACGTAGTGTGTGAAAGCCACCCAAAAGCTGAAAAGTTTTGGAGATTTGTGGTCCTGTTTCATCTGAAATAGCTGATAGAACAGCAAAAGTTTGCAGTGTGTGTCCAAGGCCATCAGCACACATGAACATCAGCACCACATTTTATAACTCAGGCCACCAGCAAGGTGACAGCTGCTATAGGCAGGCACAGACCACAGGCTACAGAGTTTATAGATGCCTGGGGAGGGAAGGCACCTCTGAACACCTTACTGGAAACAACTGGTGCATCAGTATGGCCATCTACCTCTCAGTAAAGAGCCAAAGTTGGCCTTCCACTTGCTGCTTTAGCTGAATAAAATGAAGGATTGAGGCTGATAATTAAATGGACAGTATAAATAGCTATCTGCTGTTAATAGTAACAGCTGAATTCTATTATTAATGATACCTTAATTCCTAAGATGTGTTCCAACAAATACTGATGGTATTGTGTATCTCTCCCTAACTTGTTCCCCTATATGGAAAATTTAAGTCCTCCTCTCCATGATTTGAGACAAGGAGGCAATGCAAAGGAGATGCCATGCTGTCCTTGGAGGGTGTGGTGGGGAAGGGGCAATGCTTTGTGGGGGGATGCAGGAGAGAAAGGGAGAGGGGGCAGCAACATACCCCACGTGTCCTAGGTTCACTCTGGTAACTCATGACATCTAGGTACTGACAGAAACATAATGTTTTAATTTTTAATGCCATTTAGGTTTTGGAACACCTCCGTTCACGGAATTTTTCTCTCATTAATAGTGTTAATCAGCTCATGAATGGACAATAAAATGTTTGCCTTTATGTTCTTCAGCCCCGTTGCTAAGAGCTACACACAGTAACAAACTGTTCACATAAATTTCCACATTTTTCTTAGCTAAAACCCTAACAGGAAGAAAAAAAAAATCTTCTGACATTGATAAAGAATTTAGAAAACCCCTACGGTTTTTGCCATTAGAGGCGACCAGTTTATAGCCTGGGAACATTGTTGCAGCTTCATTTCCCCAACAAAAAGGCCCCATCCTGTTCTTAAAAGTTTGATCATTCATCCTGTCCTTGGTGTTGTCAGCCTTTCTGTTAAGCACTGGCTCATCGAGGGTGCCAAACAGAAGTCTAAAAAAAGGACAAGTGTCTAACAGGTTACTATAGTTTCTTTTGTGGTCTTAAAATTTGCAGACTTCAAGCATTTAAAAGTGTAATTAACATTTGTGCATATGATAGATTTGAAAATCTGGTGAACTTTTCGCACTTGAATGCTAACAATTTCCTTTGCCTCTTCTCCAATATTCCTCAGTTGATGGGTATTTTTCCTTTACAGATTTTTGCAGGGCTATAATCCTGCTGGCTAATACAGGAACTTTATAGACACAGAACAGGAAACAGATATTTAAATTTTCAGTGTAAAATGGAAGCAAAATAGAAGGTGTTGTCCCTCCAAAGGTGAGAGAAAAGGATTTCAATTATTGCAGGCTGATAGGTGGGAGCTGTCTTGCTAATATTCCATTACTGAGTCCTTTTTCCTTTCACTGTCATTTTCTGTAGTAATTTAATTACAAGTTATGAAATTAACGTATAATCCACTTGAGCTATGCCAACTGGCTGTGTAAAATGCAGTCTCATAAGCAAATAAAATACTGTCTTGCAAACAACCAAAGGTACAGCAATATTGATGCAGTCAAGGATGGAGAGATCATACAGCCAGACATCTCACATAACAGTGTTCTTCCACTCAAGTACTTCCAGAGCAGACTAATTGTTAATGCAAATTATCATCTTATGGTTACTTGATGTCCTAGAGGAAGGCAGTCCAATGGTCTTAGTATTGACCATTTTAAATCATACCAGTGTCTATACTACAAACCTGTATAAATTAATCACAATTTTGGGGTATAGAATTGTGATACACATTTGACAGCCTGGTTGGCAAACTCAGCAGCAAATCCAGTGACTGCTGCATTAGCCTCTGGTGGCAGCTTCTGCAGGTCAGAGGGAGGTAAGACAGTATCAGGAATCCTCACTGTGCATATTCCATGGTAATAAACTGAACTTGGATGCATCCACTCTGAGGATGCCAAGAGTGATACTTGCCAAAGGTGCTAGATCACATCAGTCTTAAAAATGCAGTTGAGGTGTTGTCTGTAGGAGGATATTACACCAACTTGAGCAGTTAGAATTAAGAAGAGACAAAATTAAGACAGCGCCACTAAAATTTGTTAACGTGTTTCTTTAAAGACTAATGCCCCAGAGAAATAAAAAACAACACTGCAGAATAGAATTTGAGAGTAATTTGAAAATAAACATCTCAGCATTTTAATAACTGCAAAAGCCATTTTTGCTGTAATTCCACGAACATCATTGCTGTAAGATAAAACAAAGGACGATCTTATAAAATAGTACATAAAGAGACAATGACATTACTTGTAACATGGATAATTTCAGGGCTAAAATGCTGGCTGCATGTTCTCCTTGAACTATTTTAATGTTTCCAGATGGCTTTTTCAGGGGAGTGCTTACTTTGTCCCAGAAAGGAATGACATTACTCCTTCATCCCACATGATTCATGGAAGGAACACAGAAATACTGTCTCCCCATAACATTTTTGCTCCCCCAAAGGCCAAAAGAGGTCTGGTGAGAGAAAAGGACACTAATTGCAGATCAGAAGGATTGATATAAGAGTTTCTGAAAGCAATGTAAATAAATCATTGTTGAATCAAAGGGACATAATAATTTCACTTAGAAAGCCTCACCCCATTGCATATATCTGTAGCCCCTCTGGTATCTATGTGCTGGTGTTAGGGGTGAGCATCACAAAAGCATTCAAGGTGTTAATCTGCCTGCTAATATCAGAGATAGGATGAAGAAACAGGACCCAGAATATTTACTCCCCAAATGACAAGGATCCTAGGAAAAAAGGACAATGAAGCAGAGGGTAGGGAGTGTTGTAGGTAAATTCAGAGAGGTTCTTGGACGGTCAGATTACCCAAGGCATTCCAAACTGTTACAGATTAAGACTCATGAAGCAAGTGAAATTATTCAATCTGGAGGAAGTATTGGTTAGAAAAAAGAAAGTGAAGATGAGTTTAGGAAATTTATTTTAGATAACAGTGAAAGGATTCTTCGAAATGAGGGCTGAAATAGACAAGCTTTTTTATAAAATAAGGTAAATTATCATAGATAGTCTTGATAATGTCACGTGGAATAAAATTATTTGGTTTAAAATGAGTGTAGCTGGAGCAGCCAAGGGAGAATGAGAAATCAAAGGTTGCAGTAAGGCTACAAGACAAAGAGAACAGTAAAATTGTGAACAAGCAAAAACAGGAGAAAAGAACATTCTTGAGACAGCTAAAAAAAGCCTTGTTTGAACAGAGTTTGGTACGGCAAGATAATACTAAAGGAGGTACATCTGAGGCAAAAATTCACAACAGAAGGAAAAGCATGTAACAGACACTGCTGAGGAGGATGAGTTAGTCAAAATAGAGACTATAAAGATAAAAGTGGGAAGACTGAGGGTGAAAATCTGAAGGGTGCCAACAGATAGTAGAGGAGGAGTAGGAGGATCTAACAGAGGACTTGCTGAAGAGAACAGTGTTTGAGCTAAAAGTAGAAAGTAGAGAGAACAGGCTCACCAGAGGTTAAGGTGGAAAGGACAATGATGTGGAGAAGTGCCAGTGGTCCTGAAGACTGCATTGAGTGGGATCTGACTTGAAAGTAGCCTATTGGCTTAGCTGGAAAAGAACACTAGAGCAGCAAGTCCCAACAGATAATAAAACTAGATAATAAAAAACTAATAAATCCTAGACAGGAATGAATGTTTGGAAGTCTAATCAGGCGAGGCAAAAGCCTTAGGAAAGAAAAGTGCAACCATGTTTCCCAGGCTGACTAAAAGAAGTCAGAGACCTGAGGCAGGACAGCAGAGAAATGGCTGAGCCATGGAAGAACTAGGGGCAGCTCAAACTGTGTCTAAAGGAAAGAGAACATCACAGAAATCTTGCCCTCAAAGCACAGAAAACAAGGGGATGTTGGATTTAATTGAGAGACAAATGAGGATGTAGAAAAACAAAGTAGTTCTGTTTGTCTTTAAGGGGATTTTGCCATTTAATATTAGCAAAGGATGGCACACTTTGAAACTGTTCTCTGCAACTGCAAGATCCCAGAAGTCTCAATAGATACAGTGCTATATATTAAACTGATGCTATAGTTGACCTTGTTTTCTGAAGGAGAGACATGAGATTAATTTACATGGAAGCTTTCCAGCCACTAAAAGTACAGTACAACCAGATAAAAATATCATAAAATCTGTCTCAGTTATGGGACAATTGAGCCATTACTGTAGACATAAATGCATTTTGGAGAATCATTGGGGTTGATTAATAGATTTACAGTCCCTGTGAATTACAGAATAAAACTCTGTGGAGACCCCTATTTTCAGTCTGTCTCCTGAGGAGACCACAGGAACTACTGAGACCACACCAGCCTTGAGGCTGAAATATCAAGGTAGGCTGTTGCTCCTAGACAATCAACTTACATGGCATGGTCTGGGAGGGGAACTTGTCCCTAGATAATTAGTTCTGAAAGTCAGCACAGATCTTTCATAGTTTTGCAGACATTAAATAATCACGGCAAAGCACCCCAACTCACATTTGCCGAGCTACTTGTGGCTTATCAAGTAATTCATGTTTCTTAGAAGGGCTGATGACGAGACAGGCTCTCATCATGAAGCTTGGCACAAACTATTCATGCCCTCATTCCAAGGTGAGGTGCAACATTGATGTAGTGTGTGGTACTGGTATTCTGGTCCTATACCCATACTGCTGTCAAGGCTACAATCCCCTTCCAAATTCAGTAAGTTTGCCTCAGACACTAAATCATCCTTTATTTCAGTGCCAGCACTGGATGCAGCTGCTGTTTGTCACATCCTCATTGTACGTGGTGAGCTTTAGCTGTGCTAACAACTTTGCATTAGTTGAGTACAGAACACAGTGTTGACCTAAAGTAAACCACAGACTAAGGCTGTCAGGCTGACTCATGTTAAATGTGAAATATAAGTGTATCTACATATGCAACACTGAAGATGCTAAGGTGCTCCAACAAGAAATATATCCATACAGATGACACCTGATTTCCCTGCAGCAGGACAAAGCCTAAGAAACTGTAAAAAGTGTATTTTTTTTTAAAGGCCACCTGTAATTGTATGTCTTGGAATAACTAAGTGAATGTAGTAGGGCAACAAGTTGTTTTTCTACAGGACTCCTTGCAGGCTGATCTGGGAAAGGCTGTTAAACAGAAAATACATTTTTTAAAGTGATCATGCTTCAAAGCACACAAATCAAAAGACTGAATTTTATCTGCTTTGAAAATTTAAATCAGCAACAATGCAATCTGCTTTCAGTTTTAAAAATGGCGTGGTTGGAGGATGCTGTCAATTTATTGGGTTTTTTTCAAAGATGACATATTATTTATGGTTTAAGTACAGAAGCTACCTAATCTCATCAGGAAGCTGGGTTGAAAAAAACTTCAGAGAGTCTATGCAAATCTATACATTAGTATATCTGATGATGGATAGTGTGTGAATTTCTCTCAATTCAGATCCACTTATATCTAATAAGAGGCAAGAACCCTGGTAAAAATTCTAGTCAGAAAGAGAGCCAGAATCTCTTTCCAGAAATTCTTTGTCTTAATCTCATTTGTACTAGTCTGTCCTAAAGAGAAATACAGAAAGATAATTTTCCTATTCTCTTCTCTCTTGTAAATGCTGCCAAAACTTCTAACTTGCTTATGAAATCTTCACTCTGAGAAGAGTTAAAAGACATATAAAAGGATGATAAAATCTGGCAGAACAGATTTGGCTCAAGATGCTTGCAAATCAAAAGCATATATGACTGATTAAAAGACACTGCATCCTTAGGCACATCAGAAACGTAGAGAGATGAGGTATTGCACACGGTAACTCCCAAACCCTTCATTTTACCCAGGATTAAGAAGCCAGTCATCACAGATGAAAAATATCCTGGGCATCAGAAATCCAGGACAAATCCAGATTGAATTATAATCACTGAAATTCATTAGAAATGGTTGGCTGATTGGTAGAAAATCAGCTGTGATCCAATTATAAGTCCTTATGAGTGTATTCTTACATAGAAAATTCAGCACAACATTTTACCGTGTAGTCAGTGTTAGGTGGTGGTGGCTCTTCAGGAGCTAAGAACCACATGGCTACAAGGGTGAAACATTTTTTTACTCAAAGTATTACTAGAATATTCCTAGGACATCTGTACTGATGGCACAGAGTAACTTGAAATGTTGAGTCTTTCACTGCATTTGTTCTGGGAATCATGACAGGATTTCACTCTTCAGGCACCTTTAACTAGTAGCTAAGTGAAAAAATACACTATGCACATGATCGCTTTGAGAAGAAATAGAAAGAACAAATGGAACTCAGAATTTTGGAGTTTACATTTATTTTGAAACTGCTAGAATGCTACTTGAGTCTACTTACACACATTTTAAAAAAATAAATGGGACATACTTATTTTTAGCAATATAATTTTTGTGGGACCTACAAATTTGTATACTTCATGCTTATAATTTCTTTCTTGTTACTAACCCCTTCTTCAAACTGACCTGACCTGGTTGGGGTTAGGAGCTGTGCTGCAGAGATTTCAGTATGTAAGGTGGCACTAGAGCTCCCCTTGTTCCTCCTCTCTCCCTTCATCTGAGCACTGGAGATATTACCACAATACAATTCTCAATTCTCCCAGAGCCTTGCTGAAGAGGGAGAAGGAGGTGGTAGACCAAGAGTCAAAGACAGACAGACAGACACTTCAGTACCCCCTAGGAGGCCTTGAGGCCAGGAGGAAAGATTAGGCAGAGCAGTGCAGAGCTGGGCAAAAGACCAGGAGTCAGGATGCTGTATGGGCAACAGATCCTGGTGTTGTTGCTTATGGACATTCCAAATTACTATCCCATGACACATGTTTTTGTTGGCCACCATAAGTGAACCTCATGTGCCAGTTCAGTTTTGCTAACAGAGGCCTCTAGTGGGAGGACAACAAATGCCTGACAAATACATTCTTCCAAGAGTTCAAATAGCTCACACAAAACTCCCTTCAGAGTTATGAGCCAGGTGGCTACTGGTGTGGCTTTTTTCCCTCCCATCCCCAGCTGGTACAGGACACCATACACAGAAACACTGAACCAGCCAGCCTTGGGATCCAGAGACTCATGAAGCTGAGGTTCATCAGGGAATGGCTGCACCTGGATATTGGCATCAGAGAACTGGGACCAAGTTCATTTATTCCTGAGAAGAGACAGCACAGAGCTCGTAGTATGGAACGACCACACCACAGGACAGTGTGACAAGAGATGTCCTGGGCTTTCAGCAGCAGGGCAAGCCAGCATGTGAGGGTACTCTGTGGATGAAAACAACCTCACTGAGATACTGTACAGCTACTCATTGACCAAAGAATTTCTAAAAAAAGGCTTGTCCAGGTATGAAAGGATTTAAAGCATAAGATCTGGCATTAATCTCTAACATTTTAATAATCTTCAACATTAATTAGCTGACATTCTATTTCATTCTAGGGACCCCCTAGAATTTCTTTCATGAGGAATGGCTAAAAGATTCCCAAGAACCCCTGACACTAGTCTGGCATATGTAATATATACTGGGCCTGCTTCTTTACTACATTGTGTCAGTTTTATTCCAGTGTAAAATTGATATAATAGAGAAGCAAGCTTCCACCCTCTGTGTTTAAATTGCCAGATCTTACCTTTAGTGCAGAAGAAAATAGATCAGTGTAGCTGTTACATAATTCTTGTCTTTCTTATCTTGAGAGGCAAAATCCTTTTGGATAGGTGCCCTAGGGAGCAGAAAAGATCATTTGTTTTCAGCTTTTGTGATATCTGTTGTTTCTTTGATCAGGAGATTACACAGTAATCTCAACAATAAAATAAACTCTAAGCAATAGTAATCCTCCGATATTTTTATCTGTGTGAAGAAAAGTCTCCTCAGTGAAGACTGAAAAGAAATAGGAGGTGATGGAGAGGTGAATTTGAATGTAATTTTATTCTTAAGTTTATTTGACTCATGACTGGGAGCAACACTACTGAAGAAAATGCACTGAACATCTTTGATGGGACTCAAAATTGATCACTGGCAAAGGTCCTGTCAATAAGCCTACAGCAAGGGTCCCCAGTTCCCAGTGCTGTGACCCTTGCACACATCCAGTCCTCAGTAGCACAGCCCAGGTGGGTTTTATGTGTTGCTTTGCCCTCTTCTCTCCAAACCCTTCTTCTCTTTACCAGAAACAGGTCTTTAAAACTGCCTTTGTGCCCCGCTCCAGCCTGAAACCTCAGTTTTCTTCTGGCTTCTGAAAGGTTATACAAATATAGCCTTGGATATGAACTTGTTTCTCAAAGCTAAGTTCTTTGAAAAACAGGGAGATGCTTAATGAAACCACTGTTTCTCTTCATTCTGCTCATGCTGAAAAATAATAGCCAGTTTTATACACACACACACACAACTAGAAGGGCTTCTCTCTCTGAACAAACATACACTGACACTTGAATGGTTGTGGTTAAAGTGATTGAGTGAGCTGGAAGTACAAGCTGCTGGCATGAGCAAGGCTTCAGGGCTGGGTGTGCTTTTCTCAGGGCTGTTCTGACTTTCATAGCAGGCTTGAGATTTACTCTTTGAAAGGACACTTCCTTTTTGAAATTGTTACTGGCTTTGAGAAAAATAACACTGTTCAGGCTTTCATTGCACATTGTAAGGAAACACAAACACAATACAATGTTTAAAAACATCTCTGCCACTCACCTTTAAAAAATCTGCAAATCTCTGTAAAAGGACTTTGCTGCATTTTCTTTTACTAAAACCTTTCTGTCTCATGTCTTCTCATGAACAGAAGAACATGAGAAAGTTTCATCTTTCTGCTATACATGAAAAACTATCTTCACCATATATAATGTCTGCCAAGAGCAAAATTCTTTTATGATGTGACATACTATCACAGTACAGTTTTAGGAATCATCTGAGCTGGGAACAGATATTATTTTCATTTATGATCTTAAAAGGTTACACTGCCCTAGGAAGACAAGGAAAAAACCCAAAACTTAAAATCACAAAAAAATCCCACAGGAAACAAACTATAGAGGTATACTTTTCATAAAAGATCATCTCTTCCTAAAATACAAGTCTGCACTCAGTGCCATCAGTAGCAAGGTCTCCCTAATCATTCTTTATCTGCTCATCCAGGGTGCATTCATCAACATTTGTTGTCTAAAAGCCACCTAGTTCAAAACTGTTGTCCAGGAAGCCTCTTCAGTCAGTGTGAGGAGACAAGTATCTTTAATGGGCATCTTGGCTTTTACATGACTAAAGATCTGTGAGATGAAACTTTCCACAAATGTATTGTTGCAGTGAGGCTGCTGTGAGGCTCAGATTTGCTCTACCTTTGTATAGGTGTGTTCTATAGAAACTGGAGAACAACAGGCATACCCTGAGAATGAGCCATACCACAGGGCTGAACAGCAGAACATGACAAAGGCATTCTCAAAGTTTGTTTGGGACAGATAAGATCTGCTGGACAGCTAGAGCAGGAGTTAAGAGTGAGACTTTTCCATTTCAGGTAAAAAAAAGTGGTTAACATATGTGGGATGAATCCCACTAAACTGTGGATTTCCACATATACTGTACAGCACTAACTGCAATGGCATATTTTGCTGTAAGATAAACAGTATCCAATAATAAGGGAAATCCATACTTACCTGAAATATTATCTCTTAGAGCATTTTTTACAGCAGAGTGAACCAGATGTTGACTTTATGGATGTGCTAAACTGTTTTAAATATCGTAGTACAATAGGATTTCAGCTGTTAGCACAGATTCTGCTAAGTCATCTGTGTATATCCAAGGAGAGAGCTTGTCCTTTATAACTCACTTCTACTTATTTTTAAGTGGCAGCTTAAAAACACCAGCCAGCATGAAGTATTTGAGCCAAGTGGTCTCCTGCTATGTTTATTAATTTCAGTACAGAGTCATTTTTGCTTTGTTTTTTTGCCCTTCATATGATGTCTGTTCACCATATTGCCCAGTGCTCCTGCCTGCAGTAGCGTGGTGCTTGGAGATAGGCACAGAGCTTGCCTGTGTGCCTATGTGTCAGACAAAAGCTGCTGAAATGTTTCTGGCCCAAAGCTGGATACTGGAAAGTATCAAAGTCAAGTATTCAAACAAACTATCCAAATCAGCACACCAGGAGCCTGGCTAACCCCATAACTTCAGGTTGTTATGGTTTAGCATTCTTGTCCACCCCACAAACTGTGCTCACCCATAACACTACTCTCAGGGGGTAAGAAGACTCAGCTGAACGAAGAAATACCTTTCTTACACCAATCTCCCCTAGACCAAGTCCTTTTCTAAAGTACAGCTCCTTGGTTATTTCTGCTGCTGCGAGATTAACTGCTGTTATCTCAGTCCTGTTGGATCATGGCATTGTAAAGTCAGTACTGCTGCTTAACTTTCTCCTCATTCTCCTTCTCCCTCCCTTTCTCCTTCTCCTCCTTCTCCTCCTTCTCCTTCTCCTTCTCCTTCTCCTTCTCCTTCTCCTTCTCCTTCTCCTTCTCCTTCTCCTTCTCCTTCTCCTTCTCCTTCTCCTCCTTCTCCTTCTCCTTCTCCTTCTCCTTCTCCTCCTCCTCCTCCTTCTCCTTTTCCTCCTCCTTTGCTCTCCTTTTACCTTGACTGCAACTCCTGCTTACCAAACTGTCCATACAGTCACACAGGACGTGGTGTCTGCAAGGCACCTCCTGTTGATTCTTTCCCTCTCATCATTAAAGTAAAAACAGGATTCTACTGACATCTGAGGAAAACATAGCATATAAAGAGAAAATACTAATAAGAAGTGTAATTCAGACAAATGAATCAGACTAAAAGCTACCTTTCCTATACAGAGAACAGAGATTTCTGTTTCTACATAATATTCTTGCTAAGTTTATATTTCAAATAAATTTACTTCAGGGCTCTGCCTAGGTCACTGTGGACTTTTTTCCAACACCATTAATTTTCAACTACCTCCCAACAGTCTTTTTTTTTTTTTTTTTTTTTCTGTGCTAAGGTAACAATATGAAAGTAAACTCACCTTACTTTGAGGAAACATTAAACCCAAATTGATAGCAGCATGTGGTGTTTAACTGCTGGGATATTATATGCAGGAGGTTTACAAGAAAGCTCAGAGCTAAGGTTTCTGCATATTAGTTATGACACCTCTGGGAATGCTTAGGTTTTTGAATCAGAACTCAAATGGGCTTTACTGACATCAGTTTTATCCCAAAAGGAATATTACCACGCTACAGTCAAACAGTACCAGCTCGTTCCTATATAAGGAAAACTTCATTTTTATAAAACAACAAACAAACAATAAAACAACACCACCAAAAAACAAACAAAAAACCAAAACAAAACCCCAAACAAAAAAAAAACCCAAAATCAAAACAAACAAAAAACCCAAACCCAAAACCAACCAACCAAAAAAACAAAACAAAACCCACCAAAACTATGTGCTGATGAGGTTCTTTGCTGTTCTGAAAGACTGTATAAGCTTTATGCAAAACCATATTCTGAGAATACAAAAAGACCCCAGAGTAGGATATGAGGTGTGTGCATCCACATATGGCTTTCATCCTCAAAACACTATACTGATAAAGGCAAGAAAAAAATGGGATTGTGCTTCAGTTATCCTGTTAAATGTTCATGCCAATAGATACAGTTACTAAGTGAGAAAACAGCTCTTGATGTTGAGATTGTTACTTACCAGTCACAGATAAGCATCATTTTTCAGAATGAAACTTAGAACACAGGTAGGTAAGTAGCTAGTGGATTACATATGAGCATTTTTTCCAAATGTCAACCAAAGGCAATTAATCTCTTTCTTGGAATAGAACTAGTCACAAGGTAGGAAAAATAGATATTTATTCCATGCTAAACAGTATAGATAGGTTTAGCAGATTTAGTTTTCCAATGGCTTGAAGAAGGAATTTGGAGCCTGGCATCATACAAGTCTGTCCTGCTGATCTGTCTTTGGCTTTCTCTGAAAACATTGCCTACAGCAGAGCAAGCTGTTAGCCTGAATTTGAAAGGAAATGAGGCTTATTCAATTAAGGTGTCTGTCAATCCTTCTCTAATAACATTTGAACCAGATGGCCAGTTAAAAAAAAAAAACAAAACCAAGGAGAATTAAGTCTCTGCAATCAGAAGTTTTTAAAAGCTTTCAGAAAAGAAGCAAATAAAAAAAAGGAGGAACTAAATATTTTATTCCCAGAGAAGAAGACAAGTGAGCTCTAATTAACTGTTGTGTTTGACCTTCCAGACAGCTCCCCAGCATCATTACATCCAGAAAACCAGTATCTCAGCAGCCCAGGACCAGCCACAGCACACTCTTTCTCTGGCCTTGCCCATCAAAGGATACTGAGGATAAAAGTAGGAAAAAAGAAGGCTTAAGGCACCATGCAGGAGGAATATTTTAAGAGAAGAAAAAGCACTAGGGACTGTGAGGAAGGCTCGTGTTAGCTTTAAAAAGTTCTGCTGCTCATGTGGCTTCCTGCTTATTACACATAATCATCACTGTATCACATATAAACCTTTTTGCTGAACTGGAATGGGCTGCCCAGGGTGGAATGGGCTGGCCCGGGAAGTGGTGGATTCTCCATCCCGGGATATTTTTAAAAAGAGACTGGATGTGGCACTCACTGCCATGGTCTGTAACAACAGTGGTAGTGGATTAAGGGTTGGACTTGATGATCTCAGAGATCCCTTCCAACCCAGATGATTCTGTGATTCTGTGACCTTTGGCAAGAAGGTCACAAAAATTGCGATATATATATATATATATATATATATATATACATATTTGCATTTATCCATTCAGAGGCCATTAACTTCACTTCATCTGAGCCTCAGGTACATAAGGATATTTCCATTAAAAAAGTAAAATTTATCTTCTTCTTTTCCAATTATAAGATGAAAATTTGGCTTTCAGTATTTATATTTGAACTACTTCTAACTTTTTGATAAGTTTATTACAGTGAGCATGATAACTCTTCTAGCAAATTAAAATTTATTCTAAAATATCTGCAATATTATCAGAGATCAGGAATTGCTTTATCTTTTGTACTACCTCAATAGAAGGTGAGCTCAAAAAATGTTCTGCAATGTAACAGATAAGTTTGCAGACCTGCAAAGAAAGGAAACAAGTACATTGCCAATTTGTTTTACTGCATTTTTTATTACTGAATCTGAATTTCTCCTACTGGTTTCATGTTGCTGCTCTTTTTATTAGACAATGTATATTCTATATCAAAATGTGTTATTATAGTATCACAGAATAAAACATTATCTGGTAATAGATTTCAATAGAAAATGCTGGAACATTTATCAGACAAGTATTTTGGAGACAACCTGCATATAGGAGAAAATGTTTCTTTGTTTTCATAACACAGTAGCAGCAGTATAAACCCTGACATACAGGGTTTATATTACTGGAGATAATTCTGTCTAAATGTGAGAGTATTACAGACATAAATATCTAGGTTTTTGTGTACCTCACTTAGCCCTTGACCTGAGTCTGACCATGAGCGCTACAGTCAGTCTTACATTAGATGCTTCATGTTTTCTTTTTATTAATTTTATAAATAATGCCCTGTGAGAGTCTGCTGATCTCACTGCCTGGAATTTGCCTCAAAAGGGCAAATGTAAAGTGAATAGTCCTGGCTAGGGTGGAGTGTACCTGGCCTGGCCAGAGCTGAGCAGGGGGTGAAAGAGGTAAGAACTACGGGTTGGGTGGACACCCCTGTTCTGAGGGCCAGCCTGCAATGCTGGGACGTCCCTCCAGGCACGATTACCCTGGCCAGGGTGGAGGAAGCCACCTTGATTGTACTGATGCTGAGGTACCTGGCTGAGGGGGCTGGAATGGAGCAGGGGGTGACCCCTGGGAAGAGATAAGATCTGATGGATGTGTGAAAATGACACCCTCCGGACAGAAACCCCTCCCTCCAGCGCCTGTCTGCAATGGCTCTGATGCTGATGAATCTGCCTTCTGTGGCAGCTGACTGACAGCTGAACAAAAGGAACTCAGGGGTATATATGGGTGTCCATGCTGTGGCTGTTTTGTTGTCTCTTGACCCACTGCACTGGGCCCTGTCCAGGATCTGCACTTCAACTTGAAGAAACTCACTGGACAGCTGGACCCCTGGTGGTGATGCTCTCTCTCTCTCTCTCTCTCTGTTTTTCTCTCATCTATCTTCTCCTTTTCCTCTCTCCCTCTTTTGCCTGGCTCTATCATTTTGCTTGTGTCAATTGTCAAATAAAAGTCTGCTTGTACCCAGCATTTGATGGTTGGACTTTGTCTAGTGGATCCAAAACAAAATAAATTTTAATGTTACCCCAGACTGTAACACGCTTCTAATTGCATTGCAGGTTCCACTGCAAGCTTTTGCTAGTGGCTAAACTTTGCAACATATTACAAACTAGGGGAAGGCTGTGATCTCATCTCCTTCTCAGTCTTGCTCTTCTTTAGGGCTAGAAGGCTTAGTAGGACTTTTGAACAACTTAAGCAAGATAAACTCCACTGGAAACTTCAAATCCCTAAGATGTAAATAAGACTTCTTCTGTTGATCATTCCGGATAGCAACTGGAGGCACTAAAAACCTTTCTGTTTCCTGGCACCCTAGGTCTCTGGGAGGCTAATGGTGTGCATGTTCCTTTTTTATCACTTCTGTTACAATATACTTTGCCTGACTCCCACTCAGAGCCAGCCCCTCCCATCTTTTGATCTCAGTTTGATTGCTTTGCTCCTTTGCTGACTGGATTCTCATAGCTTGCGGGGAGCTGTAATTGAGAAAGCAGTTCAGCACTAGACCCATCATAGTACAATTTAGGAACAAATAGAATCATACCCACCACAGTACATGAGTTTAGAAAAGGTTACAACTCAGACAAATTACTAATGCTTTTTTTTTTTTTGCTTATTTTTTTTCTGTGCTGAAAAGATAACAAAATAGCTTAAACACACTTTCACTATCTATATTTGAAATAGAAATGCAGGGATTACAGGGCTTACCTGTAAAAAGTTTAGGAAATAGAATCACAGGTTTTAACAATGCTGAGTAGGAAACAATCTGCCAATCACATTATATTGCCCCTTACAAAAAGCTTTACACTTAAAAAAATAGCAAGGAGCTATTTTGAATCTTGTGCTTCCTACCCTAGAGTTATAGTTTCCTGATGTTTGGAAATTTTAACTTCTAGCTTCAGTTTTTCTCTGAAAACATTATAATTTGTCCTTGAGCCATTACTGCCAGTTGGCTGAACTGAACCTCCAGCTTCTCTGGCATTTACCTCTTGTGCAAACAAAAACCCCACCACATCCTTTTATGCTTTTGTTTTGTTAAATACACTGATCTCTTTTATTCTCTTCACATAAACAGGTACCCAGTTCTCTCAATATTTCTGCCTCCCAGTACAGCAAATCAAGTGTGTATTTTGAAGAATGGAAAACTCTAAAGACAATATTTAACCCCCCAAAAAATCATGTCATACCAGGGCATGAGAGCAAAAGCACAGGATCACCCATACTATCAGAATGCTGGCCACAGGACAGTGTCAGTCCATGCCATCCAACACACACAACACAAGAAATGGTTTACGAGCCATTTCTTTACTAATACAGACAGAGCCACAGAATTTCATGTATTAATGAGACTTCATTGATATGCTGCCAGCACCTCTACTGGAAATACTTTGATACCATTGATGACAGCATTTTCTGTTTTCAAGGACACGTTACAGAGATGACATTGGATCAACTGACCTTTTGTGGCTGAAGCTCACTGAAGCTGCTTTTGTTTACAGTGTTATTTAATTAGAGCTGAATTAATTTCTGATCACTCACTTAGAAGTATTTTTCAATGGACACCTTTTCGATAACATCACATCACAAAGCAAGTCTAATCTGGTACCATTCGGATTGGTTCTGTGGCTGTTTGGTGCATGGTCTTTACAGACATTAGGCTCAGAAATATCTAAATTTTACCATTGGTTCTCCAAACTATACCAGAAGGACAGACTAACACTTAAGTGAATTGCAGCTTTGTCTAAATTGAAATCTGAGGAGAGATCTCTGGTGAAGTTCATTCACTCCTTTCAGGAAACTTTCTTTCAAAAAAATCAATCAAAAGAGATAGTAAAACTAATTTTTTTTCTCCTTGTGTCCCCTTTAATAGGGGATACCCATTTATAATCTCTAGCACCTAGCAATCAGTACCATGCCAAACTGACCTTATTATTTTTTCTGAAGATTGGATGTCTAGTTATGCATTTCTGAATATTTTATGCTTTACAAATATCATTGCTTTTCACTATGTCCTTGTTGTCTTCCAGAACCTGAAGGAGGCCTATAGGAAAGCTGGGGAGGGACTCTTTACAAGCAGGACAAAAGGTGATGTTTTTAAGCTGGAAGAAGGTAGATTCAGGCTAGACATTAGAAATAGATTCTTTAGTGTGAGGGTGGTGAGCCACTGGCACAGGTTTTCCAGGAAAGTTTTGTATGCCCCCTCCCTGGAAGTGTCCAAGACAAGGTTGGATGAGGCTTGGAGTAACCTGACCTAGTGGGAGATGTCCTTGCCCATGCAAGGGGAGTTGGAGCAGGATGATCTTTTAGGCCCCTTCTAACCCAACCCATTCTATGATTCTACAAGAGGCATAAGGTCTGGTGACAGCACAGTGACCCTAAAATGCATACAAAGTGATGGGTCAGATCCAAAGTCAGGCCAGGAAGTCCTAGGCAGGACTGAACTGAAATGGGACTTCAGGACCTCTAGGAAGCAGGTGGGGGTTCCAGGTGAGGCTCTTCAGGGCAATTAAGACCTATTGGCCCTGACTGCCTCTGGATCTTTCACGTGGCTTCGTTATAATGTTGCAACATTATTTCCTATTAATCGAGTCAATTTTTAAATATATGGAAGGCCAAAGATTTACAGACCCTTGGGCAATGTGTTCCAGAGTTAAACCTGATTCATGGTAAAGTCTTTTTCCTTGTTTAAATAAAAATTTTCCTCACTGCAGCCTGCAACTGCTGCTTCTTGTTCTTTCACAATGACAGCTTTTTTTCTAAACTCTCCTTCAAACACTCTTAAAGCCCCCCAGAGCCTTCTCCAGGCTGAGGTCTGCTTCCCTTTGCTCGTCCTCACGTCACATACTCCAACCCTCTCACCAAATGGCTTAGTAGTCTTCTGAAGTCTGCTGACAACTCCCTTGTACAGGGCAGGAATCAGCCTTTATAAAGTCCCTGAGATGTGAGCTCAGCACTGTCAGGCAGTGTGTCAGGAGAAGAACTAAATGGCTAAATGAACAGAGGGCAATTGGAAAGAGAAGCTCCATTTCCTGAGCATCTCTCCCTAACCATCCTTGACCTTTTCCAGGTGATGTCATTTGTCTACAGAAGAATGACAACCAGAGAAGACTCTTCTGGTTCACCAGTTTACAAAGGTACATCAAACTACATCTTTGTCACTCTTTAAGTCAGCCGTAACAGCCAATATGCCTATAGCTTGCTTATGACCTTGCTATACGAAAATCTCTAATGTCTTCCACTTATATGTTTTCAAACACCTTCAGCTTATTCCATATGTAGCTGTCACTTGGTTATAACATGTATTGATCATCTATTAATTTCACATGAAGTATTTATAAATGTACCCTTCATATAAAGCATGATTAATTTATCTACAGAAATTTATTGTTTGTGAGGTTATATTATATAAAGTAGATCTTTATTACCAACAGAATTAAATTACAGTATCTTGTTCAAATCATTCATGATTATAAAGACAGAAACTATGCTGACATTTAATAGTACTAGAAATTGTGTAGTACAGCTATTATAATGTACACATATCATTTTTATAGCTGAATAGCACTTGGCTTTTGTTTTTATTTAATAGCTATTTTGATCCACTATATCGCTCTTTCATCATAATGCTCTGTCAATCATGTCATACATTTAAATGGTTTAATTAATTGTTCTACTTAACCAGAGAAACAATTATATAGCCAGACCTATATAAACCAGTAAAATATTCAGGAGCAAATTTCAACGGGTAAATACTCCCATGTATTTGTACTGAAATATGTTTAGATGACCTCTTTACAGTGGAAAGCAACCACAAACTGGAAGGGAAAACGCACAGATAAAGGAAAAAGCTCATTCAGTAAGAAAACTAGATTTTTGTTCCTAAAAGATTTTAAGACTGATACTTATATGGTAGGAAATACTATATTTCAACCACCTTCCACTATTTGATTTAATTAATGAAAGGCTGATTTATGCTACTGGGCAACCTCGTCCAACATCTATTAAAGTTACATACTTTGACTCAGAATCTCTATTCCACATTTTTTGCCCAAGACTTCATCCTTGCCTACAAGAAGGTTACCTTCAAGTAAGGATATTCATTATAGTCAAGTCATACTAACAGGGATGCTTTGTCCGTGTTCCATGAGGTGACTTTTACTTTATCATGGTGCAGTGTTTCTATATAGAGAACTGAATTTATTTTGAATGGCAAACCCAACTTAGGGGAGGCAGATGCTGTTCTCTTCATTTCCCTGTCAAACACCATCCTTTGGGTGACAGTTTCTATGAAGGCCTGAAGCATACTTAGCAGAAGCCAGTTAGGTTTGGAGGTCTGTGTAATTCTAACTGTGGTATCAGATTCTTAAAGTGGCAGGATTTGTTTCTAGACATCACTAAAAAAATAATTTTATCAAAGTATAATCCTGATATAACTTTCCATACTCTTTCTAAAGAGTTTTCTGTGTTGCAAGGAGAGTGTTTGAGAGCAGGGTACAAAGCCAAGGGACCTCTGTCTCTGAAAAGTCACCACTCGATGACAGCATCTTTGGGGACCAGACACAGCTGCTGATAGCAGTTATCAAAAAGGCAACTCCATCTTCCCACTGAGGGACAGAGATGAACAACAGCAGCAGTAAAGGCTGTTGGAGCAGTTTTATTCAGTGCAAAACTGTTTCCAGACCTGTAAAAAACACTGATAGGTACATTAGATACCATTAGCCCTGGAGCTGTAATATAACCAGAAGGAAGATGGGCACTTTCCCAGTGATCTGTGCAGAGCCTGCCTCAGGAGCCCTGATACATGTAGTTATTTTTCTCTCAAAGTTCAGCACTCCACATTGCTGCTGGGAAGTTACAATGATATACAGAGAGAAAGAAATCTTGTGATGAAGCCCTGGTGATTATTTAATAGATACCCATGTTTTAGGGTTTGCCAGAAGACCATTAATAGTTTTGACACATCTTGGTGTACACCATCAGTAAGATTTTATGGCCATTGCCTGCATCATGGTTTGACAGCAGGTGGGATGCAGGAAAGCATGATTTGAAAGCCTACATCTGTGCACTTGCCAAAGCCTCAGATTTATCTTTGATGATATAATTCAAAAGACTTAGGCCGACCAGCATAGTACAACCATGTTATAGGTAGCTAAGTAAAAAAATAGTTTTATATAAACACAAATTTTAGGCCAACACATGGAAAATGATAATGATCTCAACTGATATCACAGGGGCCTGAGGAAGTTGGAGAAAAGGGAGGAAAGTAAAATCAAAGTGCCTAATGACAGCTGTGCCAACAATATATATTTAACACTTTCTATATGAAATCCAAAATGTTCTAATCCATCTAATTACTAAAGTGTGCCAGAGCCTAGTTAATTTGTATTTTATCTCCCAGAGATGTACTGGCCTCAGAGCCACAGCTAAAAAAAGGCTGAATGATTCCTTAATTATTTTATTTATGTACTCTTTTTAAAAAGTTCTCTATTTAGAGAAATGTATAGTGGGTTATAATGGGTAAGAAATGGTATAGCTCCTTCTGCATTGTATTTTAGGAATGCTTTCAGACATTATCAGTAACAGATAATTCTCATATACATCAGCATTATACACCTTCCTGCTATCTGCTCCTATGAATCAGATATAATTATCCCAGCAGCATTTTAGTATTGAACTACTCCCATGGCAAGTATTACATTAATATCACCACAATGAGGGTGATCTGATGAATACTTTCATTTCTACTTTATTTCAATATAAGTCTGTTTCAATTAAAATGCTGTAGGGAATCAGCTCTCAAATTATGTATCATTGGTAGTTTGACTGAAAATCCATTAAAAAATCTATAGTTTTTTATATTTCTGATGCTTGCCTCCATCATCCCTCATTCCTGCAGAGCTAATGCTGTGCTTTTTTCCCTGGACCATCTGCTACCAGTGTTTCCTCATCAGTTTCACCCTTCTGCTCAATGTTAGAAGTTAAAAATGACCACACTTTGTGGCTAGCAAGTTGGGAGAGGAGAGACCATAACAAGAAAGGAGAGAAGAAAGACTGCAGCTGAGCAGCAAGGTGAAGCCTGTAGGTCCAAGAAAGCATGACTGGTGTTTAGTGACTACATTTGAACCCTATTCAGGTCCACTATGGAAGAAAATTGTCTGATGAGCTGCAATTTAAAAAAAAAAAAAAATTCCAGAAAATTAATATGCTAAAAACACGTATTTCTATTTCCTGGAAACAAAATATATTAGAAAGAAAAAGGAGGACACTTTCAAAACTTTCTTCTTGAATAACAATAAATTAAAGTTTCAGGAGAAGTGGCTACTTGGTAATTGAGTCCAAATGGCCATTAAAAGAATGTTGAGTCTATATATAATTTTAAATTCTTATACCACTTCTCCTGAGCTGGGAAAAAATCCTTTTCACTCTAAGAAACAAAATTAGGGAAACCTTGAAAACCCCAATACTAACATGTTTATTTGGACTGACTATATGGTGCATGATTTGTTGTGTCAGATCCTAACAACAATCCATCTATCCAGTATTAGCAAATGTCAAGAACTGAACTCCCATTGCAATTTGACAAATCTAAACTCTTTTTTTGCCTCAGTCATATCTCCTCAGGTTCCTCAAATGAAATAAAGTGGTAGGAAACATCCTTGACTTGCCACGTAAAAAATTTCCAGCAAATATAAAACCTCTCTGCCTGGAGCTACTGGCAAAAGGATGGACTGTGAACAAAAAGCCAAAGTGGCAAGAATGCAGCATTTTCAACAATTCCTTTCACATGGGATCTATGCCAGGATTCAGGCCCATACTGAAAACAGAAAGCCTGAAGTACCAGCTAGAGTGCAAATGTTTGTCTTGTTCTGTTCAGCACAGACTGCCACACTGATTTTGTGGTGGCAGCTGAATGCCAGTTTCAGAACCTCTTACACCTGTGGGTCACCTAAAGGCAGTCAGGGCTCAGGGTTGGTAACTTCTCTCCACGTGCACTTGCAGTAGGAAGTCCTTTTCCATCACCTCCCTCTACAGCTGCAGCAGAGCTGATTTGCTGTGAACAGAAGCTGAAATTGTTCCTCAGAGAAGTTCCAGCATATTGGACTACTTTTGGATTACTTGCATTGAAATGTTGAAGTTTTTTACACAGGTCCCAATCAACTTGGAAATTATGATATTTTTTCATCTGCTTCATGTAACAGAAGTATGAATGCCTTTGTCCTAAATGTCTTCTCTGATGGCTCAGAAAAGCCATTTATCTGCATTTTCTTTTATGTATTTCTAATACTTTGAAGTGACTGGGCAAAATAGCTTAGATTGGAAGGAACCAGTAGATGGGTGTGTGACTTAAGAGAAGATCTGGATCTCAAATTTCAAGGGAAAATGTTTATCAGGGAAAAAGGACTGCTTCAATTATTCAAAAGGCATTACAACATGTTTCTCTTTCTCTTAAGCAAAAGGTATTTGTGTAAGAACGAAGCTGTTCTGCACTTGAAAATCATGGGTGTGCTGCCTGATAGATACACTTGACCGAAGCTGGAAAGAAACCCAGGCTTTTTCCCTCAGTTTCTTTCTAAATGCCACTGCATAATGTGATCTGCTACGTGCCAGCAAGAGCCTACATAATAGTCACAAGATTGCTTTTTTAAGTACCATCTGGAATGCATGTGTCTGAGCAGAGCCAGAGGAGAAATTCAGCAGAGTACTGAGTGGTGCCTCCAAATCAAACAGGATGCTGCTTTTCTGGGGGTGATTCTTTAGAGAAAAAAAAAGAAAAATGGGGCAGGAAGATGAGTTGCAGTCTGTCCCAGGTAAGGATGCCCAGGGCACTTTGCAATCCCAGTTAAAAAAAACAAAGCTGTAAACAAACATTAGTGATGGAGAATATTGATATTTTTTAAGAACTGATCTTCAAAAAAACCACAGTGCAAACATCTACCATTGAAAAAATTTTAACATAATCATAAATATGTTGGAGTCATGTAATAGTTTAAGATATGATTAACAATGCAGAGAGCTCATTTATGTTCTTTAAAACTGATAGGCCAACGGACATGAGTTCAAATAAATTTTTTTTGCTCTTCCATTTTTAATTTTTAGCACAATATCTGAAAATTATGCTGAAGTTTAAATATCAGCTTGTTCATAAAGTGAGTTCACCTCCATGGTAAAAATTAAACATTTTTATGTTGGGCAATTAACCTCAGTTTTGTACCAAGCAAATGAACTGTCTTGATTTTAATTCTGATGGAAGGAAGCATTCTTGACAGATGAGCAGAAAAAAATCAAAGTAAAATACACTGGAAAAAATAAGCCATATTAAATTAGACTGCCATAATTTTAGAATATATTCGAGACTAAATTAGAGGACAAGATTACATACTCATCTTCACAGTAGTCACATACTGCCATGTAACAAATGTGATAACAATTCAAATCCTTTAGATTTAAACCGAGCCAAATTTAGACTATAAAATCTCTGGGATTTGCATACACTTGCTTCTTTGAAGTATGTACTCTTAAAACCCTATAATAAGTAAGTATGGAAAGACTGGAAACTAAACTTTGGAAGAACTGCAAAATCTACTACAGAATCATCTGGAAAGGACTGGACCTAGGTATTAGCATTATGTGTTTAATTAGATGGTAGGTATTACAAAAATGAAGGCAGAATTCATTGCTGTGGAAATGCAGAGCATGAGGAAAAACAATGAGATATTTTTTACTTTTTTACTATAACCCCCAAACAAACAGCACAATTATTAGGGAAATTATAGTTACATTTTAAAAATAAATATCCTGATTCTCCCCCACCATTAATTTCTGTTGTTAGTCAAAGGTAATTTGATGTAGAGCTTCAAGACTGGCAATCAGAACACACCAGCCAACACTACTTAGACAAGAAACTTTGGCCAAAAGCCACGAATACTCACTGTCTGCCGAGACAGAGAAAGGATTTCTTACTCAAGTGCATGCAACTGAGATGAGTACTCAGCAGAGCAAGAGCCAAAGCAAGATTATACTGTAGAATTTTCAGTAACAATAAGGATCAGGGTATGAAGACTCAACTCACAGTTGTGCTATTACTAATGTGACTTTTTTTTCCCCACAGAGTTTTGTTTGATCTTTTGTTTTTTCCTATAGCAGTGAAAAATGCTTCTTTGGTGGTCTTGATGCAATCCAGTAAATTAGGCCTGTTAAAGTAAATTAAGTTTCTAACAGTGGTTCACTGGCATCCATGCTGGACACTACCTGGTTCAGCACAAGGAACACAAACTTGTTTCATACGGGCATAGAGTAGGGAATCAACAGTGGTGGTAAAGATGATGTTTTCTTGCTGAAAAAAAAATCCCAAACCTTAAAACATCACTATACCTAGCAGAAATCCATGTGGAACATCCAGAGAATCACATTTTTTTTTTCTGAAGAAATGTTCCAGTGAGACATTACAAAGGAAAAAGAATACTGAAATCTGCAAAACTTATTCTAAGGACAGAATCAGGAGACTGAGCCTGCATGTTTTTATACATTGTTTGTTGATGTTATAATCCACGAAGATACATTATCTGAGTCTCACAAATAGTAGTAGGACTTAAATACTTGGTAGGTAGGTTTTCTTGGTATTCTAACATTATTACACAAAAAAATAGAATTTCTGAAAGGCTATTCTAATGTTGGGTCTTATTGGGTGTAAGGCTGTTGTTGGTCCAGAATGCTATTCTAGGTACTGTCGTTTGAGACTTCCTAGTGCCTCAGAGAGAAGTCCAGAAAAATTTTATTACCAAACCCAGCCTCATTTTCCCTTAGTTACTTAGTTACTGACTCTTTCTGCTTAAGTATGGTTGTAGCCGCACATCCCTCCCTGCCACATCACAGATGGCTACCATAGAAGAGTAAATTGGAAACAAGAAAATCTTTCTAAGTCCCGTTTAAATCGTTACTCTCAACAAAGAAAACATACGGTGCAGTCTTGCTTCAAACGTAGCCAACAAACACCCTCACAGCATAAAACAAACACCTGCAGTGTCCCAGATAAAAGGATCAAGCTACAAAGCTCAGAAAGGCCTAGTGTATTAACCTCAAGGAAACCACGCTTAAAAAAATAAATAATAATAATAACAATAATAAAAAAGTCTTAAACACGAGCCTTTTGTTTTATTTTAAAATAAGCTAACTGAAAATTCAGTGATTTTCACGGGGCTGCTTTTTGTTTGGTATCACGCACACAGCCATGCGGGTCCCGAAGGTTGTGCTCTGCACTCCAACCAACGGCGTCTCCAGGCCGAGTCCGACCACGCAGCTCCCCGGGTCGCAAAGCCCCGTTTAAGGCAGACGGACAGACGGCTGTCTGGCCGCCGGGCCACCTGACCCAGCACCGGACACGGCCGAGCCCGCCTCACTGGGCCCGCAAGGGAGCGACGGGGCCGAGGCCTCAGAGCGGGACCCGCCTCGCCAGCCCCGCGCTGCCATGGCAACCGCGCGCGACCGCCCGGGACTCGCTTCCGCCTCTCGCCGCTCCCCGGAGCCGCCGCCGCGGCGCTGCAGCCTCCGCGGAACTGCGCAGGCGCAGCCGACACCGCCCTCTCCCCCGCCTGGCTGTGGCCCCGCCCCCTCAGGGCGCCCGCGTGCCGGTGTCACTCACTCTCGGTTCCGTCACCGCCGCTGCCCCGCCCCTTCCCGCGAGCTGCGGGCCGGAGAGCCGGGACAGACGCGCATGCGCAGTGCCTGTTCCCGTCGGGTGCCGCCTCCTGGCGGTGTCGCGGTGCGCAGGCGCGGTGCGCGGCGGGGCCCGTGCGGGGGGGCGGGGCCGGGGGGGGCATTTTAACAGTAAACATCCTGCAGATTTGAACGGCTGCTTTGGGCGGCAGGAAGGGCTGCGGACGCCATCTTGTTTGTTTGAGTGAGCGGCTCGGCTCCGCTCGGCTCTGCAAGGAGGAGCGGAGCACTTAACCGAGCCCGGCCTCGCCAGCCGCCGCACCAGCCTGCCCCCGCCTCTGCCCCGGACCAGGGTAAGGAGCGGCTCCGGCCGCCCCGGCTGACTGCCGCCGTCCGAAGGGGCACGGCCGGGGCCGGCCGCAGCCTGGCTCTCGGAGCACTGCCGGCCTACACGGGTTCGGCTCCTCGCTCCCCGCTGCTGGGCACGGCCAAGCCGGCTCTTCCACCGGGGCCTCCCGGAGGGGCGGGCGAGTGGCGGCGGGATGGGAAGGCCGGTCTGGGGCTCCCCGGGAAGGCCGGGGCCTCTCCGGGGCCCTGCGGCGAGGCTGAAGACTCGAGCCCGGGTGGTTGCGATGGCCTGCGGCGAAGTGGGGCGCGGCGGGGGCCTGGCGGGGAAGGGGCAGAGCCCCGGGCGGGAGAGGCAGCGGGGGGGGGGGGGGGGGATTGCCCCGTGGTGCTGTGGGTCTGTACGCCGGGAGCCATCACACGCAGGGAAGCGCGGCGGCCTCCCCGGTTCTAAGGGGGATCTGGTTCATGGGGGAGCCCAGGGAACCATGTGTAGGGTCTGGTGACCGGAATGATGTAACGGATCCCGCGTTTAGATTGGCAGAAGGGCCGCCGGGGCAGCTGTAGTCGGGGGTGCAGAGAGGAGCAAAGTTTCATCTGCTTCTCTCATATGTTCTCGTGTAATGTAACTTGTTTCTTGGCTAAAGCACAGCTTGAAGTGTTCTCGCAGTCATCACTAGTAGCACATGAACGTACCTTCTGGGCCCTGTGACTGCTGGTCTGCAAATAAAAGGCCTCTTGAAAAAAGTACCTATCTCCTAAAGAGCTAAGATCTTACTCTAGCAACTCCTGAAGACTGATATAAATCCTACAGTGTTTCCCAAGATTTCTCTCTGATTCTGGATGGAAAGCTTCTGTTTAAACATAAAACAAGATCCTGTGTTTTTATCAATAACAAAGGAAGTTTGGGCTCATTGTGACTTAACTGGCATAGCACTATTTCAGTGACAATGGCTTTTCTTTAAATTTAGTCACATGGAAGAAAATATTGTAAGTTTGAGGAAGTTATAATTTAAGCCCAACGTGTGTGAAGGTGTGCAATAAATACATGCATTCATTAATCTCTTCCTCAGCAAAATTCATTACATCAAAAATAGGCAAACATCAGAGCATTATCAGGGGCTGGCTTGCATTTTATTTTGTGAAGGATCATTTGTAAATATGTGATATTCTGTGAAACTTGAAAACACAAAGCCTGCTGATTTAAAGTTTTAACTAGAGAGGAAGTGTGGTGGAGGAAATAATGAGCAAAACTTTAATGATACCTACAGTAAGCTTAATTACCACACAGTTAAATTAGTCTTGCCATCAGGGTTGCTGATATAATGGGATTTCCCACAGAAATTAAAATAGTTGCCTCAGTACGTGTTTTTAACTTCTTTGAGGCAAAATGTTAGAAAATTAGTTTTTTAAATCTAGGCTCTCCGGGTTAACAGTGCAGAGGTATCATTACTGCAAAAGGCAATAGCATAAGGCATTTTGTTCTCTTTTTTGACTTTTGTGCATTTAAGGAATGTATGAATACTAGGTTTCCACGAGTGTATTAGTTTGATTTGGAGCTGGAATTGTGCAAACTGCTTGGAATAATCGAGATAAAACCTAAACTTCCTTTCCACTGCATGAGTAGATATTCTGAATCTAGGGGTGAGAGCAGGATACCTGCTGGGGTTTGGACATAAAAGTGGAGGGGGGACATACGCAGGGTTCATAGTGTTCAGTAATCTCCAAATCTGTACAACAATACTGAGTGATCTGCCTTTTGAATTAGTAACTTAAATGGGGAGTTCATTCTAGCTGTTTAATTAGGTAGGTGTGTAGTATATTATAGCTGGAGAAGAGTGGAAGCAGTTCTGTAAAGGAGTGGTGTGTTCTGAGCAATTAAGAGACCTGGGAGTGCAACCTCAGCGACAGGATTTTAAAAAAATGTTGATGGGAAAGCCATTTAACAAATGGAAATAAATGGAAAATGCCATATTCTTTATCAAAGGTGTGTCAAGTTGGTTTAGTTCAATTTCATCTGTTCAATAATTAATTTTGTGGACATAAGAAACCAAGGTGATTTGTCACTGAACTTCAGTAATGCTCCAGGTGCCACAAAGAAATACTATAAAATTCAGGAAAATGTGGATTAACTAAATAGTTATAAAATTGGTTGAAGGAAGAAGATGAAATCAGATAGTGTGCAAAAGAAGCACTGCTCTGTAAGGAATTAGTAGTGGGGCTTGTGAAGTGTGGTCCCGTGGTGATTTTTTTATTTTTAATTTTTTTAGTGGCACCAGGTGTTCAGTGTGCTAAGGAAACCTGCTAGTGAGATATTAGTAAGTGCTCACACCAGGGAAGTTTTAGACTTGTAAGAAGGACTGTATGGCAAAGAATTATGAGTTAAAATTAAGCAACTCAGAGTACAATTGCAGAGTCAGTATAATCCCAGGTTTCTGAAGGCCAGCACAGTCAACTCAGGCTGCCGCACATGCAGAGGGTGAGCTCACTCTTCCCCAGGTTAGCCAGGGCTGGCTTGGTTGAGCAAAAGAGAAACAGGGACAGCATAGAAAGAAAGTATGTGTAGTGGGGGGACCCAGCAGGGAGATTGAAGGACATATGGACAAAAGACAAATTATTAAAATAGCTGGCTGATTTTTAAACTGTAGTAAGGAAGCTGTCTGCCTATCAGTGGGTGAGTGTGGTTCTGGAGTAGCCTTGCAACAGGAACAAAAATAGGAAATTGGAAAAAGAAATTGAAAACTGCACTTAACCTATAAATTGGTGTGTGTATACATAACCTGACCTAGCAGAGTAACAAGACAAGTGGATTTAATGGGCTAGAGTGAACTACAGTCAAATTAAAATATGATTGTTGTGTCTGTTGTCTGTAATACTGACAGTTGTTCATTAAGTTTCTTAATGTCTTGAAGGATGGTACTCGAGCTATGTGAGAGTGCTTTTTAGAGTTTAGATTGTTAGCCATTATAATATGCAGAAAGATTTTAAGGCTTAATATTTGTGAATGGATGATTAAGATGAAGTTCATAGGTAGCATCTATACAATTTTATTGTTGCTTCTTTGAGGAGGATCAATTACCAGATACTCAAGATGGAACAGGCAGATTCTGGATCAGACCTTGGGTGCTATCTGTGTTGTATTAGTTTCACTTTCCGTGTTCAGTTACTTTGTGTATACTATTACAGCAGGTTTTTTACACTTCTATAGAAAGAAAAACACGTGAGGTTGTGAAATAGTTGAGGACCAATTTAGGTAGAGCAACCTGAGGAAAATTATGGCACAGTGAAGCAAATTCAATTAAAATCAAGTTAAAGCCTTTTGGCAAGATCAAGATTTGGTCCCACCTGGTCTTGTGTGAATACCTATTATTTTTGCCTTCAAGCAGTGCAAGAAAGACAGAAAAAAAGTAAATTCTTCGAACAAGGTTTAAGGTCCTGGTTCATATCCAATAAATTTCAAAAGTTAACAGGTATATTTTACCTTACAAGTTTTTTGAGCCATCACCTGCACTTTTGAGAATTCTAATGAATTGCTTTTGCAGCCAACGATGTGTTTTACATGTCTACATGAGCACTCTGCAATTCCAAGAAACTTAGTTCCTTTAACATTCATTCCAGTTTTGAATTATGCCAGAAAATCTGTTTCTTCTTCTTTTATGCCACTGTGTCAGCATACTACTCTATGAATTAAAGATCATTCAAAAAGCCTGAAAAAAAGGATTATCTGAAAAGAAAAAAATCTGGAGAAAGTGAGAGCAACCATTGGGGTCTGCTTTAAACAATTTTGCTGATGCCCTAAACAGCAGTAGCTGAACTGCTGCAGCTTAGACCCATAAAGGTGGGGTCTGTAGAGTTGCTGTAAACCAGGAATGACTGGACTGAGCAGAGCATCTGCTGGAATTTGGAAGTGTCAAGGACTCTATTGCAACATAGGAAATCAGTGCTTTGGGGAACAGAAGTTTTGTTCAACATACTCATCAGCAGCTTGAATGTAGGGACAGTGTCTACCCTCAGCAAGTTTGCTGATGATGCAAAACTGAGAAGAATGGCTGATACACCAGAAAGCAGTGCTACCATTCAGCAAGATCTGAACTGACTAGAGAGTTGGGCAGACTGGAACCTAGTGAAGTTCAGCAAAGGAAGTGTAGGGTCCTGCATATAGGCAGGAATAACCCCATGCACCAGTACATGATAGGGATTGGCCTGCTTGAAAGCATCTCTGTGGAGAAGAACCTGGGAGTCCTGCTGAACAGCAAATTAACCTTGAGACAGCAGTGTGGCCTTGTGGGCAAGAAGGCCAAAGGCATCCTGGGGTGCATTCAGAACGGTGTGGCCAGGAGGTTGAGAGAAGTTCCTGTCCCCCTCTACTTCTGACCTTGTGGGGCCACAGCTGGAATACTGCATCCAGTTCTTCTAGGCTCCCCAGTGCAAAACACAAGCAGCTGCTGGAAAGAGTCCAGTGGAAGGTCGTGAAGATAGGGAACTGGAGCATCTCTTATGAGGAAAGGCTCAGAGAGATGGGTCTGTTTCACCTGGAGAAGACTAGACAGGATCTCATCAATGCTCATAAAAATATAAATGTTGAGTGTCAAGAGGTGATGCCCAGCACCAGGACAAGGGGCAGTGGGCACAAACTGGGACAAAAGATTCCAGCTAAACATGAGAAAAACTCAGTTGCTTTGAGAGTGACAGAGCGCTGGATCAGGCTGCCCAGAGACGTTGTGGACTCTTCTCAGGAGAAAACCTGCCTGGATGTGATCCTGTGCAACATGCTTTAGGTGAAGCTGCTTTAGCAGGGGAGGTGGACTAGGTGATCTCCAGGCATCTCTTCCAATCCCTATTATTCTGTATTTCTATGATTATTTGTTAATAAGCAGTTAAGATTAAATTAAAATACAGTTTAAAACTGTCTGTAATCTATTCATCACTCTCATTATGTATTTCACTGTATTTGCAAGGCTTCATTCACTGCTTTCACTGTATATATGCTTTCACTGTATATATATATGTATATATGTGTGTATATATATTTTCACTGTATGGCTTGCTATTTTTGGTTCTTCTTCACTCCAAAAGTTCAAGTACCCTGCACATGTAGTAAAGTCTTCTTATAAAACAAGCAAGTTTTAAATTAGGTCCATAACACCAGTGCTGAGTGCTGTTCAAGCTTAGGAAACACCACAAACACAGGTCACCACTTAGTGTTTCTGTGGCTTCCCTTGATGTGCTGGTTTTAAGTATCTATACTTTGATTTAATTGCTAAGGAAGTACCTCCTTTGAAACCCAATCATGTATGTTAAGACCCCTTATAGGAAGTACTTTTGACTTGGATTATCCGTTCTTTAAAAGAAAAATTAACAATGTCTGTTAAAAAAAAAAATAAGAGTTGCGAAAACATTACCAATGGTGTCATCCTTACACCTCCAGAGTTTAGGGAACTGTTTTTTTCTCTTTCATAACTTTAGATAGTTGTCTTACACTTGCTGACTGGCCTATAAAGTGATAAGTTGTTTGTGTTGACCCAATATAGTATGTTTCACATTTAACCGTATATTTTCATGGTTACAGTAACTATATGTTTGAAGTTTTGCAAAGCCCCTGCTACACAGAATCATGAAATGGTTTGTGTTCCAACTAACCTTAGAAGATCATCCAGTTCCAAACCTCCTGCATGGGGACACCTCCCTCTAGACCAGGTTGCTCAGAGCCCCATCCAGCCTGGCCTTGTCCATTCCCAGTGATGGCACATCCACAGCTCCTCAGGGCAGCCTCAATTTAAAACCATTACCCCTCATCCTATTACTCCATGCCTTTGTAAAAGGTCCCTCCCCAGCTTTCCTGTAGGCCTCCTTCAAGGCACTGGAAGGCTGCTATGAGGTCTCCTTGGAGCCCAACTCAGCCTTTTGTCATAGCAGAGGTGCTCCAGCCCTTGGATCATCTTTGTGGCTCTCCTTTGGGACTCACATCAACAGATCCACGTCCTCATTATGTGGGGGGCTCCAGAGCAGGATACAGTACTCTTGGGAGATCTCTTGACATCTCTTAGTCATTGTAAAACGTTAGGGAGTCATTGTGTTCAATTTCATGAATCAAAGTATGTTATTTTGCAGCTTTTGTTGGAAGATTTTAGTGCAATAGTGCAAGTGTTTTCATTAACTGTATGTTTGTGTCTTCTGTTCCTCGAGTTTATGGGGGATTTACAGGCCTGCTGTTAGCAGAGCAGTGCATGGTTGAGGTAGCAACTCAAGATACCAAAATGCTGTGCTGCAAAGTTATGTCTCTGCATGTACAAAATACTATGAGGCCATTGAAAATAGTTCAAAAGATTGAGTTGTCAGCTGGCCTTTGAAACAGTGTGATGTCTTTCAGAAAACTTGAGTGGTGTAGAATACTTCTCTTTAGATAACTTCTGTTGATAAAGGAGACTTCCAAAGTTGTGCTTTCTAGAGCAGCTTGCTCCTGTCCATCTTTGTGCATTGCTGTCCTTAGTCCTCCCTCCCCCCCCCTAATCTTAACAAAAGTGGCATTTAACTTTCTGGTCATCTGCAGCTTTGTTATGACTCAAAGCTATCAACTCCTAAGAGTAATTTTAATCCTCTCTACTATCCTGACTCAAGCTGGAGCTGAACATTGCCTTTGTTTCTTTTTAATCCTTTCAGCTGTGTCCATTATTGGTTCTGAACAGAGTTAGTGGCCAGTTTTCCATAAAGATAGGTTTGAAAATAAGTTCTCTGTTTAATGCAACTGAAGTTCAAAGCTTTCATTTCATCATCTTGCATGTTAACCAATATTTATGAGTGGAGTGTGGTACCATTACAAAGAAAATTTTCCCTATCATTTGCATTCCTTCTATTTATTATGTTTCATTAAAAAAAAAAAAAATCACTAAAAAAACCCCACTGCTAAGAAAATATAGGCTTTTACTTTCATAGGTCTACAGGTTTTCATTTTTGTTTCCCTTTGTTTTCTACCTGGCTAGTAAAATGCTCCTCACACTGGCTCTATCCAGATTAAAAGTGCCCTGCTTTTACTTTTATGTTGCTGTGCTTCCTTGGGCATTTTTTCTGTAGGTGTGGGGGAAGTAAAGTTTGAAATGCATCTCTTCTGTTCACTTTAATATGTTTTTCTCTATGTACAAATACTGCTGGAGAAAAAGCTCTCTATGGACAATTTTCCACCTTTTTTAAAGCAAATTTTTTCTTTTCTCAGCTTGGTAGTTGAACTAAATCATATGCTTACCTCATGCATGAAATTGGCATGTTGAGATAATGAGACATCAAACTGTTCAGCTTCTCCATGGTTTGATACATTGGCATCTTATCTAGTAACTCACTTCTTATAACTGATAAGTAGATAAAATGTAGCTATTGCATAAAAGGAAGTATTTTTCTGGTGAAGGAGGAAGGAGATGAAACCTTTAGGAAGTTTGGAATAATGCAGTCAATATTCGTTTTTATCAACACGTGAAAAAATTGAAGTGTTACTAAGGGGATTATGAAATGAAGTCTCCTCAGAAATGAAGACATACTTTCTGTTTAAGAAAATATGGTGAAGTCCAAAAAGTTTAGGACCGTGTATTTTATTATGCTGAATGTTTTACTGAAACAATGTAGGATTAAAAGTAGAAAGGAATGGAAGAGGTAAAGAACTACTGTGGGCTGAAAACTGAGACATGCTTGTTTGAGGTAAAGAACTACTGTGGGCTGAAAACTGAGACATGCTTGTTTGCATTATGAGTTTGGTATCCTTAATGTAAACTTCAATCTATTTAATGTTTTTTTTTGTTTGTTTTTGTGGGGTTTTTTTGTTGGTTGGTTTTTGGGTTTTTTTTTTTTTTTTTGGATGATAAACATTTTTAAATTATGCAAATGGTCAGTGGTTGCTGTTCTTCCTGTGTTATACTTCCACTGCAATAAATGTACATGCTATTATATGGCCACCACTTTTAAGTGCTGGCTTTTTAAATAGTTTATACACACAGTCTGACCTTAACGATGGAAAAAGCAAACATGTTCTGCTTACTGCAGATAAAGAGGTGTTTACAAGGATGTTCCTAATTTAAATTTTTCTAGAAAAACTTAATAACTCATTTTCTTTTTACAGGTTTGCACTTTGTTTTAAACATCTGGCATCATGTTCTACGCTCACTTCGTCCTCAGCAAGCGTGGGCCACTGGCCAAAATCTGGCTGGCAGCCCACTGGGATAAGAAGCTAACCAAAGCCCATGTTTTTGAATGTAACCTGGAGAGCAGTGTGGAGAGCATCATTTCACCAAAGGTATTTATTTTACACTGATGTAATGATACCTTGTAGTGAAAATAAATTGTGACTTGAGGTGGTAGCTACTGTTTGGGTCACTGAAACAAATGTTGCTACTTAAAAGGGTGGAAAGGGCTGTTCAGATGTGAAACTGATTCTGAAGAGTATTTTTATCATCAATCTTCTAATGCTAAAGTATCATGCAAATTAGTTACAAAATGTTTTACCGTTGTATAAATGGGAAGCCCAGGCTTTCTGAGAAGTAACTTAAAGGCCGTAGGATGCTATTCTTTCAGTGCTGTTGTTACTGGAAGCTGTAGAAGTAATACTGAAGATATTCTTGTTCATACTTGTGACACAAGTTCCTGCTTAGCTACAGAAAAAAGTTCAGAAGAACGGTGGTAGCTTGTAATGTTGCTTGTTATGGGGGGATACTTTTCCATACTGCAAAAATACTACACTGTAGTGTAAAAGCCTTGTTTTTGAAGCTTTAAGTCTGTTGTTTTCTGAGAAGCACATAGGTAACAACAAAACTGAAAGATAACACTTCTGGATGGGTATCGTGAAGCCAGAAGAAATTTTGAGGAACCTGGGTTTTTAAATGTATTTTCCCTCTACTACTGATTGAAAGGAAATTTTTTCCATTTAAGAACTGGTGTACTGATATGGTTGTGACCTTTGTCACTTAACAGATACCTGAATGTCTTGCAAGAAGAGCAACCACCTGAAAAAGAAAGCAAGCTCATTTTTGTCTTTTACTTCATACAGATGTAATAATGTCTCTATAATGCTGCTCTGGATTTTATAAGAACTGCAAAGTATATGCAAAAATGTGTAGTACAGGCACAGAGGTACTTACCATTCCAGAGCAGTGATTTGCTTCAGTGACAGCTCTGGAAGGATTTAGAAAGATGATGATCGTGTTAGTTGACTCACTACTGAGCTGCAGCAATTTTTTTTAGGAAAAGGAGAAACAGATATTTGAGCATATTTAACTTTCATATATTCATATAACTACTTGCAACACTTGCATCAGCTGGGTTATTAGGAAGACATTGTATACACATAAAAAATTGGATTCTTTAGAATCTGAGGTTAAACTCTGTGACCTCATCTGTCTGGGAGGCAATCACTCCATGTACTTTTCAATGCAAATCTCATACTTTTTCAGACCAAAGAGGCTTTTCATGTAATTCTTTTATATTTTCTGTTCTGACAGCAGGTGCTTGATAACATTGTAAGGCAGTGAGATTAAAGAGAAAAAGAACTTATTTTTTTAATGTAGCAGTACTTGTTTATGAGCACCCCACATTTTCCATTGTTTCTCTCTTGATTTTCTCCATAATTGCAGGACAGAAGACAGAGTTAACAAGTTATAGTTTTTAACCTAATTCTACTTAACCAAGTCATAATTTATGGCTGTCTGTATGCTTCTGGTTTTCTGTTTTTTTCAAACAGAATTAAAGTAGTAAAGATGTCAGGAAAAGATGTTGTAAAATGGGTTTTGTCGTTTTTGGGTTTTTTTTTATTAGACTGTGCAGTGTTTGGAAATTTGAGAACAGTTAAGGACATCCATAAACATGGTCTTGAATTTGAGACTGCACTCTTTCTTCCTTAAGTTTTCTGCTGATTTTTATACTTGTGTCGGGTAGTTGATGTTATTGGAAACACTTGTGATAAAATGCCTGACATTTCATTAAAGGAAAATAAAATTAAGTCTACATCCCAAGTCACTGGTTGTGCAATATGTTTTTAGGTTAAGATGGCACTTCGAACCTCGGGACATCTCTTATTAGGCGTTGTTAGAATCTACCACAGGAAAGCAAAATATCTTCTTGCAGACTGTAATGAGGCCTTCATTAAGATTAAGATGGCTTTTCGTCCAGGTATGTTTTTATCTAAGCACTCTCTGAAAAGTGACATTATTATGCTTAATGAATTTATTAAGAAGGTATGCAGTTCTGCCTGTCCCTCTCTGTAGAAGAATTACCTAAAGTCATATAACATTACAGGGGAAGTTATTTTCTTCAGTGCAGCTTCCTACTGGTTGTAACTGAGTTGGATGCTGAAAACAAACCACGTTTTAATTGAATTCTGAATGAAAACTTTTCCTGTTGGTGCTGATTCAGTAGAATCTCATTTATGGTTTTTGCTGTTGTATGATAAGTGGAGGTATGCTACATGGTTTCTACCTTCTGTCACAAGTGTGAAAAAGGCCAGTTGCATGTGCTGAGTAGAAGCACAGGAGGCAGCTTGTTTCCATCAAGGGGATAAATCGCCTTGCCATGAGTTGCAGAAAAAAACCCATAAAAGTAAGCTTGTTTTTAACAGCACTCTTGCATTTTAGTTTCTGGAAACAACATGAACTGAAATGTGTGCAACAAAAATATTTTCCCTTTTGTATGTGCAACACATAAATTCCCCATCTACTGTTTCTTATTCTAAGATTTTCCATGGAAACGGAGAGCCATATTAATACCTGGATTGACTTTTCATCCAGCAGTGAATTACATGGCTAAAACACGGTTGATACTTTTCTCTAATTCTGTCCTGAGAAACTTTTTTCCAGCTGGAGTGTTGCTGTGGTAGTGATGCTGCTGGAAACTCACAGCTGCTGAATAATATACTACCTCTAACTGTGTAATAGATGTAAAAGCTGAACTTAAAGGAGACTCTCTTTTAAAAGAAAAGATAAATTTTGAAAGCCAGCACAACAGTGAATTTGACAAAAGTTAAGGTATATAATGCCTTCATCTTCATTTCCTTTGTTCTCAGTTTATCAGTTTTGTGGCTTAGGCATTGTCTTGATCCTGCCTGTTCTGAAATAATTTACATGAGTTATTTTAAGCAGCCAACAGGTAAAAACATTGGATAGTCCTAAATGGATGGAGTAGGTTTCTTCATTCCTAAGCAAGTACCAAGATGACTACAATACAAACTCATGCTTATTGCTGGTCTGTCTGGACAGTGGTTCTTTGATTATCCATTGCAGAGGGGAGCAGTGTGCAGAGTTTCTGAAGTATCTGTACCTCAGAATTGCCTGTGGTGTTTGGGTCAGAAGGCAGAACATAGAGCTCAAATCTGCAAGGAACTTGAACCTGCATTTCCCCTGCACGGCCAAGTGTCCTGACCTCTAAGCCTTTGAATAAAAGAGGCACCAACTACTGGCACTGTTTTTGTGAGATGCCTAATCTGATAGTCCTGCTCTGAGAATGCCCACTGAATAGCAGATTAAGCATCTTGGGAGGATAAGAAAAGGTATGTATGTGGTTTAGATATCTGGCTCTTTTAAATGCAGAAGCCTAAGACTTTGTGTAGCCCAGGTACAGTCAGTACTGTGCTGGGGCTTTCAGAGCTAATTGAACCTAAATGACCAGTAGCAAAATAGTCATTACTGTGCCACCACTGCTTTACCCAAACCAGGCTGCCGTGTTGCCACTGCTTTACCTAAAGCAAAATATAGGACTAACCAGCTCAGCTGGAGCTAAAATGATTTTGTAGCAGGTACCTGCTTAGTATTGTGATGACATGCAATGTCTGTGTTACCTGCACAGCTCTGTGTTGTGCTGCACAAATGTTGTCAAGTGATTTGAGGCTTCCAGGATTATACAAAACAGTACAAGAACTTGAGAGTACATATTTAAGGGTTGGGAACTCATGTCTGAGTGTTCTTCTCTGCAGGGGTGGTCGATTTGCCTGAGGAAAACAGAGAGGCTGCTTACAATGCTATTACCTTACCTGAGGAGTTTCATGATTTTGACCAACCACTTCCTGATCTGGAGTAAGCTTGGTTTGTTGTTTGTCTTTTTTTTTTTTTTTTTCCCCATGCAAGCATTCTGGTATTAGTTGAAGAGGATCCTGTTTTAAACAGCAAACTCATTGCTGAATTGAAAAAGTCTGTACATAGCTTGGATTATTTAGTATTTTAATATACAAAACAAGTATGCAGTTATCTTTGTACTGATTTTAATTTCATAGTACCATGTAATTTTAACCAAAGTTAAAGCTGTCCTTAGAGCAATTTTTCATGAATTCAGGTACATATCAGCATTTTCTTTTTTCTCCTATGCGAGACATACTGTTTTGTATTCTGTATTTACCATCAGGTTTTTCATTAACTGACTTCAGAATATAGTGTACTTTTCAGGAACTGATTTCACATTTATCTAAGCAGGCTTTATCTCTTGGTATTCTATTTTTTTTTCTTTTTTTGAGATCTTTAATAATTGCTTTCTGTTTTGGTTTTTTTTAAGTGATATTGATGTGGCCCAGCAGTTCAGTTTGAACCAAAGTAGAGTGGAAGAAATTACAATGAGAGAAGAAGTAGGCAACATCAGTATCCTCCAGGATAATGACTTTGGTAAAAATCTTGTGTATTATTATCTGTTTGTTACTAAGCAAGTGTTGATAACTGAAGTTAAGGGTTTGCAATTACTACAAATTCCCACTAAGTATAAAACAGATCAAACCTTCTGTGTTTCTGTACATTTAATTTTTAGTTTATACGTTCCAATTTTTCCAGAAAGCCTGTTCTCTAATATTTTAGCTGCCTATATAAAAATAATCAGTCAGGTTAATTAGTGAAATATTATGTCACTTGCAGTTTTCAAAATGGAGTGTAAACATGCAGTCAGTCATTGCTTTAGTCATAGCCATGTTTTCCCTCAAAAACTGTTAGGAAATTCAGAAATCACAGGATCATTCTGGTAGCAAAAGTCCTTTAAAATCACTGAGTCAGGCCATTAACAGCCATTAACCTTACTGTGCTAGTGCTAAACAGTATTACTAAAGCACCTCATCTGCATTTCTTTTAAACACCTCCAGGGATGGTGATTCAGCCACCTCCCTGGGCAGCCTATTCCAGTGTTTATACAGTCTTTCAGTGAAGAAGTTTCTGCCAGTGGTGACTAGTTTACTTCATTATCTTTTCAGGGACAGCACTCCAAGATGTAAATCAAAGCCTATAGACACTTGTATTTGAATATCTAGCTTCCAGAGTAGAATAATATAAACCATAATTTACTAAAAGTTTTTCAGAATATAGTCTAGTTATTAATGGTGGTGTTGATTTGGGTACTGGTTTGCTCTCTGTACATAAAGACCAACCTCAAGGCTTAAGCTACAACTTTTTTTAATTCCTTGGAATTCTTTGGTTCTAGTGCAGCTAAAATTTAGGTGTATTTTGCTAAAATAAATTAAAATAAATACAGTAAAATCCTTTGAAGATCAGGTGATTGTTTTTATAATTGTTTGAACAGTGGTTTTGCTATGGTATTGCAATGCATAATTTCTGTTATCTTCTCATTAACTCAGAAATTAAGATATCTTGTAGTTCGTTCTTACGTTTGGGCCTTCACTGTGTGATTAGCTGGGTCTTTTGTATCTTGGTTCTTTAACACAGCAGCAAAATTGTATTCTTGCAGGTGATTTTGGGATGGATGATCGTGAGATGATGAGAGAAGGCAGTGCATTTGAGGATGACATGTTAGTGAGCACCAGTGCTTCCAATCTCCTCCTGGAACCTGAACAGAGCACCAGTCACCTCAATGAGAAATCTAATCACCTGGAATATGAAGACCAATACAAAGATGATAATTTTGGAGAAGGAAATGATGGTGGGATATTGGGTATGTACCAAAAAAAAATTGGTTCTCTTCTGCCTTACCTTTTGCATCAATAATTAGTCACTGGGGGACACAAGGGAGGTTATTCCCTTTGTTGCCAAGGTCTCTAAGGTATCCCTTCAGCAGTGGAATTCTGGTTTGTGAGTGCTACAGCAATATAGATGATGCATAGTGTCCTAAGTGTTGGCATATTTCAAATGAAGTTAAACTCAATCATCCAGAGTTCTTCCATTCTACGTGTAATGTTCTTTTGAGAAAAATCAATATGCAACTTTTCTTTTTCTTTGACTCCTTCCAAAGTTTTAATTAGTATGTTGAGAACTGTATTGAATGCTTCTCTGTGAAGTACTAAGAAACCTAGGGAGATGCAAATACGTGGCAAGGGTAATAAAAGTAATAAAAGTTTTCTGCAAACTTAAAAGTTTGAGCTGAAGTGTGCCTTGAAAAAGCTCTCCTAATTGCTTTTGTGTCAGCATTGGAAATACAGGTTTCTTTGACCTTTACACTATCTTTATCTGACATAAATTTGTCTGTATTTCTTTAAAATTGCACTTTTTTCATGAATTTGTAGATACAAACCTGATTGCTTCATGTGTTTGTTTCAGATGACAAACTTCTCAGTAATAATGATGGTGGTATTTTTGATGACCCACCTGCACTCTCAGACAGTGGAGTAATGATGCCAGAGCAACCTCCTCACGATGATATGGATGATGATGATAATGTATCAAGTGAGTATGTGACACTACCATGATTCAGTAACCCTGGAAAATTCGGATTGGACCCCCTTGCTTTCTAGCCTCTTTCTCAGAGAGGAGCCCAGCTGTGGCCTGATCCAGTCCTTTCTAAGTATCACAACCCAGACTGGGCAGCCCAGGCATATTTAGACTGGACCCCCTTGTTTCTTGGGCTCCTTGTCAAACCTTCTCTCAGTCCTGGGTCTCCCAGGGAGAGTAAATACAGTATTGCAGTCTGAGGAAAGGCTCAACCATCCAATACCCCTTGGTCAGATGTGGGTGGAAACATCACCCAAGGGCTTTTTCTCACAAATAGCACATTTATTTGTATAACTGCAAATAGTTATTTTTGAGCAACCTTGAGACAAAACCACTTGCTATTATGTAAAAAAAAAAAAAAAAAAAGCAAAGGGGATGGAAAAAAAAAAGGGGGTAAAGAAAATGAGGAGAGAGAAAAGGAAATCATTAGTCCTGGGTCCAGCTTTTCCAGCCAACAGGGAAGGGTCATTCTCCCAGCAGTGAAGCTCCCAGGGCCCTCATTCTATGGCCTGTTTTTTTTGTTTTGAAAGAAAGAATGAGTAAGAGTTGAGAGTCATCTGGAGTGGACCTCTGCTCCTCCAGCTTACTCCATCGTTGTGTTATCTCAATATGCAGGCCTTAGGCTGTATGCAGGTCCTTATCATCCTTTACTCCATCCTCTCAGGCAGTAGTTCTGGGTGCAAACTGGAATTTGTTTGAGGGCTCACTATGGTGTTTTGACATCATTTCAGGACTCCCTTTAGGCCAGTCCCTTACAGTATGATGTAGGGCTATATCTGGAATTACTTGTTTTCACCTAATTTTATTGGAATTGTAATTTCTTAAAAGTGTGTTCAAGAGTATGAAATGCAGTAAACCACTTCAAGGTGTGGAGGGGGAGGTGGGGAGGGCAGCACAGTGTCTTTGTTTTGAAATGGTGAAAGTTACTTGTTCTAATTGACAGTGGGTGGACCAGACAGCCCAGACTCTGTAGATCCAGTTGAACCATTACAGACTATGACTGATCAGACAACACTTGTTCCCAATGAAGAGGAAGCTTTTGCTCTGGAGCCTATTGACATAACTGGTGAGTAAGCTATTTGGGAATATTTTACTTGGGTCATCATTAGCTTGATCAAGTGGAAACGAATGTCTAGCACTGCTGCTGACTCTGCTTCTTAGTTGGAAGAGAAACAAGTGCTGAAATCCTTTTAGTTTAATGGTAGCTTTCCATTATTTTCCAGGTGAGTAGCTTACATTGATGGCTGGTGGTCTTAGAGTATACCAGTTTGTAGTTTCTGCAGTCAGTACAGCAGCATGACATTGTAGCTTTTGATAAACAGGTTAGTTAAAATGCAGTGAGTTGGAGTAGATGTCACAGTTCTCAATACTTCTGTTTGATGGCCAGGAGTGGCTGTTTACACTGAGGATAAGTGCTCCTCTATTTATGCAGAGCTTTTTCATGACTTGATGAATTCGGGAGATGTGTCTTTGTATTTGAAGTTCTACTAAATAATGAAATTCCTTGTCTTTTTCTCTATTGCAAGACACTCTCTTATTGTAGCTGGTACGGTATTTGGCTCATCATAAACAGATCCCTGCTTTATAAAAAAAATTAGGATCTGGAAAAAAATTCAGTTTGTCTTGTGTTTTCAGACTGAACTCCAGACCCTGATTTACTGCTTGGCCAATTAAAAAGCCCTAGCACTGCCCTCTGGTGTCAAGCTAGCAACAGGTCCTAGCTGAGCAGCTGGGACCAGCAAAGACGATGTTTGCCAGAGCTTTAGGGTCTGCTGCAGAGTGCCAGGATGTAAGCAGTTTACAGTAAAGTCATTCTAGAGCAGGATGAGAGGTACAGGTAAGAGAACCACCTACACTAATACTACCAAAGTTCAGATAGGGCTTAGGAGAAGAGCTTGCTATGGTACTTTGACACTTTGTTCAGAGGGACCTTGCATCTTTGGGATTTGCTCCTGAAGAAGTCCAGCCTGACAAGCCCAGCCATGAGGGAGGGAGGCATGTGCAGCTGAAGACATTGATGAAGCTTAGGTAGTTTCAATAGAAGTATGAGTATGAACAGAAGAATTTGTGGGTTATGGGACAGCATTCACAGTGTTTGATCTTTTGTAGTGCTTATAGCTTTTCACTTCTCCCAAAGCTAGCATTGCCTTATATTCTTGAGGCAGCTTTATACCTGGGCCAATAAGACCTATAGACAACCTGCAAGATACAGTGCACTGTGGTAGCTGTTTGAGCTAACCATCATTATTTGCTAAAAATCTCAACAGTCAAGGAAACCAAAGCAAAGAGGAAGAGAAAGCTGATTGTGGACAGTGTGAAAGAACTGGATAGCAAGACTATTCGAGCCCAATTGAGTGACTACTCTGATATTGTTACTACTTTGGACTTGGCACCTCCTACTAAGAAACTGATGATGTGGAAAGAAACTGGTGGAGTTGAAAAGCTTTTCTCTCTGCCTGCACAGCCGTTGTGGAATAACAGGCTACTGAAGGTAATGCTGATACATTTAGAAATGGACTGTATAATGAACTAAATGGATTGTGCCTCATGCTTAGTAAGCATCAGCATGTGAATAGCAATATAGGGATAGCAGTATTTATAATTTAAAGAAACCCAACTCTTAAAAGTAACTAATAAATGTTTTAAGCATTGGTGCTATCTGTGAGTGAAATAAAGGATTTTTTTTTTAAATGTTACTACTTTGGGAGGGGAACTTACAAGATGGTAAACGGAAGATGGTCCATAATTACTTGACCTGAAATGAAATAAAGGACACTGAGAACTACAATAGTGAATAATGTAATATTTCCCCTGTAGCTCTTTACTCGGTGTCTTACACCACTGGTGCCAGAAGACCTAAGAAAGAGGAGGAAAGGTGGCGAAGCTGACAGCCTTGATGAGTTCCTTAAAGACTTTGAAAACCCAGAGGTTCCCAGAGAGGAGCAGCAACAGCAGCAGCAGCAACGAGATGTCATTGGTTTGTGTCTTGTCAGAGATGCTTTGCTTTCCCTCAGCTTATTTTTCTCTTTTGTTTATGCTAAGTCAGTAAAGATTATGAATGAAGCAAAGAGCTTTGTGAGGGTTGTTTAGTTTGATGTGCAATCTGTGACTTAAATTGCCTCTATTTCCTAGGCATAAAAGACAGAGAGATTCAGTTTGATCCAGTGGATTAAATGGGTATGGGGTTGCGTGCACACCAGTTCTATTTAGGTCATTGCAAAAGCTATGCAGGCTGTTAAGAATGCTCAATTCTAGATTAATAGCAGATTAGTTTTAGAATGTAATTTGAAACCATACCGAAGTGTTTAAAACTGGGTTTGTTGTGGAATATAGATGAACCTATTCTGGAAGAACCAAGTCGTATACAGGAATCGATGATGGAGGGCAGCAGAACCAACCTGGATGAATCTGTTATGCCACCCCCACCACCCCAGACAGGTGTTAAACGCAAACTGCAGCAAGTAGAACCAGAGCCAGTGTTACCTGTAAGTAAGATTTGATTTATTTTTTTTTCTTGTTAATGAGTAGCAGGAAGTGACACAAACTTCTGTGAGATATGTTGGAGTAGTATCAGAATCTGTGTCCCTTTGTCATTCTGATGGTTTTGGATTTGTTGGTGTGGTTTTTGTTTTAAGTGTAAAGCTTACTGAAACAGTTAAAATGCAGATATGATAAAGAAATGGCACTGTTTCCTCCAGAAAAAGTTCTCAAAGGAGTCAAGCTATCAAATTATTCTGCTTCACAAGTGTATACAAGCAGCTTTCAGTGATGAACAATGGATTGTGCTTGTTACACAAACTCCCTTTTTTAAAATAGTCCTAATTTCCCAGGGCTAAGGGTTCCAAAAATCCTTTGATCTCCTGGAAAGGTTTCCTTGTTGAGTTATAAGTTGACTTGGAAACTAGCTCATACCTACCTCCTGTAAAAGCTGTGGTGCAATGTAAAAGGAAGCCATCTTTGTGAAGGGGACAGGAAATAGGCAAAATGGTTCTTTTTCTGAATTCTCACTTGGTGAGAAGAGTCCTGGTTTGTACTGTCTTTCTCACATTTGTGTGTTTTTTTGACCCCATTGTTCACATGTTTCTTGGTGAACAGGTTATTCACTGTAGAATGAGTCTGTTAAATGTTACATTATCTCATTAAAAAATGTGGCAGCTTCTCTTGGCTCTGTCATTGGGTGAAATTGGCATCAGCTGTACTTTGTGCTGAAGTCAGTGCTGTTGGTGTGTGGAGGGAATTCTTTGATCACACCACCCAGGTCAGGCCTCTAACAACATACCTGCAGTGATATGTCCAAAATGACTCTAAAGCAGAAGTTACTTTGGCCTATTTTGGGTACATGTAGGAACAGTTTCAGGTGTCAAGGTAACTTTACTGGCAAGCACTTAGCTGTGTGTAGATTAAAGGGAAGAATACTGTCTTTAGTTTATTAAAACTTAGTACATTAATCCTGTTAAACTGCTTTTCTGGATTTCCTTCTTGATGTAAATATAATCTGAGTGATACTTGAGCACCAAAGTCAATCATAAATCTTTGAAGACTTTACAAAATATACCTCCATTTTAATTCCTTGATGTTTGTACTGCAAAGAACATTGTGGTATTTTGAATGTCCCATTGAAGTGTGCACATTGTAACATCATTCCACATATGTGGGATTTGAAAGTTACATGTTCTGATTGAAGAGATGAGATCAGTTGTTTGGATGGTGGACTAAGTGAAGTTATTTGAAAGCCTTATAGTGGTATCATAATTTTTGGTTGAGTAGACTCAAAAGAATTAAAAATACATATATGGACAACAAGACAGGCTTTTCAAAAATAAAAGTTTCTTAGAAATGGCTAAGATTTAAAGACTTGGATTATGTGAAACTGGTTTGTAGCATCAACATTCTATTGTAAAAGCACTAATGAGGTGATGCCATCTCTTAATTTTATTTTGTACTCTTAAAGCATCCACCATCGCAACAGCTGGAAATACCACCTGTAGAAATGCCTCCAGAGGAGCCCCAAAACATCTGCCAGCTAATACCAGAACTAGAACTACTACCAGAAAAGGAGAAGGAGAAGGAAAAAGAGAAAGAGGAGGAGGAGGAAGAGGAGGTAAGAACTGAGTTCTTGAAAACAAACTGTAAAGAGTTTGTGTTCCCCAGCATTGTTTGACTTTGGATTCATTAAGTGGAGCAAGAAGTCTGAAGTCCTTACTTTGGAAATGATGGCCTTTGGAAATGCAGATTTTAAAACCATTCCATAACCACTTTATAAGTTGCATGTACATTCTGCTTTGAATTAGAGGATTCTCCTGTTCTCACACATGGTTGGATTAAACCACTCTTATCTGTTTATGATGTGCTTTACAAGAATATGAACTTGGTTTTATGATTCCATTTTAAATAGTTAAGGTAAATTGAGAAAAGTAGATTTTGTAAGAAAACTATCCATGTCCTAAAATGTGGTAACTGAAGTTGTTTCTTAGCCACAATATTTAATAATCTGTGTATATCAAAATTAACTGCACTGATTCTTTTTGTTTTACACCCAAAATGCGTAATTTTAAATTAGCTTTTTAAAAACATTTATTGTTGAAATAATGTATCTGGACATGTGAAGTTGCTTTCTCTAACAAGTCACATGTACAGAGAAATGGAAACTACTTTAGTCAAGATGATTTTCCTGGCAATGCAAAAAGCTGTTAGAATAGAATAGTATATTTTCAGTTGGAAGGCGCCTACAGCAGTCATCTAGCTCAGCTACCTGACCATTTCAGGATGTTGCTGGATGTGGAGAAATGTTACTTTAAAGTAGCACAGAGAAAGAAATACCTGCTGACTTAATTTTGAGAATTCAAATAATTGGCCCAACAGTTTTTCTGCAGTTATGACTGGAAACAGAGCAGATACTGCTTGCTTCTGTTGCTGTCATTGTTATTCTTCTAAATTGCTAATTTAAAATAAAGCTCTTATTTTAAAAGCTATCTATAACACATTTTTCATAAGCAAGTACTCTTCTGTGTAGGTGAGTGCCTCACAGGACATGGGGAGCTGAGTGACACATTATTACTTGTCTGTATTAATGTTTGCAAAATAAAAGCATTGTTGATACCATGTTTGGTACTAGAAATCCTAGATTTGACTGAGGTGTCTCTTCTCATTCAGCTGTCATGACTGAACTTTGTTTCACTAATTGTCACACAACATTTTCAGGTATAATCCCAGTAGCAGGCAACCTTAATACAGTACATCAGTTTACACGTGTGTCTCCCTCTGTCCTACTTCCTGCCTCTACTAGACATGTTCTGTGACTCAAATTGTCTAAATATTCTGGATTGCTGAAAAGAAAAAGCTGCAGTGATATCTAGAAATGCTGCTTTAATTTCATAGCTCAATGGATAAAAAGATTGCTGTTTTGTAAATGTGTGGGGTTTTTGTTGCTTGTAGGAAGAAGATGGCACAGGGGGTGATCAAGATCAAGAAGAAAGGAGGTGGAACAAGAGGACTCAACAAATGCTTCATGGACTTCAGGTACTCATGATAATTTGCTCTCTCTTAAAGTTGTTTTGAGTTTCCCATCAACACCTGAGTTTAAAGGTAAAGAAAGCTTTCTTTGCAATAGATACTGCAAACCTAAGATGTCAGCTTTGTGTTAGAGAGAGGGTGGAAGGGAAATCAGTTCTGTCTTTGAGGAAAATAAAATGTTTGTAATTAATTAGATCATAATAGTTACTTTTTAGCAAAGAACATTTGAAGTAAAATTATGTTTCAGCCTCTGTGTCTACATTGGTGTGAAAGCAGGAAATTAAAATGTTAAAATTACTGGGTGAGGTGGGTTGACCCTGCCTGAGTGCCAGATGCCCATCAGGAATGTTCTGTCACTCCCCTTCCTCAATTGGACAGAGGAGAGAAAAATAAAGATTCAACTTGGGGTATATTTATTTCATTTATTATGTGTCAAATAAGAGTAGTATAATGAGAAAATAAAAACTAAGTCTTAAAATACCTTCCCCCCAACACTTCCTTCTTTCTGGACTTAACTGTGCTCCTGAATTCTCTACTTCTTGCTCAAGTGGTGCAGGGGGGTCCTGGTGAGACCATCACAGGTTGTCTCTGTTGTTCTTTCCTCCTCAAGAGGAAGGACCCCTCACACTCTTCCTCTGCTCCAGCATGAGGTCCCTCTCACAGAAGGCAGTTCTTCATGAACAGCTCTACTGTGGGTCCTGCCAACAAACCTGTGCCAGCGTGGGCTCTTCTATCAGTCTGCAGATCCTGCCAGGGAGTCTGTTCCAGGGCTTCCAGGGGGGTCACAGCCTCCTTTGGGAATCCATCCACCTGCTCCAGTGTGGAGTTCTCCGAGGGCTGCAGGGGGACAGCCTACCCCACCATGGTCTTCACCATGGGTTGCAGGGGAACATCTGCTTTGGCACCTGCAGCACCTCCTCCACCTTCTTCATGACCCAGCTTGGTACCTGCTGAGTCGTTTCTCTCAGATATTCTCACTTCTGTCTCTGGCTGCAATTGCTGTTGTGCAGCAACTTTTCCCCTCACTGAGATACCTTATTCCAGAGGTGTTACTGCTATTGCTGATGGGCTCAGCCTTGGACAGTGGTGGCTCTGTCTTGGGGTGGCTGTCATTGGTTCTGTCAGACATGGGGGAAACTTGTAGCAGCTTCTTGCAGAAAACCACCCTTGTCAAGCAAACCCAATACATTGGATTTGATTGTGGTTTTAATGAAACCTTAGCACCTCTGTTTTTGTGCTCTGTTGGTCTTAAAGAAACCCAGTGGAGGTGTAGGGATAAAATAATTTTACAGGATGCTTACTCCTGTTCAGGCTAACTTGAAACCTCTCATGCTGTGATAAGCTGAATCTAAAATTGTGGGAATCTCACCTTAGCTGAGGTGCAGCATTACCTTTCAATATGTGGTATTCAGTCTGCACAGACAGATGATCTTTGTAGGATGCTAGAACTGAAGAGCTTTTTTCTGATAATTGAACACCGTTATTACACACTCTAACTTCAGTGGAAACTGGTGTCAATTTACATATAAATCTCTGTATTACTTCACGTATTCTTGGACTATCTTTGCCTTGCAGTCTAGGTTGCAGTTCCTACACCTTGGTCTCCTTACATTTTGTCAGCTCCTGAGGTTCTACTGTCACTGAAGTATTTTGATTCCAATCTCTAAGCTGTTTTTGTTCTCCAGTGTCACCCTACTTCTTTGTGAAATCTATAAGCTCCATCTCTGACAATAAAATCTCATCATTATTGTGCCTTTGTCCAGTACAGTAGATTTTTCTGGGAGGTGGGAATTCTGCTGAGTTTTCAGTAAACTGAGAGTTAGCAGTATTTTGTATTCATAAAGTTTCTTAATCAAGCAAAAACTTTACATTTCTGGAAAATGTTACTAGAGTTAAAGATTTAAGTGTAATCTGCTTGCATCTAAACAAAAATCAAACATTAATTTTAAACTCTTAAGTACCCTTTACCACACTTTAAATACACTTACATTTAGTTCAGATTACATTGTATACTCATTGAATTAAGTTAGTTCTTCTGCACACCTGCAAGAGTTGTGCTAGATTAAGATTGTTTTAAACTGTTGTGGTTTAACTCTGGTAATCTGCTAAACCCCAGCCAGCCACTTGCTCACTATGCCTTGAAGGGATAAGCAAGAGAATCTGAAGGTTAAAAGCAAGAAACCATGGGCTGAGATAGAGATAGTTTAATAGATAAAGCAAAGCTGCGTGCATGAGGAAAGCAAAATAAGGAATTCATTCACTTCTTCCCATCAGCAGGCAGGAGTTCAGCCATTTCCTGGAGTGCAGGGCTTCATTACATCTTGGCTTCTTGGAAAGACAAATGCCACAATCCAAAATGCTCACAGCCCCCTCTTCTTTCCTTCAGTTTTCATTACTGAGCGTGACATCATAAGGGTGGGATATCCCCATGCTCAGTTAGGATCAGCTGTCCTGGCTGTGCCCCTTCCAGCTTCTTCAGCACCCCCAGCCTAATTACTTATAACTCAAGACGTTTTCTCCCACCAAAAAAATAGCACCCTATGAGCTGCTGTTGAAAAAAATTAACTCTGTCCCAAACTAACCAGTAGAATTGTTGCTTCAAAATAATTTTTAAAGTATACAGATACTTAGTTGGTAACGTGGAATGCTTTTCCCTTGGGATGTTTCATCACAATTTCTGAAAAGGACTTGAGGATTATCTTTGGAGCATGCCTAGCTTTTTTCAGTTCACTCTTCCATGTCCTCAGAAAAGCATGACACTGAATGGATGACTATTAAATCTGTAGTGAGATTTGAAGTTAAGATATGTTTAATATAAAGTAGTTTGGGTTGGCCAGCCTAGTATCTTTTCATCTAGTAAATATTCCAGAGCAGACGGTTCTGTTTAAAATTGAAGACGTCAGTTGTTGTTCTAGCCAGCAAACAGATGGCTTTTCCAGATTGTTTTTTTAAATATATATATGTGTGTGTGTATGTATATATATATATATATATATATTTAGTATTCTGGCCAAGGCTTTTCAAAAATTGTAAGCAACTGAGTACTTAATTTCAGACAAACAGAGGAATTTGGGAAATAAACAGGCTTTCATTTTGAGAAAATTGTACATCTTTTGAGGAACCTTACCTTTTGAAATTTTGTTTTAAATAGATGATTATTTTTCTAGCTATTTTTATTTTGAGAAATAAGATTTTTTTGGTTCCTATTTAATATTGTCAAATGCTTGTTATCAAGAAAGATTGGCTTGCTGTTGGTGCTGAGAGAAGATCCTTGTGCTATGCTACAGTGTTTCTGGAGTATGTGACTCCACGTTTATGGGTTCAAGATTGAATTTTCACACATCTCTGGGAAGTGTACTTGGATTCATTTCGATAAGATCTATATAGGAATTTTTATGTGCATGTTGTAATGTCTCTGTCCAATGCTGAATCCTTCCCAGTCCCTCACAGTGTCCTTGGGGCCTGCCAAGAGACATTCCAGTTTGTACGTAGCTCTAATTTGTGATATCAATGTTTGTGTTTTTCAGCGAGCTCTTGCTAAGACTGGAGCGGAATCTATCAGTTTGCTTGAGCTGTGCAGAAACACGAATAGAAAACAAGCAGCTGCAAAATTCTACAGTTTCCTGGTACTGAAAAAACAACAAGCTATAGAGCTGACACAGGAGGAGCCTTACAGTGACATCATTGCAACACCTGGTCCCAGATTTCACATTATTTGAATGGTTAGACACAGCAGAGCTAGTGTTCGTTTCACTAGTGCATACATGTATTGCCCCATCTGTAGGGCCCACAAGACCATTACAGAAAATCTAGATTTTATTGTCTGTATAAAGTCCTTGGTTTTCTTTTGGGGTTGTTTTGGGTTTTGTATTTTAAACTTACCACTTAAATTTTTAGTGAAACTGCTGGGGTGGGTGGCTTGAGTTCCAACTGCAGAAACCAGACTGCTCAAGGACCCAGATGACGATTGTTGTAATAACTAAGAGCAGATGTGTGCAATATTGGTGCATGTAATGTTGAGTATCAATTAAAATGTCTTATGATGATTTCACTAGTTGATTCAGTAGTGATATTTTTAACCTATACAAGTAAACCTGAATGGCCAACCTATTGTCTGATACAAACTTTGCCAAACTTGTCTAAAACGTTCGGTCTGCTTCTCATAGTAGTGGGTTTTATTCTCCTTCCCTAGAATTTGGTGCATACCGTGGGTCTTCTGCAGCTGCCAGTATGAAAGGTAGTGCCTGATATGTCAGCTTGCTTTGTCACTGCATTTTTGCAGTCAGATTTTTGTAGCCCTTGATAATAAAGGGAAACAGGTGTCTGTGGAAAGTGCTTCCTCTACATGAGGCTATTACATACATGAAAGGGTGGAATACATGTTAAGCATTTTAGACAAAACATTCCTTTTCACTTATCACCTCATTCTGGTCCACTACTGATAATGGCTAATTACTGTTAATGAGCATCAGATAAAAACTCTGGTCATTTCATTTAAACCTCTAAGATATCAATATGCTTTAGGTTTGTTATAGCTGTATATAAACTCCAGACTTTTTAAAAGACTTCTGGATTGTAAATTATCTGGTTTTTATTAAGCAAGCATATGAAGATAAGAATAAGAGAAGCTGAACAGATTGCCTTTCTAAAGATGCTAAATTCAGATACCACCTGCAGTGAAAGGGCAACAGACTTGAATATATAGTACAAATGGGCACAGTTCCACTTAATTATGTAGTGTTATTAATGGCTCTTTGGATATATTTATGGTTTTAGTATTGATTTTTTCCAATAATGCACACTCCTGTATTCAAAGCATTTTATCAGTTTTGCAAAGTCCCGTTTGGTTCTACTCCTAAAGAATGAAGCTTTACTGTTAGACCAGATAGCACCAGAAATTATGTGAATATGTTGATTATGGAAATGTGTCTTAACTTTTTTAGGGCAAGATTATGCACACTGAAGGTTCTGGTTTTAATGTTGGCGCTTTTGAGAAATAACTTTGGGACTCCGAGATTTCAGTGTATACTCAATTGTAAAATTATGTGAATGTTTGAAAAAAATCTTGGGACTACGTGATGACCATGTTTTAATAATTCTTGGGAAAGTTAATTGTATAAAGTTACTGCAGCTTTATTTTCAACATGATGTGCCTGTAAAACCATGATTTTCCCCTTTGTAAAAAGAGACATTGTAGATAACTTGAATGTTTAATTATGGAAAAGGTCATTAGTTTCTTGTTACACATTTTTAGTCTGTTTTTGTTGCCTTTCAAGGTTAAAATTCTTGAAAATAGTTGATGCTGTTATGTATAACTTTTCTAATAAAAGTTGTGTTATAAGGTGTTATGTATTAGCTCTGTATCTTGTTTGAACACCTTTTATGTAGTAAGGACCTAACAGGTTGCTGGCTTTGGTATTAGGAGTGGAAGTGTAACAATTTAGCTCAGAGATTTGAAGCTTGAATATGTAAATAGATTTCTTGCCATTGGGAAGGAAGAGTTATTTGACTGGCCATACTGTGGCTTTGTCTAAGCATTCTGTGCTAGGAATGTCTGTGTGTAAAATCAGGGGAGGCTGTCTATAAAATGTGATTCTTCTCTATGCCAGTCCTTTCTGAATGCCAGAACATACTCAGCTTGAGTTCTTTTAAATCTACTGTTCCCTTGCTTGTAGAATTGCATGTGGGGATGTCAGTGCTTCTGTACTTAGGTGCTCTTGGTAGATCCAGACAGTTGGATGCAAGCCTATAGAATCAGTGCATCTCTCATGAACCTGCTGGGTCACCTGCTGAGCTTATATAGAGCCCAGGGTCAGGAATTCTGTTCTACATGGGCTGTCTCTGGAAGGTGAAAAACCATCCTGGATCCAATAAACTCATTTAAATCTGGGCTCCACACCAGAAGTGACTGTGTTGCTTTTGAGCTACTGTGGAAGGAGCTGGGCTGATTCTGTGTGTGGGATGTCTTGTAGATGCAGGCTGGCCTATGTTGAGCTCACCTTTACATGTACAGCAAATGTGTTCTGGAAAATCAGGACTTGATTTCTGTTCCTTGGGTTAAAGCTCTATAAGGGATGAAGTACTGGAACTCAAGTACTCAAAACTGGCATGACAGGTAGCTTTTCTGCCTTCTTCTTTTATGAAAATATCCTCATTTATTTAAATAATTGTTTTTTCTCCTTTTTACAATCCTGACAAGTTTAGTATCATTGGGAGTATAGAGTTATGTGAAATAAATATAATCTGAGGCAATGAATGCAAGATCTGCTTTGTAACATACAGGATTTGAACTACTAGTTTTGAACATGGCCTGCAATGTCATGGACTGACATTTCTTGGCAAGTGAGCTTTGCAGTAATCCACAGATCAGCTGTTGAATGAGGCTTAAGGAACAGGCAACACATTTGCTGTTTCTCCTGTATCTGCAGGAAGTGTTTCCCTACTCTGTTATTGTGCAGACAGGAGGAAATGCAGAAAGGCTCTTGGTACTGCATTTATTGTGTTTACCTTTCCATATTTTTCATGTTTCCAGTGTTCTTTCCAAAGAAGAACAACAAAAAAAGTACAGCACCTGCATTTTGTTATAGTTCCTCTTCACATACATACATGGCTAATGGCTTTAAAGGAATTGACTATAAGCATTCAGTTAGGTTTTACTAGATGAACCATTTTCCTAGCAGTTCAGTGAGTTACATCATCTACTTTTCAGAAACCAATCTTGTGAGGGATTTAGATTTGATCTATAATGTTACTGTAAAATTTATTTATTGCTGCTTTTTCACCTTTCAGGCTGGAATGTTTTAAGTGTGTTTGGCTATAGATTAGGCTGCACCAGTGAAGGGAACTAAGTGCTGTGAATGCCTCTCCTGCTGCCTGTTCCCCACTGGCAGCAGGTTTGTTCTGTCTGCAAATGTGAAGTATTTATATCAGTGGCTCCTACTCATGCCCTCCTTTCCAAATTACTCCTTTTTGGTGGCTGAAAAGGAAACAGTTCATGAATCTAAAGAAATTCTCCTGCAAGGAGATTCAGTTGTTGAATGAATTCCTGCCCTCCGTGTCTGACCACCTTGAAGACAGAGTGCTTGCTTCAGTTCTCTCAGGAGAGCTCTGTTCTCATTCCACCTGGGACTAAAAGGAAGGAAGTCAGGCAGGTAATGTAAACTACATATGTAGATTAATTAACACTCTTCTGGTGAGGATATGAGTAGAGGACTCTGTAATTCACAAGACGAGGCAGCTTCTAACAACTAAAAGTGTTGGCTGAAGGTACCACTGGAACTCACACTTCAAGATTTTAAACCAACTTGGTTAGCAGCCTTTTTGAAGTGGCAGCTGTCATGTGCAACTTTGCTTTAGTGACTTTGCAGGAGGGTCAGGTATATGGTCTGAAGGATGTTGAGCTGTGTCCATCTGCAGACACTGGATTGCCTGCCTTTTCTGCTTTGGCCTTGCCTGCTAATATGCTCCTACAACTGCAAACAAAGGAAGGCAAACCCCAAAGGGTTATTTTCCACTCCCTGTTATCCCATTGCCACACCTGTCTGTCTGGTAGTATGTAACAGGTAGCATTTGGGGAGGTGGGGGGTGGGAAGTGGGGCTCTGGGAGATTTTTGTGTTCCCAAAGCTCCTGAGTGTCCGCTACTTGTGGAACGTATTTCTTCAAGTGGTTATTTTGTTCCTCCTTTTGCTTTTTCAAATATTTTTGTTTTGTTACCCCTACAAGAATTAACTAAGCAATATGCTATGAACTTCTGCAAGATGCATATATAGTAAAAGCAAAAGGACCAGGAAAAAGATAGTCCCTATACACAATGAAGAAAGGGCAATTCTCTGCATTGCTTGCTAACCTCTAAATGTCTGGTAAAGCCACTGGACAGACCAAGAGAAGGAAGTAGAAAAAGGGAAAGTTTTTTTTTTCCCTTGTAATTCTTCCAGGAGCAGTTTTTCAGAACATTCTCAGGCAGAGTCAAAAAACAAAACAAAACAAAACAAAAATGCAAAAAAAACCAACACACAAAAAAAACCCAACAAAAAACCACCAACCCCCCCCCAAAAAAAAAACAACTCATCTAGGGTAAAATATCTGTATTAGCCAAATGCTAATGTTAATGTTGTGTTATAAGTAGAATAAAGTGCCAGAAACTTTCTGGGAGAACTCCCTCCCATTTAATTTGGCCCTAACTATTCTGCAGCAGCCAGGAAAGATAGAAGTAGTCTGGCTGTCGTGAGCAACGTCTCCATGTTCTTCCCTCCCCAGCCCAACTTGTTTTCAATAAAACTTTCTAATGTAGCCTGAAACTAACACTAGGTAATTGAGGACTGTGTGGTTGACCTTTAATCAGGGATGTTTATAAACGTTTGACATAGATCAAGAGTACATGTGATGAGAAACACAGATTTGCTCGTGACACTTGGCATCCTTCTGGAGCAGATGGGGTTTAAAGCCACTAACTCCATGCAAGGACTCCTAAATTAAACCATTCTGCTACTCTCTTGGAATACTTTCCCCTTTCCTGCCTTGCAGTGCCCAGGTAGTGCTGGCAACTATTGGTGCAATTTAGTTATCTAGGTTCAGGGATGGTGGGAACTGATTCAGGGCAAAACCCACCAAAAGAAACATGTTTTTTTCCTCCAACTGGATCAATTCCTACATCCTGTGCACCGGGCAGCCATACAGAAACTCATGCCAGCATAATACAAGAAGCACCAGGCAGAAGAATAGAGAAGGGAGAGGATGAGGATTGCTTTTTTGGATGGCTGTGCCAACTTTACATGTGTGTTAAATCAGCCTGGGGAAATTATTCACAATAATGCTGTTTGAAATTGGGAGTCCCAGCCCTGGCTGAAGCTGGTGGATTGGCATATTTATCGTCAACTTGCACACCAGTGCTAACATTCTGCTTTTCCAAGGCAGAAGTTAAATCTTCTCCCTCAAACTGGGTATTTCTGTGACAGAGCTCCAGCCCAACCTCTGCCAGAGGATGTGTCTGCAGTAGCTTTCTGTTCATTTACTGAAGGTTAATGTATCCACTCCTCCTGGTACTTGAGAGTAAGCCAGGAGTCAACGTGCGCTTCACAGGCAGCGTGTACCACAGATCACAGAAGACTGTTAGCTCTGAAATAAATGAATTGGAACACCAGAAACTGTTCCACTGCTGAGCGTTTTTGCAGAGAAGTTCAGCTAAATCTGTTTTTGTGCAAATTAAGCTGCTTCTCGTATTCCTTGACTGCAGGACTGATCTCCAAAAAAAGAAGTGCTGATGTTTAAGGAATCAAGAGACCACAGGCAATGTGAGAAAACATTAGAGAAGCAGCTTAGCGTTTGGATTTAAAAGTCAGATTTGATACTTGATGTAGAAATGTTGCTCTGATTGGTCAAGTATCTGATGAGAGGCCATGAAAATAAACTAAATGTACCATTTTGCATTTTGTAGTTACATGAACACAAACTTGCAGCTACTCTTGCTGATGCTCAGGGAGGCAGCAATGAGCCAGAAAAGGCATGGAAAGGTTTGTTATGGTGGCAGCTCCTTTGCAACACAAGCTGCAGGTTTTCCTTGACGATTTCTCAAAAGCAAAATAAGTGTGGAGGACACTGGGTGCTTCCAGTCCAAATTTTCATCTTCAGATCTGTCAGAAGCCATTCCAGTTTGCTGATAATAGTTGGCTGCTCCCCATGCTGTGGAGTGGGGCTGGTATCTCTGCCACCTTTCTCACTGAGCTTGTGGAATTACAGGCTGGCTATGCTGGGAGATGAGAAGGTAGCCCTAATGCTAAAAAGCTTTAAAACCAAGCCCAGGGGGGACAGACCTGATGAATGAGAGAGGATTGTCTCAGGAATACTTAAACCATCCCTCCCGTCAGCATCAAAACCACTCCATGTTGCAGCCACTGTCATTCCCCTATCTTGCTTGTGCTGGTCCCTCGGCAGGGCTGAGATGACCCTCGGAGCATTGCAGATGTTTGGCAGGTTTCACTGAGTACCAACGAGCTGCTTTTGATGAGGCACAACTCAGCAAGAGGCTCAGTCTCTGGTGCACACAGCTGCAGAGCAAGTTTTCAGTGCAGCCTCTGCTCCCTGTCCTGGTGGCCAAGAGCTGTGCCCTGCAGGGCTGGTACAGATCACTCCCAATGCTCAGAGCTGGGGAGAAGGAGGCTGAGCCCACCTCGGGGAGGAGTGTTAGGTCTAGCTCGACAGGTTTACCTATGACCTTGCCTAAAATTATCTTCCATTTATGGCAGGCTTTGTTCTTATAGTCAGTAAGTGCTGTTTCTGTTAGGAAAAGACTTTTCTGGTGCAGCATGATGTGCAGCTCATTCATGCCCCGAGGGAAATACAGCGGGTACCAAGTCCAGCCAGATGTTCTGGGCATACATATAGAGGACCCAAAAGACTGTCACGCCCTGAGGGCTGGACTGGAAGTGAGAGGACTGTGGGTTTTCATTGCAAATTATGTGGAGGCATAAGGTCTGCCAGCAGTGGAGATGGATTCAGCGGGAGGAGAGCCAGGGCCTGCAGTTCAGCTGCTGGGACAAGGATATGACAGTAACCTGTCTGTCCAAAAGATCCACCACAGGTACAAACATGAAAGTGCTGTCCATGCAGTGCTTCTTCAAAACCCCTCTCCATTTTCATGATCCCCAGGGCCCAGTTTTTCTGCTGTAACAGCGAGTTTTCTGCTTAATTTTAGGGACAAGACTTTCTCTGTCAGAGGACAAGATTTCTGGAATGCAGGCTGTGTATCCTCATTCTCTATTGTAAAGCAAAGCACACTTTTACCTCACATGCAAATAAGGCATCATTAGTGGAAAAATACAACCAAAGCATGCTCACCATACTGGAAAGAAACACAAGATTAGTCCTGCTCTTTGGATTTTCGTGGTTACATGCTCCTACCTCTTAAATGTGACACTTCTGCACTTCTGTTTTTCAGCTAGTATGTGTGGGTTTATGTAACAACTAAAAAACAATTATTTTTTAAACCTAACACAATCTTCCTTACGGGAAGAGGGTCTGGGTTGCAAAATGCCTGGATACATGGCAATGCAGTATGTCTGATTTATAACTTGTCACCTGTGAAGAAAATGGGCATGGGTGTCAACATGTGTCTGGTTGAGGAAGTTGGCACTATTTGAGAAAAATACCACAGCTGTTGGATTCCTGTAGTGTAGTGACCAGCTAACACATAATTTCTGAATACACAGGTAAAAACTTTGGCCTGAGTGTTCTTCTGTCCAAAGGGAAACCAGATGCTCTTATGCCCCAGATCTCATGCTCAACCATGAGCTCCCTGACAAACTCAGGGTTTGCCTGCTCTATAGGAGCTGATGTTTTCTACAGGGGAGTGCTGTGCAAGGACGTGTGTGTGAACCCCTCCAGGAATAACACTTGACAAGTCCCCCTGACTACAAAGAGCCCACTCTCCTTCCCCTCCAGCAGGGGATTTTCCTGCTGGAAATCCAGGTGGTGGCAAACTAGGCTGAAGCCCATGTGAGAGGACCCTGTGAAGATGACTGAGGTGTGTGCCCTGACATTTCACTCCTACATCTCCTGAGCACACTGCATCTGTGGAGGAAAGGCAACACTCTGTTCCCCATCACAGCAGGACCTGCTTCTGCAGAGGTGAGGAGTAAGGAGGAGAGAGCACCTCTGATCAGGAGCCTCACAGTCAGGACAAAGTCCTTGCACTCAAGTCACTGATGCACAGTGTCACAGTTTAACACTGGCCTGGCAATTAAATGGAATGACAGATGCTCTCTATTAATCTCTCTCTCCTCCCTGATAAAGAAAGGAGAGAGAATAAGAGACAGAGACTTATGGGTTGGAAACTAAACTACACAACTTTATTGAAACAGTAATGATAAATAGGAAAAATTACTAAATATATACAAATATACAAATATACGGGAAAATCGATACCACGTTCCTTCCCCCTTTTCCCCCAATAACTCTCACATCACCACCGAGGCTGCAGGGCAGCCCTGGGAAAGTCCAGGCTGGACTCCTGGGGTCAGCAGCAGTCGGGAACTGGAGGCAGGAACACACAGATATGGGCTGGCATGGATCAGGAGCACAGGCAGATGAACAGATGGAATCCTCCCAGAGTGCTGAAGGAAAACAGGCAACAGGCGAAGAAGGGAAAGCAGGAAGGGCAGGAAGGGCAGGAAGCTGGCTTGACCCTTGTGATCCCTCAAATTTATACTGAGTATGACGTGTGTGGTCTGTTTGGTCAATTCTGGCATCTATCTTGTCCGTTCCCCCCCAAAGGAGGGCTGTGGGTGGGACCTCTTTATTCCTTCTGGAGGGTAAAATGTTCCTCAGAGCTGAGCAGTGTCCTTGGCTCTGCACACCAGTCTCTAGCAGTAACTACAAACATCGAGTGTTATCAGTCCCAGAAGCAGACACTGTCTGAGAAACTCGCTGTTAATTTCAGCAAGTGCTGCTACTTACAAGAGACATAGCTGAAAGCAAAAGCACAAGACAGAAAATCAGCTTTATCCTGGCCCAAACCAGGACACACAGTTAGGTCTACATCACTTGGGTAAGACTTAGAATACCAGGACAAGGCCCATTGCCAAAAAAGACATCTTATGCTTTATAGTAGGAACGTGAAAGCAATGCAGCTTCTATGGAAAAATCAAGCTGATTCCACCTGAAAGTTACACAGATGTGAGTAATGAATGCTCATCCATTACCCTTCTCCATCTACTGCAATGGAGAGGTAGCACCAGGTTTTACATTTGAAGAGGTAACTTAAGATGTTACGGTAAATTTGGGACTACCATTTAAAACAAAAAATAAAGGTTTAAGGTCATTGGACTAGCCTGATACAAAAACTGCCTGTTATTTGAAAACTTCAGCTTATTATCCAACATTATCCAAAATAGTGCCATACCAAATAGAGAATAAAGAAATACAGTTTAACCGAAAGGTACAGCTAGCAATAAGGGATTATGTTTGTGAAGTTTGATTGCAGAAAATACTGTCTCATAATCAGACACATCATCACCACGATATGCGTTATGTACGTATTTAAAACACATCCTCCTATAACCAGCTTCTAGATACCAGTTAAATATAGTAGAAGCTAGCATTTAAAATAATCCCTTTCAGAAGTTTGTTCATATTATTTTTCCTCCAATCAGGTAAATTAGAGCTTCTTTTTCAGGCTTAGTAGCACAGTAAAGTTTGATAGGCATGAGTTCTTGATGAAAGCCATGTAACAGTGGGCAAAAGACCAAGAAAAAAAGATTTAAAGGAGTTAATTTCCTGCTGACTGAAGGATGTGTGTGAGGTCACATGTATTTATCTTTCATTGTGACTCCATATTTCCTTCTAGATGAGGAATAAAACTTGTCTTCATGGCATTTCTGCACAGGTATTTTAATTTTAGACCTCACTGTAAAAGAAGGGCCAAGAATTTAAGCAGTCCCGGGAAAGATCTTAAACTCTTGCAATATTTAAACTGCTATGAGGTGGAAACAGCCCACAGAAAAATGTCATCAGCTTTCTGCTACCAACCTAAATACCTGTCTGCATGGCCACTGAGGACTGAGCTTACCTACTCCCTCCACACATGGATCAGTCTCACAGAGCCAGAAACCTTTCTCAGAAAAAGTCTTTCTCAGAAATCACATTCCTGAATATTCTTTTCATGAATCCACAACTGTAGTCACTTGGCTCTCAGTTATTTTTCTCCACTGTTGGCAATTTGTTTTTTCCCCCAAATGTTCATCTGGCTCTGCTTTACTTAATCATGGAGTCTCCCAAAGGTCTGCACTAATGAGTTTTTGTATTTGTATCATATGCTTTCTCTGCTATGGAGAAATTTAGTTGTATAAAAAACAGATTTTGAGGCTCTTTCTACTCTCTTCTTTTTCTGTCCTCAAATCTGAAAGGTCTTCTTGCTAGAAGAGGCTTCCTGAGTCCCTTCACCCCACTAGGTAGAATTAGACCACACCTTAACAATGCTTCTGTGTAATTTAGATTTGTGGCAGAACTTGAAAGTAATTGTCCAGTTCTTTCTCAGTTTGGATTTAGGTTAACCAGGGTTGTCCTGAGCTTTAATTTGAAATCCCAGAGGTCAAGATCATCCACACACTCAAAAAGTGGTGACAGCTCTGGATGACAAGAGGCTATTGAAGGAGCTGTAGTCTTCAAGGTATTTGCAGCCAGAAGGGGGAGAGAAGGGCTGCTCCTGAACAAGGGGACGTTTTAGAAGGTTTTAGGAGACTCGAGGAAGCTGTAAGATCAGCACTGGAATACAGACCTCCCAGGAAAGGCAAAGCCAGCTGCCCTGGAGTTAACCACAGCTAGCAAAGGGAATCACACAAGCTACTCAACTGATACAAACAACTTGTTAAGAGCTAAATATCTCAAACAGAGAATATAAAATCTCATTTTAAATTATCCAGTTAGGAAACAGTTTAGCAGGGAATGTTCTTTACAAGAAAGCCTCTGGAGGACTATTATTCCCACCCATTTTGGCAATTGCTCTCTCTTCACTCCCATAAATTCCCAGAACAGGGAACTCTTGAACAGATCTGCTATCAACAGCAACACTTATCTTAGTGAGGCATCACAAATCCAGCTTCAGCAGCACAGAGTTCCCTCCAGCATTTTACTCATATGAATCACTTTGTTTCCAGTTTTCCCTTGTAGATACAAAGGAATCAGTGTTCAGATGAAATTCCAGTTTTTAGACTGCCCATCAGGTTGAAATTGCACCTGAGTGTTGTTTGCTAATCTGGGTCCATGCACAGACAGTTCTCGAGTACAAAATGATATTCATTGGCCAAACAGAGGGCCATAGGAAAGAAACTGGTGCTTTTGATCCTAAGAGCAGCAGGAAGGAGGACATCTGATTCCAGTACAGCTGTGTCAGGAAACTTTCTGGGCATGGAGCCATTCATGCACTGTCTATGGATGAAGTACAAGAAGATGCTGACTGACCTGAAGAATGCTGACAAGGATGGTGGTGTTGATGTAAAGTTGGGCAGGACAAATTGTACAGAGGAGTTCCTGTTGGTGGCAAAACAGATTGGTTGAGAAGAATTTTGGGGAGGACCAACAGCTTTCTTATAGTAAAGGACTTTTTTTTTTTTTTTTAATTTTTATTTTTGTTACGGTACCAGATTAACACCAGCATCCTTCAGAAAGTGACAATTTTCTTTGTCTGGAGACCGCCAGTTCTCAGCCTGTTTGTTACTGGAGGCTCAGGCAGCTCTGATGCCCTTTGTTACCACCCCAGAACAGCATCCAGGCAGCAACCTCCTTAGCAGTGGTGCCAATTGCAGCCCCTCACACAGTTGTGCTGGACCTGCCTTGCATCCCTTTGTGCACTGGGGTGGGGATCTCAGACTGGCTTGGTGCTGAGTCCAAGAGATGAAGTACACCTGAAGCTGAGTGGTGCTGTCCTGCCCTCCCTGCTTTGCAAATCCACCGGTAAGTTTGTGTTCCCACCAGGGGATGGCGTTTTACCCTGAGACATCACCTAACTTTCAGGCAATGGTATCAAATCTTAGCTGATTATCTAGGCACTGACAGAAGAGCTGAAGATAAAACTATGTCCCCCAAGACACCCATTCCAGTTTATCTGCCAAAACTCCTGCTATTACATTATTTTACAGCATTTGAGATTTTTGCCAGGTGTTTGTCACATGTATTTTTTCAGTTGCTATGGATTTTCTGATTGGCTACTTTGTTTTTTTTTTCTTTTGCTTGATGCTTCCCACTGTTCAGGATGCTTTAATGTAAACACCGGGCTTACCTGTAGGTTGTCCCCTAATAAACCTGATTATCAGTTATACAAGCTCAGATTTTTCATAAGCTGATCAGACTTCTTGAAGCAGACCAAAGTATGCTGTGCTAATGTCTGAGAAGAGCCTCAATCAACTTTTATATCCACTTTCAAAAAAACACAATTTTCTCTGAAAGACCTGCCTAAAACATTTGTCTCCCAGCTCAAAATATATTTCTGAAAGTAATAAAATTTTCCATTATACCAGCAAAGTAGATATTAAATTTTATTTCTCTGAGTATCAGAAGTTCCTGTCCCTCAAGGGATGTCTTCTATGTATCTTTGCAAACTTAATAAACGAAGTACAATGAATTCAACTGATGTCCCACCTTCAAAGCAGGGTTATTATAAAACTGGGGGAAAAGAATCTTCCTACAGTAAGTGGAATAATAAAAAAAATATATCTCATGTTCTTGAAACACTCAGAAATTTCTGGCAAAAAATAGGACAAGGTATTTTACTTCTGTGCACGTAATTGTAAGGGCAGCTTGCCATACACTTCACTCATTTAGATAAAACATCCCTGTGATGGATGACACAACTATATAAGAAAAGAACAGAGCCTTGTGATAAATTCAACTTGCAGCATTGACCTACTGTCTTTCTAATACTCTGTCTCCTTGGGACTTTCTAATTTCAGGCGTCCTGGCCTCCTCAGCTCTGTCTCTGTTCTCCTCTACTTTTTTTCCTTTATCAAATTCAAACTACAGGACAAATGTTTCTTTCTTTTCACTCATGTATGGACATCTCACCTGCTCTAGGCCCAAGATATCTGAAAGTCTATTGAATTGGAAATGTTGCTACATGTCGAAAAAAAAATAACTCTGAGATAATGTGGCATCTTGTCACATTAAGCAAAAAACTGGCTGAAATGCCAGCACTTTGAAGCAAGTGGAAATTTCACCATGGGATTCATTAAAGTTGATGTTTCAGTCCTGGAGTTTGGGATGTTGGAGCTGGGATTTTCTCAGAGGGGGTGAGTCTATGGTCTTTGCCAGAAACACTGGTGATCATGTCCCACGGGAGCCAGTGCTGTGTCACCCTGTGTGACTGTTCACTCGAGCTCACCACCAGTGCTACAACAAACAGCACTTTCTCCTTTGCACTTTTGCTTTAGTTGGTAGAGGAGAAGGAAGTCCAAGCAGGAGCCTCCTCATCTGACCCACCACCCACACTGTGACCACTACTGCAGACAGGCACACAGAACAGTATTTATTCCCCCTGACAGAAAAATCTACCACACGCTACACAACCGATGCAATTAAAATCACAGTTCAGAAAAAGATCACCCCCTATTTTTTTGCAGGTTGAACAAGACAGATAGAAGTGTTGGTGTCTTTCGGGATTTAAAAGACACATGGGCTGCCTTGGGCACAAGCCCCTGGCTGGCCCAAGGGAGCTGGGCAGAGGACTGAGTGCTGGGTGAATATCACACTCCAATACTGATCACTATTCTGTTACTTCCTTTGCCTTTTTTGTTGTCCTGTTGTAGCTGTTCTGTGCTAGTTTTTTTCCATGCCCATGGAAATCTTCGCAGCCACTCTCCTCTCCAAGTGCTCAGGGTGGTGAAAGCAGGCAAGGAGGACACGTGTCACAACAGAAGACTGTCCTTGAATCCTAAAGTTCAGATTCTCTCTAGTCAGGCTGCCCTGCTCAACAGGTATGTTGAAAAAACTCCTGTGAGAAATGGATCTGGATGCTATCAAAGAGCAGGAATTGGGATGTTTGATCCTTCTTTAATATAAACTTAGACAAAACTGCATCTTCCTTGGACAATATTTCCATCCAGGTAAGTATGGTGGGGGTCTCTGATGTGCTCTGAGTGTGCCTCATTCTCCTCCAGTTTGTCAGAAACAAAATGTTCTTGCTGCTCAAATAAGCTACTTTGATATTCAGGCACCTCACCTGTGTAGTGGTCAGTCTGCTCACCAGCCACATGCCTAGCAGATGATGCCCAGATACCTGGCATATCTTGTCCTAACCAAACTTGCAGGCACTCAGTCCTGGATGTTGTTGAAAGCAGGATATAAAACTAGGCAGGCTCCAGGGTTTGGTCTCCTGCTCTTAAAACCCCACTACTTTCTTGAATCATAGAATCATAGAATTGGCTGGGTTGGAAGGGACCTCAGAGACCATCAAGTCCAACCCTTGATCCACTCCCACTGCAGTTACCAGACCATGGCACTGAGTGCCACATCCAGTCTCTTTTTAAATATCTCCAGGGATGGAGAATCCACCACTTCCTAGGGCAGCCCATTCCAATGCTTGATCACCCTCTCAGTAAAGAAATTCTTTCTAATATCCAACCTAAACCTCCCCCGGCACAACTTGAGACCGTGCCCTCTTGTCTTGCTGAGAGTTGCCTGGGAAAAGAGACCAACCCCCACCTGGCTCCAACCTCCTTTCAGGGAGCTGTAGAGAGTGATGAGGTCTCCCCTGAGCCTCCTCTTCTCCAGGCTGAACAGCCCCAGCTCCCTCAGCCTCTCCTTATAGGATCTCTGCTCGAGTCCCTTCACCAGCCTGGTTGCCCTCCTTTGGACCTGTTCCAGGACCTCAATATCCTTCCTGAACTGAGGGGCCCAGAACTGCACACAGTACTCGAGGTGTGGCCTCACCAGGGCTGAGTACAGGGGCAGAATCCCTTCCCTGGACCTGCTGGCCACTCTGTTCCTGATACAGGCCAGGATGCCATTGGCCTTCTTGGTCACCTGGGCACACTGCTGGCTCATGTTCAGCTTCCTGTCAATCCAGACTCCCAGGTCCCTCTCTGTCTGGCTGCTCTCCAACCACTCTGTCCCCAGCCTGTAGCGCTGCATGGGGTTGTTGAATTCCCTCCTCCCCACCTCCTCCTGCCAAACTTCAACCTGGAGAATGGATCCTGCTTCCCAGCACCAAGCCAGGGCTGGCACAGTGTTCACACCTAATGAAAATGGCACTTTCATTACTCCTAATATGATTTGCTGAACTTGAAATAGGAGTGCTTGGCACAGGAAGGTGCCTAGCAGGTACCACAGGCTAGGACAAGGAGTACTGGGACATCTCATATGTACTAAGAGGTACATCCAGGAAAAAGCTACTTGTTTCCCTCTAAAATGTCCCTCTGTGTGCAGGTAACAAAGATATGCAGCCTGAATTGTGATAGTAGTTGGAAATGTTTTAAAATCCATTTGCAGGTCACATCTAGCAGGCAGGCAGGCTGTCATCAGCTCTGATATTGTCATTTCACTTCCACTTGCTTCCATTCATGTGGAAAGATCATGGAGCACCCTGAGCTGTGATCTCCTCAGCTCTGGGTTTGGCTGTCTCCTTTCTGAGGAAGGCAATTCTCACATGTGGTTGTTTTCCAATTATCACTCATTGAGACATTTCCCCTGGTAATATTACAAAAAGAATCAGGTGAAAAGTACTTATTTACAAGTCTTTATTCCAAGGCACAGGAATACCCTATTGATCTGAGCTTTGAACTGAAACTGTGGGGACTCTTGGGAATCACATTTCTTCTGGCTGAGTTAACCCAGCCTCTTACTCTTCCATAGAAGATGATACAAAAAAAATTAAGTATCATACAATTTACTTGTGTGCGTGTGAACAGCATCATGGCTGTCCATTGCACAAGATTTAAAATAACCATATCTCCTACAACAGGCTGTAAAGTTTACACTGTATTCGGTATTAAATGGGCTTTTTTTCTAGTTACTGTTTGTCCACTCCACACCAGGCTGTGATGCAGATGCTTCCTTCATTTCAAAAGCTTAATCTTTTTGGTGTTTAATATTAGTCTGTAAAGAACTTTAGGAGGAAAGCATGGATTTTTGAAGGGATGAGTGGGTGAGACAGCAGTGCTGTGGCTTTTCTGTTTGCTCTGTCCCACTCACAAGATGCACAGGATTACCTTTGAGGTCTCTCAGCAGAGTAAGTTTGAATAACTGGGAAAAACTTGACAATAAATGAAGCATTTCCATTAGCAGAGAGCAGATGGACTTGTTCTGCATCAAAAAATAGCTCAAATATTGACAGCATTACAGTAACGTATCACATACAAGAAAACAAACCCCTTGGGACTGCCATGTCAGCTTCTAGCAAACTGTACTGTAGCCCAGGAAAAGTCACCTTCCCTCCCTGTCATCTGCTGCCCTGGCAGAGTCTCAGGGCAGGTCACAGGAGTTCCCAGTGTATCTCAGCCTCAATAGTGAGACCAGCAGGGTTTTGTCTGGAGCAGCCTTGTCATCAGCTGGGAGAAGGGAGGGAGGAGAGAGGGGTCCCTTCTGCCTGAATGTGCAGGACCAGCTCAGGCAAAAGTCCCAGTGAGAGCTGCTGAGAAGAGAGGATTTCTTTTGCTGATGCTGTGGACATTTCATGGCTCATAACCTTTGATTTTTTTTGGCAGCCACCTTTTCCTTTGCACCAGTGTGGTCAGCAGCTGTCTCTTCTTGAAGCTTGAACAAATTTGACATAATTATGCAGTTTCAGTTACTTTGGTGAGCAATTTAGCCCACGGTCTTTACACCAGCTGTTTGCACACATCTGATGGAATGATTTCATTAAAGCAGCTTCAAGCTCATTGTAGTCAATACCCCAGTTTCTTTTAAAAGTAATTGAGATGCAGTTCTTTTTCATGCTTGTAGCTTTGGAGGTTGAAATTAAGCTGCATCAACATTCTGGTAATTTGATTGTTTCTTACCCATCTTCTCATCTCTCTACATATCTTACTTTTTCTAGGCAAATTACACACTCATTGGTCCCCTTCTTTCTATGCAGTGCTTGATTCTGAAAACCAAATTCAAGAACCAACTCGCAGAGCTCTTCACCCACAAATGCATGTATTCAGCCATCCAAACAAGAGGACCAGACACAAATATCATACAAATATGTACAACATCCAGGTAAACTGAAGGAGAACACCAACACCCTTCTGACAGTGCCAAAAGGATGCACACAGTAAGTGTAGGGGCTCCCATTTTAAGGTGTGAGAACGGTAAAAAATGAGGTCCATAGGCCTGGACTCTGCTGCTTTGCTTTATTCTTGGACATTCAGTACTGGAGATTTCTGTAACAGCCATCAGAAGGAGTGCTGAGAAAGAAACAAATGATCATGCTGCATGCTGCAAAAAGCATGGGCAACCAGTTGAAAAGTTCAGTAATAGCACCAGATGGATGGATGGAAAATGCCCTAAAAATGTATGATTACTCTCCCCAGAGGCTTACAGGTGAAATTTCAATACAGTAAGTGGACTATTTCCTTATCAAATGTGACAGAAGGCAGAGGGGACTGTAAGGTACAGTACAGATATGAACTATGACCATTATTTAAAGCCACCCTACTGAATAGTCTGACAGCTGGAAATCCATCTACCAGTAAGAACAGTTATTTTGCCCATGCCTAAATCATATTCCTGGACCTTTTATACCTGTCAGTAGTTAAGTTAGAAATAATGATGTGATTCAATAGCATGTTTTTTGAAAAATAAGTAGTGCAAGAAAACGTGTCTTTTTTCCACATTCAGCTTTGTTTTCCATGCTCCTTTCTGTGTCGCTCTCTCCATATTATATGAGGGACTTACGCTAATCTGAAGGAAGGATCAAGTGACCTGGAAATACCTTATTATAAATTACATGTGTACTTGGGCTTCTGACCCATGGAGAAGTCTGATGGTGTGGTGGATTTTATTGAAGTGGGATTTATTGGAAACAATAATCAAGGGAGCTTACTGTTAAGGCAGTAAGGGTTTATCTGCTACAGTTTTGCTAAGTTAATTAAAAATGGAACAATCCCATGATTGCATCAGGGTTCCTATTAAGACTAAATCAATAAACCAAAGGGTTCAAATCATAGAATCACTAAATTAATGCAGTGAGTAACCAAACTCTAGTTTGAGGCTGGCAGTGGAAGGAATTACTTTGTGTTTCAAGCTCTCATGAGGGACGGAATTGAAGGAAAAGCCAGAATCCTTTCCCTCTGAGGCTGCAGGCTGCAGTCTAACCAGCACATGAAATTATTTACCCAGTGAAGAAACATTTTGGTTTTAGGCCTGTGCCAAGGAAAAGTTGTAATCCCATCCTGTTTCATTTTGAGGAAATGCAATTTTGAGAGTTCTCAGCAGTTCTGCTTTAACATGGCTCTTTTGTTCTCAGCTGCTGCCAGCAGTTATGGGTTAACTGTTCTCTCTGAATACCACAAACACAAGAAGTTTCACCCAGAGAAGAATAAAAGCTCCTTCTAAGAGGTGCAGAAGAAATGATACAAATTGAAGCCTGCTGCCCCCAGACCAACTGTTCCCCTACCCAGCCACTTGTTCCCATCAGCAAACTGCCAGGCACTGCTGTCCTTCTGACCAGGTTGCCTTGGAGAGGCAGTCCACTATTCTTCTTAATACCTCCAGAATTCTGAATGTTTATTCCTGTATAAAACATCCATCAGATTGCTTGTAGCATGCAGAAAACTGCTTGTGAGGATGTCAAGGAGCAGCATCCCTCCAGACCTTCTGGACTGTGTCCCGTACAGGGACCCTCCCTGCCCGCTACTCATCCAAATAAATGGCAAGAAGCCAGAGCAATTTGGAGTAATCATTTTATTTTATGCCTGTTTCATTTAGTTTCCTGAAAATTCAAGCTGTCTGATTGCTCAGAAGAGAGACCTCAGTCTCCTTGCTATGGCTTTCTTGCTTCTGTCTTTATCCAGGCAATTTCAGGGAAACACAGCCTGTAAAACTAAGTGCTAGACTCTGTCTCTTCTCGAGACAGAGTAGTGCAAGGAAAACAGTGAGCTCTTACCTGTGGAGGTTTAGCTCAGGTTTTCTTGGTGAAGTTCTGAGAGCCATGTTTTTAAAGATGCTTTCAGATTTCTAGTATTGTCTTTACAGCTGATTTGTAAAACTTTTGCATTTCTATCCTCTAACTCTGATCATTGCCTTTAGAAATCAGGTCTAGATTTAGAAATCAGGTAATGTTTTGAGCAAGTGAAAAACTGACCATTTCCCTATGCTTAGCACCTCCCTACCGTGACACTAAACAGCCCACTGTGCAATGTGTCCTGGGTGGTCACTTTTCCTATGGATACCCATTTTTGGTGTATGGCTTCAGTTGAGAGGATGGCCATCAGATGAGCACTCTTTTTTAGTGTTTATTAGGATACTATGATAAGGACAAGACAAAGAAGCCGAAATGCTGTAAGTTTTACCCCTTGCATGTAAACTGAAAATATTATTTCTATCTGTGCTTCCTTGTGTTTAACACACCTCTTCTACTGAGGTCTGCTGTCACAGGTACAGGATAGTGAGAGAGGGTCAAATGCTTCTTAGTCTGATGTGATCAGTAATCAATATAATTCCTGTCCAGACACAGCGGGTCTTGTGTGGTCACTGGATCATACCAAACAGTTAGAATAACTAAATCACTTCTTCCAGATGAAAAAACTTTTATAGGGTAACGACTGGGCGATCAGCCTGCTGGGCATAAAAACATCACATCTGGCAGAGCATGAGGGTTGTGCATTCACCACATAACTCTAGAGGGCTGGGCAAGCAATAGTATCCCTACCATAGACTTCTATGGGACAAAGGAAAAATACACAGGCAGGCTAGTGTGCTTTACTGGATTTGACATCTCTTTAATGAATTAGAAAAAGTCCATGGTAAATTCATTAAGACTTTTCCGTGGAGTTCTCTAACCAGAGTCCCACAGCTGGGATTTAAAGGTCTTGAGACAAGATGTAAAAGTTTTCCCCTTGGATGAGGCCCAGAGAGCATACTGTAAAGATAAATGCATACTTCTCATCCTCTCTCCCTCTCTGTAAAGCATTTAGACTTAGATCTTCCCTGCAGATAAACTGGCATAGTTTCACTCATTGCAGTAGAGCTGCAATAATTTATGGAGGGCCTATGCATTTTAAATCACGTCAGTTATGGCAAAGACAGAGGGGATGCTGCAGACCACAGTCCCTTCTGAAGGACCACATCACCTCCAGCTCCCCGTCCCCACCTGACTGCTCTCCCCATCTCCACTTTAAAGGCAGGATCAGTGGAGGTTTTCACACCCCCTAACACCCTGGTTCTGACCTGGGGACAAGAAGTGGCTGAAGGAACAGAGCTGCAGCCACAGATAGCAGAGTGCCCATGTGTCCATCCTGGACAAGCAGTGTGATCCAACTCATTTCACCCAGCTCAGGCAAAGTTAAGGCTCCTTAGGAACTCCCTGTTGCTTCTGCAGCCATCCCCAGGGTCCTGGGGGGGCTCAGGCTGCCTCACACCACTTCCACTTCACAGCCAGGGCTGTGTTCAGCCTGGCCTCGCAAATTCCCCACAGCCCTCCCCTGGAGTCTTTGCAGGCTTTGGGGTTTCCATTTAGATGCCCTCTGAAGTAATTAATACAGAGGGCAGTATGCTGGTTCTGCAGAGCCCATTAATCACTTTTGCTGAGACAAGGGGACTGTTTGTCCAGAGTTTGCAGAGATTATCGCCCTGGCTCCGGGATTTGTCACGTTGCATTACTAATGATGTTTTAGTGAGCTCCTCAGTTCCCAGTGGGCCACAACCTGTCTAAGGCAAAGTCAAATATTGTTGAGCAGCAGAGGTTTCCCAAGAAGAAGCTTATCTGTTCCAGATTGCTTGATTATATAAATAGAACTTTGATATAAAATACAAATGCAATTAATTCCTCAAGGGTCACATTTGATAACGGCACAGAAATTAATCTTCAGCTGCAGAAATAACACTGGAGTCAAGTAAAAGCCTGTAGAGATATCCACTATCCCACCAAAAATATTGCTTTATTTTCCTTTTTAAAAGAAATATATTATTGTTCTTGTAACCTACTGAGATTACTTACTTGAAAATGCTTTAATAGGGATTAATTCATTAGCAACTGAAGATAAGGGCACAGCAGCCATAGAACAGCAGACCCGCAAGCACTGCCCTGCATGAGTGGGAGGCTGAGCCAGCTCTCAGATCCACTTTTATAGCCACAATCCAGTAAAAGGATGAACCAAGATTGAATTGAACAAAGTAATTCAATGTGCCTAAATACTCTGGTGTGAGGTAGTTTCCTAACACTGTCAGGGAGATTGTTGCAGACAAGAGGTCATTTCCCAGGGGTGACTGGGAAGCTCTGATGTGATTCTACGAAGAGACGTTGATCAGAAACCTGGAAACACTCCTGGAAAAGTTTACCAGCAGGACAAGCAGATATAGACAGTCATAAAGCCCAGAGCATTAGTGACAAGTAAATGTTTTCAAGACTATAATCTGCATTTTTCACCAGTTTTTTCAGCATTCAACTGAAGACCAGAATTTCCAGTCTTAAGCTTTTTACTTAAACTTAGTAATTTAGATAGACTTACAGTCAGTAATAATTAGTGTTATATATTTCTCTTTTAGGTTAGATGTTCTTTTTTGGGTTCAATGTACCTATACATGTAAATGAATCCAGTGCCTTCCCCAAGGCCCAGGTGGCAGCTCTGTTCAGGTCACTGTTAGTACACCTCATATGCCTATGAAGAAGATGGATGCACCTAAATACCATGAGTTTTTCTGTGCCTTTCAGAGAGGACAGAACCTGGAAAGAGATGGAGGACTGAGAGAAAAGGGGGAAGGAGGTGCAAAAGGGGGGATCTGGCTTTGATGCAGAGATGTTGGTGTAAGGGTATATATTAAAAAAGAGATATACTACACAGGTGAGTAGGATACCAAGAGAAAGCCAGGGACTGGGGCACAGTTTTGGCCCAGTCATGGAAAAAAATGCTGAGAAAGCCATCAGAAAATAAAATAAATTTTAAAATGTGAAAACAAGGCATTAGTCTTCTTCAGAGTAATGGTACCAGATTTGTTTGTGGTGGAGATGAGCTTGTGTATAAGAGAAGGGTAGCTAAAAAAGCCTTAATAAATGTAGTTTTAAAAAGTATACACAAATGAAAAGTTTTGGTATTTAGAAGTCTGGCAATTAAGTGTTTTGAGCAATCCTAACACTTGCAGCTTGAGTCAGCTAGCTACTTCAGAGACTTTTGGAAGGCACAAGTGAACAGATGGTGTGTTTGTGACACCATCAGGTAGTGGGCAGTGAATTTCAGTAAACTGGCAAGTACCCATTACAAATTATTCCAAAGCAGATAATTAAATATGTTATAAATAACAACAACAACCTAAAATTTTAAAATTCTCAAGGAAGGAATGACAGGAAGAAACAACTTCTTCTTTTGTTCTTTTTTTTTTTTTTTTCCAAGTGAATTATACAGCCTTATTTCTTACCTTTCCCTAGTCCATTACACACAGAGATCAATTAAAAATCTAATAAATTAAACATCCCTCAGATATTCTACATAACTGAAGCTAATTGTGTGCCATCTTGATATGGTTAAGCATATGCAAAAACAATGTTTTAGTACTCAATAGCATCAAGAAATAAATAGAGACTTGAAATCAAGTCCCCTAGACACCACGGAAAGCCAGATAGGTGGAAAAACCTGATTGGCACAGGGCACTGGTTTGTATGAATGCCATATCCCCAATTTCCTTTTTACTTTTACTATTCTCAGCTCAGAAGCTTGGCAGGCCCACCTGGGTTGTGATATCTTGGATTTTTTGTGCAAATTTCTCTCTGACTCAAGCTTGACACCAGTGGTATTGTCCTTGTTCAGGGCAAAAATAAATCAGACTTTTTTTCCTAGAGATACATAAATCTTACAGATTTTTTTAATATTCAGGTTAATTAATAAAAAAATCTAATATAAACAAGCAAGTCACATCCTCAAAACTCATTGTGGATACTGAGAGGAAGGGTCTAAAAATGGGAGAGAAATACAAGCACAGGACTTGGGGGAAGATTCCAGATATGGAAATGCAGCCATGTAGACACTGAAGACTACAAGAACCTGGATAGGGCATGCAGAGAGGCAGTCAGGAGGGCTAAGGCTCTGCTAGAACTGAAATTGGCCAAAGATATCAAGAACAACAGGAAATGATTCTTCAGATACATGTTCAGTAAGCTGAAGCACAGCTTCAGAACCATTCACACAGAACCATTGCTAAAAGGAGCAGAGAAACCAAATGCAAAACCAAATGCAAAAAGTTGTGGAGATCAGGGGATAGCCGGGGTGACTGGAAGAGCATAACTCACATACCCATCCACAAGAAAGGTCCAAAAGAGAACCCAGGAAACTACAGGCCCAATAGTCTTACTTTAGTCCCTGGGTGAGTAAGGGATGGAGTCCTGTTGAAATGTATCAGGTGATTAGGAAAAACCAGCACAGATTTAGCAAAGAAAAATGATGCCAGACTAGTCTGATTGCCTTCTGCAATAAAATAACATCTTCTCTTGACATGAGAAAGTAATAGATGTTGTGCACTTAGACTTCAGCAAAATGTTCAACACCATTTCAAACAGCCTCCCCCTACAAACTGGCAAGGGTCAGATTGGGTGGGTGACCTGTGAGCTGGGCAGGGATTTGGCTAACAGGCTGCACTCAGATGGTGGTCAGCAATGGTCTTCACTCAGGCTGGCAGCCTGTCACAAGTGGGGATTGATACTGGGTCCCAATTTTTTCAATATCTGCTTAAATTATCTGGGTGATTGGTTTGAAAACACTCTCAGCAAGTCTGCTGATGACACCATACTGGGTGGTGAGACGGACATGTGAGGAGGAAGATGTCAGATGTGTGTCATCTTACAGAGAGATCTGGATAGGCTGAAAGAACAGGCAAGCAAAAACTCCGTGAACATTAACAAGACAAGTGCACCTGGGTCAATATAACCAAAGAGCCCTTTACAGGATAAGACCCATGTGGCTGGGGAGCAGCATTGCTGAAAGGTTCTGGTAGACCACAAGCAGAACGTGAGTCAGCAGTGAGCCCCTGCAGCACCAAAGGCAAATCAGATCCCAGGCTGGATCAAAAGAAGCTTTACAGCAGTGGCAGAAACATGGTCATCCCACTCCACTCAGCATTTTTTAGGCCACAGGTGGAGTACACCATCCAGTTCTGTCCCTCACAATCCAAGAAAGATGCAGACAGACTGAGAAGGGTCCAAAGAATCATAAAAGTTCAAAGCGGTCCAAAGATTATCAAAGGGCTGGAGAATGTGTCCTGAGGAAAGACTGAAGGAGTTAGGTCTTTTCTCCCTGGAGAAGAGAAGGCTTTGGGGGATCTCATCACTGTATCCCTGTATTTAAAGAGTGGCTACAAAGATGACAGAGACTTTCCCTTCACAAGGACCCACATGGAGAAGACAAGACTCAACAGGAACAAGTTGCAGTGGTGCAGCTTTCATATCAATATTAGAAAGAAATTTCTTACAGTAGGAACAATCATTCAGTAGAATGACCTCTCCAGGGATGTGATGGAGTTCCTATCACTGGAGGTTTTTTAAGATGTCATTGAACAAAGTGTTAAATGATGTCATCTCATCTTCCTTTCCTATGAAATGTTGGATGAGATGATCTTTCAAGGATAGTTTCAGTCTGGGGTGCTCTATTATTCTATTCTATACAAATTACCATTTACATCTTAACTTTAGGGCACAAGGTAACAACCATAAGTCTAGTGCATGACAGTTTTATTTAGGATTTATCATGTATTGGGCAGACACAATGCCCTTACAACAGTGTCAGAGAAATGGACAGTTGACTTGTCTGTAACAGTGATTCAAACCTCAGAAGAGCTTGGGGTGCTCAGGAAAATATTTACACCATCATTCCATGGGTGAGAAGCCAAGATGTGTCCAAGGGCAATGGCATTCTGCTGAGGCACCTGGGGAGTGGGTGGCAAAGCAAGAGCTGCATGCAGAGTTCCTGTCCTGGGCATCTTCTCACAAGACTCATCCGGTCCACACTCTTCCTCAAAGAACATCCAGCAGAAAGCAGAGACATTCTGGTCTTCTTAAGTGGTCTTGAGCAAGTTGAAATCTTTCATGTCAGGTGATGCTCTTAAGTGCTACAGACAACACTTTCACATGGAAAAGAGAAGAATGAGTGGAAATATCATAGAGGTCTGTAAAGTCACAAGTGGCATGGGAAGGCTGACTAAAGAATGACTGCTTAATGTTTCATCCTTTACAAGGGCTAGCTGGCAGGTCCTACATTCAAAACAGACATGTGAAATCATTTTTCATAAGACGTGTTCAAATTGTGCAACTCCTTACCACAGAAAAAAACTGAGGCTTAAAGTTTACACGGTCTCAAGGAGGGACTGGACAAACTTGTGAAACAGAAACTCATTGCAGGCTGTTTCAAACAAAATATTTTTCCTGGGTCAGGAGCTCCCTAACAAATTGTCAGAAAGTTGGAACATCATCTGGGGAAGTACCAAAAAAGGTTTTGTCTATTTTCATTCTGTTCCTGAGGAACAGCTTTCAGCCTCTATTGGGGGTGTGATGATGGGCTAGACAGATTTTTGAAACATCTTGGGACAGCCCTGCTTGTATTCTTGGACGCTGACAGAGAGGTCAGGGGTGGAAGGGGGGAGCCAGGAATTCTAGAAAACTGCTCTCTTAATTTTTTCTGAAAACCTGCCTGTCAAAATGGGTGCCAATTCACAAAGTGAAAAATTTCTTTAGTGTTTCTCCAAGACAGTCTGAAAGAGTAACTGCCCTGAAGAGTCAAATCAGTAGCATCTTTGGCCCCAGAGGAAAGAAGATGGCAAAAAGATCACTCTGGATCAACTAGAAGTCAAGAGAGCAACAAGAAACTTTCAAGTCCCTTACTGAGCTTGTGGAAGAATATTAGACCTAAAAAAAAAAATAACATACCATGTTTTGAGTCATGATTTCCACAGCCAGAAGAGCCTCAGTCTATCTCCAGCTATTGTTGTGAGTACCCTCAGGAGCAATTAACTACATGGATTCACCCTATCAATAATGGCATGAATAAAGTTGCTCCTGGATGTAATATCTGTGTGCTGGGCAGTGAGCCATGGACAATGTCAGGCAAGCTCTACAGAGGATTTGGCTGCAAACCTGCCAGTGCTGCAGAGTGTGTAATATTGGAAAACTGTAAAGACAAGGAGTGTTTGGCATCAGGAGGCCTACATTCTGCAGGAATTTTTGGGCTATCAACACAGAATCTATGAGTGGGTTAGTCAGTCCAGCTCCCTGTTTTCAAAAGGCAGAAACTGAGTCAGAAAGGGCAATGAAGTTTTCTTATGGGAAACAGAAATATTTTTATCATTATAATTGTTTGTTTATGGTTTATTATTCTGTTTCCTACTCTCTTTGACTGCTGAGACATTTCTGGTTCACCTTTCACTACTGACAAATTCTTTCCTCCAGTTAACACCCAGAAACCCTCATACGTGTTTTTCTGTCTTCCTTGGTTTCTTTTAAACCCTAGTGATTAATCTACTGTCTCTTCCTCCCAGCTTTCAGCTCTGGGTTGTTTTTGATTGGAGCCTTGCTAACAGCTTTGTTGTTTCCCTGTCTCCATACACAGAGTGCAGCTGCATGTTCTCCCTCTCAACCGCAACAGAAGAAATCAGAAGATGAAGTCCCCCCGTGAGATCCCAGCCTGTCTCCCCTGCAACAAGCCAAAGCAACTTTTGCGAAATGACTGCTTCTGTGGGCAGGCAGCTGAGCTCTCCGAGACAAATTTCTGGCTCAGAGTACACAGGCATAAAAATTACCAGAAATACATCACAAGCCCCTCTCCTGCCATTTCTAAATCACAAGGTGCAGTCTCTCTCTCAGTTCTGACTCTCCGGGTACAAAAACTTCTGCTTTCTGTCATTGTCTCTCAGTACACTGCAATCTTTCTCCCTGAAACTGTAACTGATAACACCTGCAGGGGCTCTTACTTGTTCATTCTCCCTATTTCTGGCTGCTCCCTGCGTGACACATTATGCCCACAACAGGGGTATGAAATACACGGTAGCTGCTTGTGACACTTCTGTATGAAGGATGCAATGACCATAAATAATGGTATTATTCCGATGTTCTTCATCTTGTAACTGACAGAACATGTTGAAGGAACATCAGGAACCCTTTAAAGATGACGGGAGAAGTCATTCACACCATACCAGTGTAGCTGAAAACAAATGAGTAGGACTGCTCTGGACATACCATTTTCCTTTCACCACCAGAACATATTTATTCTTCAAGTCATGCCATATTCACATTTATTTTAATGATTCATAAACATGGCAGGTTCCAGAAGCTTCTAATTAACTAATCTATTTAGTGTCGTTAACAGATGCTCAGGGAGTGATTTATTGTACAATACCAGATCCCACCAACACATAAATCCAGCCAATTGAACTGGCAGGCAACCTGGGTAAATACCTTCTGCTGCTGGTGGATGAGAT